>NC_073310.1:3200177-3502677 GCF_027595985.1 Sorex araneus | reverse complement strand
ATGATAATATTTACACTATCTTTACATGTTAAGTGTAATATTTCAGGGACTGGAGCGATAGCACAATGGGTAGGGCGTTTGTCTTGCATGCGGCCAACCCGGATTCAATTCCCAGCATCCCATATGGTCCCCGGAGCACCACCAGGAGTAATTCCTGAGTGCAGAGCCAGGAGTAACCCCTGAGCATCGCCAGATGTGACCCAACAAGAAAAAAACAAAAACAAAAGAGTAATATTTTAGATATACTGAGATACAGGTTCTTCACTGCTGTTGAGTACTGCCAAGTATAGTCTACATGATCGAACCCCAAAAGGTATTTTTTAAAAGTGTTCTGTGAGTTCCACCTCAGTGGTTTTTGTTTGTTTGTTTGTTTTTTGTTTTTTTGCTTTTTGGGTCACACCCAGCAATGCTCAGGGGTTACTCCTGGCTCTGCACTCAGGAATTACTCCTGGCAGTGCTTGGGGGACCATATGGGATGCCAGGGATCGAACCCGGGTCGGCTGCGTGCAAGGCAAACGCCCTCCCCGCTGTGCTATCACTCCGGCCCCCACCTCAGTGTTTTTAAGAGGATCAGTTCACATGAACAGTTTTGTGCAAGGGACAGACATGTGGAGGAAAGGTTATAGTAGAGAGGAGAAGGTGGTTTTTAAAAACCCTGACCTGGGGTGGGGTGTAGTCAGCGGCAGAACACATGCATGCGTTTCTTCTGTGCACGCATGCAGCCCTCAATATGATACCTGACATCATAAATAAACTTAAAGTTCAAAAGAAAAAAAAAATCACATCAGATATAGAAATAAGGGGAATTGAATCCCTGAGGAAAAGAAGGCCCTACTTGCCTCATCACCAGATAATTGACGGTATGGGAGGGGGTGCGGGGGGCCTACTCAGAGAGCCCACTCCTATCAACATGGGCCTATCAAAACACCAAAAATTGTAACTTCCTTGGGTGTCAAATGCAGCTTAGCATGCCAGGTGTTGATGTACAGTTTTTGTCTGCTTGTTTGGGGGCCACACCCGGAAATGTCAGGGGTTACCCGGCTCTGCACTCAGCAGCCACTCCCGGCGGCATGTAAGGGGCCAGGAACTGAGCCCCAGTTGCCGCTTACCTGCTCTAGTGTCTCTGTGGCCCCGCTGACGTGGAACTTGGAGAACGGGCCACGGGCCAGGCGGCATGACCTTTTTGTGTATTCGTGAGAATACCTGCGAGATGGGGTCAGAGCCGCCTGCAGCTGACCTTTCTCGGGCTCTAACCTGTCAAACCAGACCTGAGCCTCAGAGAGGCCAGACCCAGAGTGATAGCTGAGGGCTGCCGGAGGCGCTCATCCATCCGTTCAGCTCCTGTGTCCAGTGCTCCCCCGGCAGGAGGAGAGCAGAAGGCGCCCTCCTCCAACGGGCCCGTGAGACAGGAGAGCGGGGAAAGTGCCAGGTTCCACCCGGCACCACCTCGGGAGCCAGCCGTGGGCAGAGACAGCGCCCAAACCCCAAACAAACACAGGCCCCGCTTTTTTTTTTTTTTTTTTTTTTTTTTGCTTTTTGGGTCACACCCAGCAATGCACAGAGGTCACTCCTGGCTCATGCACTCAGGAATCACCCCTGGCGGTGCTCAGGGGACCATATGGGATGCTGGGAATTGAGCCCAGGTCAGCCAAGTGCAAGGCAAACGCCCCACCCGCTGTGCTATCGCTCCAGCCCCAGGCCCTGCTTTTTTGACTAAGCATGTAGGTAGCAGGGAGTAGAAAGTGCTAGAAATGTTCTGTTTCGTTCTTGCCCGAGGACACCCTGGGACGTGTGCACTGCTGTGTGGAGACAGCGCTGAGGCCGGCGAGGCGGGCTTTCACTCAGTGTGGCACCTTTGTTTTCCAGCCCTGCTTTTTTAAGTGCGGCGGAAAACTTCACCCTCTTGGTCAAGAACAACATCTGGTACCCCAAGTTCAACTTCAGCAAGTAAGTGTGGCCGCCAGCTTGGCGAGTCCGTCCCCCCCCCCCAGGCAGAGAGAAGCTTCTGGCTCTTCTTCTTCAAGTTTTTCTCATTTTTTTTTTTTTTGCCTCCTCATGACTTCAGGAGGAATATCCTTCCCAACACCAGTACCAGCCACCTCAAATCCTGCATTTACGACCCCGTCACGGATCCCTTCTGCCCCATCTTCCGTCTGGGGAAAATAGTGGAGTACGCGGGACACAGCTTCCGGGACATGGCGGTGGAGGTAGGCACGGGCCCAGCCGCCTCGGCTCCGTGACCCTACTCCCAGATGGGCTCGGAGGGAAGCTGGCTCCGTCTCTGCTCGAACCCCGCAGGGAGGCATCATGGGAATCCAGATCAACTGGGCCTGCAACCTGGACAGGGCCGCCGCCCTCTGCCTGCCCAAGTACTCCTTCCGCCGCCTCGACACCAGGGACACGGACCACAACGTGTCCCCCGGCTACAATTTCAGGTGGGTCCCATTTCTCGTGCCTTGGGGATGGTGGGACGATAGTGGCTGGTGCTGTCCCCAGTGCACGGAGCCACGCGCCAAGGGCCCCTCGTCAGGGAGTGCCCCCGGTGGCGCTGGGGACAGTGGCTAGCTACTCCTGTGCCTGTACTTCCTGGGCCTCGGGCTGCCTCAAGAACCCGGAGGGGGCGCTGGAGCAATAGCACAGTGGGTAGGGCATTTGCCTTGCACGCGGCCGACCCGGGTTCGATATTCCCAGCATCCCATATGGTCCCCTGAGCAGCGCCAGGGGTAATTCCTGAGTGCAGAGCCAGGAGTAACCCCTGTGCATCGCCGGGTGTGACCTAAAAAGCAAAAAAAAAAAAAGAACCCGGAGGGATGGGGGCAGAGCCGCAGAGAGGCTGGCTGCTTCCAGAACCCCCACCCACACCGCTCCTGGTGTCCCCAAGGCTGTGCCCTGGGACCCAGTCTTAGCCTCAGAAAAGGCCTTGGCTGGCCCCTCCCCGCTGAGTCCTGGGTGTTTGGCTCTAGGGTTGATGCACAGGTTTGTTTTTTTTTCCTTGGGGGGCATTAAACATTGCTTTAAGTTTTAATGTTTACTTCTGCCAGACAGCATAGCCTGCACTCTACTTGGATAAATTTACAAGCTACTTTTCTGCTGCTTCTAGGTTTTTTGTTTGTTTGGTTTTTGGGTCACACCTGGCGATGCACAGGGGTAACTCCTGGCTCTGCACTCAGGAATTACTCCTGGCGGTGCTCAGGGGACCATATGGGATGCTGGGAATCGAACCCAGGTCAGCTGCATGCAAGGCAAACACCCTACCCGCTGTGCTATCGCTCCAGCCCCTGCTTCTAGTTTTAAACCTTAACCATGTTTTTGATGACAAGGAATGCTGCAAAAATACTCTAGTTCAGCAAAGAGTATGATCACAAAATAATCTTTACCCATTCTACAGTGTTTCAGAAGTACCAGTTGATTTTAGTACACAAAATAGATCTAGATGCTAATGGCGGCTAACCTGGGATGTTTCTGATAGCAGCTGCTGTCCATGCAGCGCTTGTGCTCCAAGGGGAAGGCACAGACTCTCCTACAGTGAGCCGCCTTACAAAGAGTTCTTTTGTACAAATCCATTTATGTCACATTTAATTTAGTGAGGCACAGGGTTTGCTGCTCACCAGTGGGTGGCTTGGGGCAGCTGGTTCCACCACAGTGGTGGTGACAGAGGCCCCAGATCCAGGTGCCAGCAAGGACAGACTCTTTCTAGACCTCATGTAGCTTCCAGTGGCTCCCGGCAATCATGGGGATCCATGGCTCACCCACGATCACAAACTCTTGTCCTTCTCCATGTGACCTGCCATCTGCCTCTCCTCCTCCTCCACCCATCACCAGCCAAACTGGATTGAGCCCCCCCTAATCCAGCACGGATCCCTCACATTCACACCTGCAGATCAACTGGGGGATAGAGGGGGCTGATGTTGAGCCCAGCTCAGATGGCAGTCTGATGGCAGGGGCAGGGGCGGGGCGGGGCGGGGCGGAGGGAACTGATGCTGAGCCCAGCTCAGATGGCAGTCTCATAGCAGAGTCCAGGTCAGGGCGGCCACTTCTTTTTCTTTTTGGGTCATACCTGGCGATGCACAGGGGTTACTCCTGGCTCATGCACTCAGGAATTACTCCTGGCGGTGCTCAGGGGACCATATGGGATGCTGGGAATCGAACCGGGTCGGCCACATGCAAGGCAAACGCCCTACCCGCTGTGCTATTGCTCCAGCCCCAGGGCGGCCACTTCTTAAGCAGGAAAATCTGGGAGATGCTCAACAGGCCGAGCACGTGCTTCTCATGCACGAGGCCCCGGTTTGTTCCCCAGCACCACGCCGTCCCCAAGCAGAGCCAGGACTATCCCTCAGAAGTTCTGGTTGTGACCCAATAGCAAAACCAAAAAAGCAGCAGCAAACTGTAGCCACTCCCCTTCTCTCCCGACCCCTGGCCCTGGCCCTTCTAGGAGCCAGGGCGGCCCAAGCTTTTGTGTTTTGCTTGTCGCCCTCTAGTGGTGACATGTGGGACAGCGCCCAGCAGCAGGAAATGTCAGGCGGACTCTCCCTGGCTCCTCACCCACCGGGACTAAAGGTCAATGAGAAGCCCGTCCGGTGCGGTGTGCTGCCAGCTCAGTCCTGGGCCCATGGAGCTGCCCCTTTCCTGCTCCGTGGCCAGGGGCTCCCCGAGAAGCGGGCGGCTCTGGGGTGTCAGGAAGGCGTTGGCAGCAAGTTTGGCCGGGTGCTGAGGGAGAGCCGAGGCCTGTGTTGGACCCTCCCCCGGGCCTTCCCCACGGCCCGGCCCTCTGCTGCCGGACCCGCCTGTGCCAGGAGAGGCCCCGGGTGCTCGGCCAGTGCAGTGGGATTCCGCCCCCGGGGGCCACCACCTCTCACTCGCGCTCCCTGGACCTTCCCCAGGTTTGCCAAGTACTACAAGGACTCGGGTGGCACCGAGCACCGCACGCTCATCAAGGCCTACGGCATCCGCTTCGACATCATCGTGTTCGGAAAGGTAGCCTGGCGCCCACTCCCCCCTGGGCACCTCTTCCAGGCTGGCCAGGGCCCCGCCCCTAGTGGTGTTCCGTTGCTTCCTGTCTTGCAGGCTGGGAAATTCGACATCATCCCCACCATGATCAACGTCGGCTCTGGCCTGGCGCTGCTGGGGGTGGTAAGTGGCGGGGCCCCACTGCTCAGCCTGAGGGGGGCCCCCTGGCCGCCCTGCGCAGTGTCCCCCCAGAGCTCGCACTGGACTCTCCATTCGACCCCTGAGGCTGTTTCCCTCCCCCACCTCCCCTCTCCCGACTCATGCTCTTGGGGGTCCTTTCCTCCCAGTGAAAGGTGTGGCTGGAGGGAGGGACCAAAACTGGCAAGGTCAAGTTTCTTCCCTCGTGCTAAATTCAGGCAACAGTGCTCTGTGACGTCATTGTCCTCTACTGCATGAAGAAGAAGTACTACTACCGGGAGAAAAAATACAAATATGTGGAAGACTATGAGCAGGTAGGTTGCGTCCCACAGTTACCTCCCTTTAACTGCCTCATACCCCGGCGAGA
Organism: Sorex araneus; assembly: GCF_027595985.1. Lineage (NCBI taxonomy): Eukaryota > Metazoa > Chordata > Mammalia > Eulipotyphla > Soricidae > Sorex > Sorex araneus. Next base: position 3,497,165 of record NC_073310.1, on the reverse strand, counting down.
GCCCTGAGCTGGGCCGCCCCGCATCACCCACCTGCTCCGTTTCTAACCCATCACCACTGGGATTCGCTTCCTACTTTCTTCATATGGACTTTCAGTTCTAACCCGTCCCAATAAGTGATGTGTTGTGTGTTCTTCTTCCAGGGACTTGCCGGGGAACAGGAGCAGTGAGACCCCTCGGGCCCCTCTGGTGCCGTTACCTAAGCACATCAACAAAGGAAAAAAGATCACCCTGGGGAGAGTGTTCCAGCTTTGGATTCAGGCTCCCCTTCCCCAGAGCCTGAAGATGCCTTTGTTTGGGGGCGCAGGGTTTCCATGGGAAGCCCTCTGCGTGGTAGGTCACCTCCTGCCCTGCCGGAGGAGCAGGCAAGCCCTGGCCCTGGGAAGTGGCAGTGCTCTACACCCGGGACCAGCGTCTGCAGAATCCCCCACAATCATCAGATAGCGACAGGCCCCACTGCTTGGCCGGCTCAAGCACTTTTAGATGGGAAGGAAGGACCCTGCGTGTCATCTCTAGATTGGTCACCCGTGTTTTGCACACTGGGATGGCTGTTCCCGTCCCCCACCAACAGGGAGCTGCGACACTGTGCTTACAGGTGCTATGCCACCTGGCGTTTCGGCTCCCAGGATCTGGCTGACTTTGCCATCCTGCCCAGCTGCTGCCGCTGGAGAATACGGAAAGAATTTCCCAAGAGTGAAGGCCAGTACAGTGGCTTCAAGAACCCTTACTGATGCCACAGGCTGAGCCGTCACTCCTGGGGCCTTTGCCTACACCTTGAGCTTCACCTGCAAAGGTCTGTGGCCAAATTTTCAGCCAGAGGGCAATGCACATTCCTCCCACCTCTCTGCAGGAGTCAGAGGGCTGAGTCCTGGGAAATCAAACAAACCAAGGGGCCTCAGCATGGACCATGAGCCAGGAGATTTCGATTTGTGTCTCAGCTCTGTCCCTAAAAAGTAATGTGATCCCAGGCCTTTAACCGCTGTACCTCACTCATCTCCCCAGCCTGCTGTCTCCCGGAGGTACGTGAGCTTTCTCCTTAGTGCAGAATGAGGAGAATGAGTGGTCAGACTAGGAAACTGAAGAACTATAAAGAAAGCCTTCTAGGTCCTATTGGGAGCATGTGGAGGATTAAAAATGGCCCCAAGTTATGTGACACTTACCCCTCAGAACCTGGGGTTAGTTCTGCCCTTGCACCCGTGCCGCTCTGATGGCTCTCGCCAATAGTGCAGTGACATCGCACTACTCGATCATTTGGGGGGCTTGAGCCTTGGAGGCTTCCACTTCCTGGCCTTGGCAGTCTGGCTGGAAAGAGAGTCAGCCCCCAGAGAAAAGTATGCGGATCCCGAGATTGTCCTGCGCAGAAGACAGAGAACCTGGAAGTCACATGAAGCAGATTTCAGGAACTTCCATCTCTGCTTTCCCGAGACATCTCAGAGACCCACAAAATGAAATTCTGTGGGCGTTTGGTTTTGGCTTTTTGTCTTTTGGGGCCACGCTTGGCAGTGCTCAGGACTTGGTCCTGGCTCTGCTCTCAGGGAACACTCCTGGTGGGGTTCAGGGAACCATGCGGGGTGCTAGGGATTAAACCCAGGTTGGCCGCGTGCGAGACAGTTACTCGGTCCACTGTACTATCTTTCTGACCTCAGAAATCTTTTCAGCCACTACATTTTAGATTAAAATGTCAAACAGTAACAGAGAACTAGAGAGGAGGCCTGATGGTGGCTCTGCCCATAATTTTCCTGGTTCTAAGGCTTTCTGGGAGTCCGTTCCGCCCTTAGGGGCCCTGGGTTTCTGTTTGGTGAGTCTAGAAGGGCTAATGGCCAAATCAGGTAACTCACTTTTCAGCCCTGGGATCAAATCTCACAGCTGAGTTATGCAATACAGTGCAACTCGCGTCACGTTCCTGTGGTGGGAAGCAACTAACTGCTGCTGTTAGAAACTGCGAAGTTTAGCCTCGTGCCTTGAACAAACCTAGATGGGTCCTTAAGAGCAGCCCTCCCGAACCCTTAGCATTCCTCTGCGTCAGCCACTATGATATGACAATGGGTATTTGTAAGCTTTAGGATCCTCCTCCCAAAGAATTTCCTTTTCATTGATTTTGATAATAAACTGCACTGTAGCAATTATTTGGAAGAATAGAGACCACTATTCAATATTATATGTGATGCACGATCTGTGATTCCCCCACCCCCACCCCCGTACTCTTTAAGGTTTGCCATTTTGATACATTAAAAAAAACACTATTGGGGGCTGGAGTAATAACACAGCGGGTAGGGTGTTTGCCTTGCACGCAACCGGCCCAGGTTCAATTCCCAGCATCCCGTATGATCCCCTGAGCACAGCCAGGGGTGATTCCTGAGTGCAGAGCCACGAGGAACCCCTGAGCATTGCCAAGTGTGACCCAAAAAGGAAAAAAAAAAGCCACTATCAACTGTTATTCATAAAACAATATGAATAAAAACTTGGGGTGGGGGTTGTTCCTGGAATCTTTTCCTGTTTTAAACTCAGGAATCAAGTTAATTGGGCCAGACTGAACTTTTATTTTTAATACCTTTAAGAGTTACTGTGGTTTTTTTTTTTTTTCTTTTGAAGGATGGGGTAGGCGCGCCCAGCAGTGGTAGCAGAGAGGTCCAGGGTTTCACATATGCAAAGCATGTGCTCTATCACCTGAGCCACATCCAAGATATTTTTTGGAAAGTGAATTATATATGCTTCTTTGGAATTGAGATTCAAGAATTCTATGTGAATAGTGTAGATATCCATTCTGATGGCCTCTGGTGCCAGTGCATTTGTTGCCTCATAGAATCCTAAATGGAGTATGAATCTCGAGTGACAAAGAATTCCTTGATCGACTTGAAGACTGCCTGTCTTCACCTTCCCCCAGATGCTCTGGGTGAATGGGATGTGTGATGTTAACTGTGTATAAAATGCCTGATGCTTTCCACAACAACACACGTCATATTTGTATTTTTAGTCTATTGCTTAAAATAATATCATTGCCACAGGCATCCCGTGGATGTTTTGTAGGGTTTTTTTTTCTAGTACTCCAGTTCGCTCTTCTGACTCGTAGCTGTTCAGTAGCCTCACAGCTCAGCATCTGCTCAACACCTGACCGCTTGCTTGCTTGCTTGCTTGCTGTCACTCCTCTGATCTCACGGGGAGCTGGGCATGGGCTTGCCTTTTTCTCTCCAGAGGGAATGCTTTAAAAGACCTTCCTAATGTCTTAACGTGACTTTGGATCATTAAAAAAAAAAAAAAAACATAAATCATACTTGTATTCCCTTTACTTCCTTTTTCCAGAAGATTCCCCCATATCACAGCTCATTCATGGACACATTCATTCACCAGAGTCACTCACTACACTCATACAGTATTATGTGAGGAAGCTGGAGAGAGAGTACAGCAGATAGGGAACTTGCCTTGTATGCAGCTGACCAGGGTTTGATCCTCAGCACCCCATGTGGTCCCCTGAGATCAGCTAGGGGTCATCCCTGAGCATTGCTTTCCCCACCCCCTCTACTGGCATCTGTTAGCTTCCTCTTCTCTAGTCCCTGAAGGTTTGTAATCAAGTTTCTAGAATAACTGATGATTTACAGAGGGAACAGTAGATTTCGACACCCTTCCTCTTGTTCTTCCTTTTCATGAAGTTTCAAGTCACATGAGACAGTTCAGAAATCAGAGGAAGAAAGAGGCAGCCACCGCTGACACATCATTTTACTCAAGTAATTTTCATACTCGACAGAGTAGGAAAGGACCTTATTTTGCAAGATGGCTGAGTACTGTGATTTATGAGTTGTATTTTACTTCCTGTGCAAACAGGAAAAGCTCCTTAAAGGCACAGAGCCTCCAGGGCTTGGGCCGCTGATGCCTGTTCCAGCACAGGGCAACGGGGCAGAGCCGTGACACCAGAAACAGAAAACCAGGGCTCACATCCTGGCTCAGCACCGGTTAGGGCGTGGTATTGGGTGGCTTGTCCAACCCTTAGAAACCTCAGTTGCACCTTTGTGCATAGAGATGTTTTAAGTCCGATGTTATAAATGTCAATATATGAAAAGCACCTAACCCATGCCCAGATCACAGAGAGCAGCAAATGTTAGAAAATCTCATTGTTTAAAGAATTAGCCGGATGTTTAATGATGCCGACTAGTAGGATGATGACTTGGACAGTGCCCAAGCCCCTCTCCTGAGCTCCAGGTCCCTTCCTGGAGTCACCTCTGGGTACTCAGTGAGGCTCAAGTCCCCACTCGCCGACCCCTGAGCTGGGGCGGGCTCTGGGCGTTGTTGCGGGTCTCACACACTGAGGGGGGCAGCTTTGCCAGCTCAGCATCTGCTTCCGCCCCTGTGCTGCGGGGAGACCCCAGAGCCCATGCTCCAGAGTGGGGGGTGGGGAACCCCGCACACTGCCAGCCAGTGATTACTGGGAGTGTCTGCACTGTGCAGGGGTTGAATGTGCCACCAAGGCCTCATCCAAAAAGGGCTGTGACACACCGTCCCGGATATGAAGGTGGCACCCCAGATACTGAATATAGGGCAAGCTCAAGTTGCCTGCCTCGCAGAAAAGTGTCAGAGTGAAGCAAAAAAAAAAAAAAAGGTAAAATTAGAGTGAGCAGAATATTTTAGGATAGGAAGGAGTCCCAGTGGGAAAATCACTTTAAATAAACTCAATCTATTAAAATCTAGACTTACAAAATAAGCAAACAGGGTGTAATTAGGGTGTGAGTATTTTATGCTTAACAAAGGGATTTGTGGAAAGATAAAAATCCTTCAAAACATTAGGATGAGGGGCTAGAACAGTAGCACAGCAGGTAGGGCGTTTGCCTTGCATGCAGCCAACCCAGGTTCGAATCCCAGTATCCCATATGGTCCCCTGAGCACTGCCAGGAGGAATTCCTGAATGCAGAGCCAGGAGTAACCCCTGTGCATCGCGAGGTGTGACTCAAAAAAAAAGCAGAAAATAAACATTAGGATGAAACTTCACACAGTCCCTTTTCAGAGCTTCCTATCAAAGAAACAAAGGACTATCTGTAGAGCTGGGCTTTCACTGACTACCAGTGAGAACCATGTAGACCTCGTCTTACTTTTCTTATTTACAAAAGGAAAAGCTTGAGCTACCTATGACCTATAGGTACTCTTAACATGCTCCCTTCATTATTAATACAATAAGGTCAATGGCACCTTATTAAGCTTATACAAAGCACATCACCTGGTACGTGGCAATTTGAATAAATATTCTGTGTTAACTAAAATCAAAAGTCCATACCATGGCCTGCAAGGTCCTAACCAACTCAGCCCAACAACGCCTCAGGACCATAGTTCACCTCACTTCCTATCCTTGCCTACCATTATGCTACATTCATGTTGGGGTTTTTTTGTTTGGGGGAGCCTCCCCCACAAAAAAGGGAAAAAGAAGAAAGGTAAGAAAGAAAGAAAGAAAGAAAGAAAGAAAGAAAGAAAGAAAGAAAGAAAGAAAGAAAGAAAGAAAGAAAGAAAGAAAGAAAGAAAGAAAGAAAGAAAGAAAGAAAGAAGGAAAGAAGGAAGGAAGGAAGGAAGAAAGAAAGAAAGAAAGAAAGAAAGAAAGAAAGAAAGAAAGAAAGAAAGAAAGAAAGAAAGAAAGAAAGAAAGAAAGAAAGAAAGAAGGAAAGAAAGAAAGAAAAACAAACTTGATCTTCCCCAAAGAAGTATAGATATAATTTTTTTCCTGGTGCAACCTCTACCAGTTTTCAGAGCTATAGTGCCTAAGGAGTTAGCCTTCTCCCAAAATACTTATCTGGAGCTGGCAGATTTTTGATCCCCAACAGAAAATTTTCCCAAAAACATTGAGAAAAATTCTCCTTTATATTTAGATCTCAGAGTATATCCTTAGAAAAATAAAAAGAACAGGGGAAAAAACATTTCCTTAGACATGGCTCCCCTAATAAATATATACAGGCACACATCAGAGATACTGTGGGTTCCTTCCATGTTGCGCGCCGCTTCGTCCAGCGAAGAAACACGCAACTCGGAGATCCTTTTGGCTGCGATTTATTTAGGAACTTTCTCATGCGTTAGAGAAGAAATCAGGAACGGGGACGTGGAGTAAGGCGGAAAAAGGGACGCATGAGGGAGAACCCACTAGCTAGGTGACCTCCCCCCTTATATACCTCTCGCTGCCTGCTTATGCCCACGTGTCCGCATCTGATAGGTTAGTCACAGCTTATGGGTGTGGCAAGACATCCTGTTTCCTTATTAGGAGTTGTTTTCGAAGCACACAGGTGTTGATTACAAAGAGCGCTACAAAGCATGGTCCCATGGTGGCTCTCCACACTTCCAGACGTCACAATATAACAAATGTCTCAGAAAAAGTCACTGCAATGTTCTGGCTTCCTGGGGCATATAAAACTTAAGTTTGGGGACCAGAGTGAGAGTACAGAAGCATTTGCCTTGCATTTGGCCAATCTGAGTTCAATCCCTGGCACCCCATATGGTCCCTTGAGCACACCAGGCGTGATCCCTGAGCATAAAGCCTTGAGGAGGCCCTGAGCACAACCGGGTGTGGCCCAAAAACAAAAGAAAATTTAAGAAGTTAAGTTTAGGGGGCTGGAGTGATAGCACAGCGGGTAGGGCATTTGCCTTGCATGCGGCCAACCCGGGTTCGATTCCCAGCATCCCATATGGTTCCCTGAGCACCGCCAGGGGTAATTGCTGAGTACAGAGCCAGGAGTAACCCCTGAGCATCGCCAGGTTTGACCCAAAAAGCAAAAAAAAAAAAAAGTTAAGTTTACACAATACTGTCTGTTATTAAGTACATAATAGCACTCTGTCTAAAATAAAATTTTAAAAAATTGGGAGAGCCAGATAGTACAGTGAGTAGGGCACCTGCTTAGCAGTTCCTGGCATCCCATATGAGCACCACCAGGAGTGACTTGAGTACAGAGGCAGGGGGAAGCCCTGAACATCACCAAGTGTGGCCCCAAAACGGAAAGAAAACAAAACAAAGGCAACATGATGAGAGAACTGATCCACACAAATGAGGTGGGGAGATGGGGGGAGGGGAAGATGCAAGGGAGGGGTGTTGGAGTCCATGAGGAGGGAGATGGGTACACAGTGATGAGTGGTGTTGGAATTATGTGCATAAGAAACCATTATTAACAGTATTGTAAACAACATAATCTCAATTAAAAACACTTAAAGCAGTTTTTCAGGTACAGTGAAGGAAGGTGTACAGGGCCAAAGTACAGCATGGAGGGCAGATCCACACCCAGATGGACTCCCCAGCACTGGCAAGACTGATCCCTGAGTGCAGAGTCAAGAGTAAGCCCTGAGCACAGCTGGGTGTGACCCAAATACCAAATAGTGAAGCAACGTATAATAAAACAAGGCAAATCTGTAAGAACCCAACACATAGGTTGAATTCTCACAGGGTACATATAGAACATGTATAAAAACGGGGGCCAGAGCCATAGTACAGTGGGTTGGGTATTTTGCCTTGCATGTGACCAACCTGGATTTGGTCCCTGGCATCCCATATGATTCCCTAAGCACTGCCAGAAGTAATTCCTGAGTGCAGAACCCAGGAGTAAGCCCTGACATTGCCGGGTGTGACCCCCCTGGCCCCCAAAAAGAACATGTGTAAAAACAGACATGTAAGGACCAGAAAGATAACACAGGGTTTGAGGCACTTGCTATGCACATGGCAACCCAATTCAATCATCAGTACCACACATGGTCCTCCAAATTCTACCAGGGATAGTCCCTGAGAGAAGAGCAATGAGTAAGCCCTAAGCACATGAGGTGTGGGACCCGCCATCTCCCAAAACCAAACAACTTGAACATGTATTAATAACTGTATATTTCTTTTTTTTTTTTTTTTTTTTTTTTTTTTTTTTTTTGCTTTTTGGGTCACACCCAGCAATGCTCAGGGGTTACTCCTGGCTTTGCACTCAGGAATTACTCCTGGCAGTGCTTGGGGGACCATATGGGATGCCGGGGATCGAACCCGGGTCGGCCGCGTGCAAGGCAAACGCCCTACCCGCTGTGCTATCGCTCCGGCCCCCATAACTGTATATTTCTTTCAATATACTACTAATGGTCAATACGACACAGATGAGGTTCTCTGACTAAAAGTTACAGAAAGATAATTTCTAGAGGTAGACATGTCTTGGTGGTAAAGTACATGCCTTGCATGCGTGAGGCCTTGTATTTGATCCCTAGATCCAAAAATAAAAGGTTTTTTAGGGGGCCAGAGTGATAGTACAGTGAGAAGGGCGTTTGCCTTGCATGTGGCTGATCCAAGTTTGATCCCCAGTATCCCATATGCTCCCTGAGCACCGCCAGGAGTAATTCCTGAGTGCAGAACCAAGAGAACCCCTGAGCATCACTGGGTATGACCCGAAAATCAAAAATAAAATAAATAAAAAGTAGCACTGCACTGCACTGTTGTCCCGTTGTGCATTGATTTGCTCGAGTGGGCACCAGTAATATCTCGATTGTGAGACTTGTTGTTACTGTTTTTGGCATATTGAATATGCCACAGGTAGCTTGCCAGGCTCTGCCGAAATGAAAAGTAATTAAGAAAAATTTTAATATGGAAGTCAGAGTCAGAGTGTACAGTGAGTAGGGAGTCATTGTGAACTGCATTTGGCCAAATTGGTTCGATCCTGGAACCCCACTGAGTTCACTCCCAAACTCAGTGAACCCTGAGCACAGAGCCTGGATATGCTCTGAACATTGCAAGGTGTGGCCAAAATAACCCTCCATATATCTATAAGTTAAAATATTTCTAAGTGACTTTGGGGGCTGAAGAGATAGTACAACAGTAAGGTGCTTTGTCTTGCACGTACCCAATCTGGGCTCGATCCCTGGAATCTCACATGGTCCCTGAAGCACTGCCAGGAGTAGTAGTTCAACTCCTGACATGCATGCGGTCTCCCAAGCGTCACCAGGAGTGATCCATGAGCACAGACAGGAGTAGGCTCTGAGCACCACCGGTGTGACCCAAGAAACAAAAATGATGCACAGAATCCACACACTAGAAGCAATCAGAGGAGAGCCGTGAGGGAACGAGGCCCACTCTGGAGAAACCAGAAATGTGCCTTACGCCCAGTCTGCAGTAACATGTGGAAAACAAGTCTTGTGGGGCAGGAAACGGAAAGCACCACGGCTGACGAGGATGGCAAACGAGCCGTTGATGCACAATTGCCTGGCAGGTGTCTTCCCCTACAGAGGCAGGACGTCTGGGCTTGCTCTGACCACTGGACGCCACCTGGCAGACGCGACGTGCTCACGAGCACCTGGCGACGGTTCTGGCGGAACGAAACGCTGCTCGTACCTAGGAAGCCGAAGCTGAGGGGCTCGCGGGAGGGCGGGCGGCTCTGTCGGAGCGCTGGAACCGGGCGGGGGGCTCCACTTTCCCTCTGCTCCCCAGTGCTCCCTGGACTGTGACAAAAGCCCTCTCAGTGGACGGGACGGCCACAGACCCGCCTCTCGGGCTCTGGGTCCCGTGGACCTTTCGGGGACGTGGCGTGGAGGTGGCGGGTCGCGTTTCACGGGGCGGCGGCCCTTCAGCGCAGCCTGCCCCAGGCCCCCGACTCCCCCACAGGAGAGTCTCCCCCAAGTCCTGACTCGGGATCTGCACAGACCTGTCAGGTCTGTTCCTGAGGGGAACTCTCCTCAGGGGCGCCTGTCCCCTCCCCTGCCACTGCTGTGTCTCGCCCTTCCCTCCCAGCCTGCTCCCCCCCGCCTCTCCCGAGGGCTGGCTCTCCTCTTCAGGGGGTCCTGGCTCCCTGGCTCTGCGTCTCCTCCAGCGCGGCCTCACGACGCCAGTTCTGCACAGCTCACACCTGCCCGCAGGAAGTAGCGGGGCTGGCTCGGGGCGGGGCCCCAGGGTAGGGGCGGGGCTCCGATGTAGGGGGCGGGGCTCCGGGTAGGGGCGGGGCTCCGATGCAGGGGGCGGGGCTCTGGGTAGGGGCAGGGCTGGGTGGGGGCGGGGCTCCGGAAAACAGGGGGCGGGCCTACGGTGGTGGGGCGGGGCTCTGCAAGGCAGGGCGGGGCTCCGGGGACGGGGCGGGGCTCCACAGGTTGAACTCTAGGGGATGGGGACACAGAGCCTGCGTGGGTGACACAGGCAGTGGTGGCGGCCAGGATGTGGGTCCGTGCTGCACGTTGCTGGCCAGATTTCTTTTTTTTTTTTTTTTTTTTTTTTTTTTTTTTTTTTTTTGCTTTTTGGGTCACACCCAGCGATGCTCAGGGGTTACTCCTGGCTCTGCTCTCAGGAATTACTCCTGGCGGTGCTTGGGGGACCATATGGGATGCCGGGGATCGAACCCGGGTCGGCCGCATGCAAGGCAAACGCCCTGCCCGCTGTGCTATCGCTCCAGCCCCGCTGGCCAGATTTCTATTCGAAGACGAGACACGGTGCATCGTGCAAATAAATTCCCAACAGGCAAGCGCGGCTCGTGAACCACGGGTTGCAGCTGCTCGCCACGGCCTATGTCATCGTGAGCACGACGTCAGGACCCCACAGCGGGGACACAGCCACTCCAAGGCGGGGACCTCACGGTCAAGAGATGAATATATGTTCGAGAGAACACAGGCTTCTCAGAGGGGGAAAAAGCAGAGAGACGTGCTCAAGGGGGGAACACCACTTTGGAAGAGCAAGCAACGGAGGTTTGCCATTGTAGTAAAAGACACCACAATTTCACAGAGACTAGGAAGTTAAGAGAATTCAAACAATTTTTTTTTCTTTTTGGGTCACACCCGGCGATGCACAGGGGTTACTCCTGGCTCTGCACTCAGGAATTACTCCTAGAGGTACTCAGGGGACCATATGGGATGCTGGGATTTGAACCCGGGTCGGCCGCGTGCAAGGCAAACGCCCTACCACTCCAGCCCCTACAATTTTTTTAAAGGAATGTTATGTTCTGAGTTTTTTCATGTCCACCAGAATTGAATGGAAGTTTATATTGCAGTTGAGTTCCTAGAATTCTTAGTAAACCCTAAAAAGAAGTTATTAGGGAATAAGCCATCCCGGGGAACACACTGGAGTGCTTTCTGTGCCCACAATGCCCATGTCTCCCAGCAGGGTTTGTGCTAGACCTCCCTAGGGCTGCCAGCACCTTGTCAGACCTGAGATGGTGTCTCCACACCCCTTGACCCTGAGGCACCCTGCGAGCACCCCAGAGAACCCCCAGTCCAGACACTGTGCACACCCGGAAGTGTGAAGGTGTTTCATGAACACCGGTGCCCATGAGGAGGCGATCCAAGTCAAACTCTTTGGAGCTTTAGTCTTTCACTCCTCCGTCTCTGCTCGAGCCCCACAGGGAGGCACCATGGGAAACCAGCTCAACTGGACCTGCAGCCTGGACAGAGCCGCTGCCGGCTCAAGTCCTCCTTTATAGTTTCAGGTGGGTCCCCCGTCTTTCTCGTGCCTTGGGGATGATGGTGGCTGGTGCTGTCCCCAGTGCACGGAGCCAAAGGCCCCTGTTAGAGAATGCCCCTGGGGGGGCTGACGACAGTGGCTGGCTACTCCTGTGCCTGACTTCCTGGGCCTCGAGCCGCCTTGTCCTGTCCTGCCTCGAGACCAGAGGGATGGGGGCAGAGCCGCGGAGAGGCTGGCTTTCAGAACCCCCACCCACACGGCTCACGCTGCTCCTGGTGTCCCCAAGGCTGTGCCCTGAGGGTGGGGACCCCAGTCTTAGCCTTAGGAAAGGCCTTGGCTGCTCCCTCCCCGTGAGTCCTGGGTGTTTTTCTCTAGGGCTGATGCACGGGGTTTGCTGCTAACCAGTGGGTGGCTTGGGGCAGCTGGTTCTGCCACAGTGGTGGTGACAGAGGCTCCAGATCCAGGTGTCAGCAAGGACGGACTCTTTCTAGACCTCATTCAACTTCTGGTGGCTCCCGGCAATCATGAGGATCCGTGGCTCACCCACGATCACAAAGTCGCGTCCTCCTCCATGTGACCTTCTGTCTGCCTCTTCTCCTCCTCCACCCATCACTAGCCAAACTGGATTGAGCCCTCCCTAATTCAGCATGGATCCCTTACAGTCACACCAGGAGATCACCTGGGGGATAGTGGGGGCCGATGCTGAGCCCAGCACAGACGGCAGTCTGATGGCAGGGGCTGGGTCAGGGCGGAGCGGGCCAATGCTGAGCCTAGCACAGATGGCGCCAGGTCAACTTTTTTTTTTTTTTTTTTTTTGCTTTTTGACCCCAGCGATGCACAGGGGTCATTCCTGGCTCTGCACTCAGGAATTACTCCTGGCGGTGCTCCAGGGACCATATGGGATGCTGAGGATCAAACCCGGGTCAGCAAACGGCCTACCCACTGTGCTATCACTCCAGCCCCTGGGCGGCCACTTCTTAAGCAGGAAAATCTGGGCTGGGCTGGGAAATGCTCAACAGGCCGAGCACGTGCTTCTCGTGCAGGAGGCCCCAGTTTGTTCCCCAGCACCACGCCGTCCCCGAGCAGAGCCAGGACTATCCCTCAAAAGTTCTGGTTGTGGCCCAGCAGCAAAAACCAAAAAAGCAGCAGCAAACTGTAGCCACTCCCCTTCTCTCCCGACCCCTGGCCCTGGCCCCTTCTAGGAGCCAGGGCGGCCCAAGCTTTCGTGTTTTGCTTGTCGCCCTCTAGTGGTGACGTGTGGGACGGCGCCCAGCCGCAGCAGCAGGAAGTGTCGGGCCAGGCTCTCTGCACCGTCTGACGTCTGTTTTTCAGAGGGTAGATTATGGAAGTTTTGTTTTTGTGCCACACTGGGCAACACTTCTGGTTCTTCACTCAGAGATCATTCCTGATGGTTCTAGGGACTATATGGGATGCTGGAGCTTGAACCCGGGTCGCTACATGCAAGGCAAGTTCCTTACCTACTGGATTATCTCTCAGGTCCCAGATTGTGAAATTTTTTCCTGACCATCAAATGATATTTCTGTGGCGCCGTTTCTCCTGGTACACAGTTCTTGGAAGAACCGCCGGGAAAAACTCAGGCGTGGGCTGGAATTCCATCCTCCGGGTCTCCATCAGCTTCAAGACCCTCCTGTTCTACAGGCCTGTGCGGTAGACCGGACACGTCACGGGCTGAGGGTTCATCTCCTGGTGATTCCACCATCCGTAGGGCCCGGGGCTGCAAGTGACCCGGTGTCCCTCCATACCCCTCAGCCACATTTCCTCTCCCGTGAGTTTTGCGTCTGGTTTTCTTGGGGCAATATGGCAGAGCTCAGGCGTGTCTCGAAGCGAGGCTGGCAGGGACCATCTGTGGAGCCTGGCACAGAGCCAGCAGCCACTCCTGCGAGCCAGCGCCCTTACCTGCAGTGCTATGCCTGGCCTTCCTATGAGCTTATAAAGTTTAGAGTTCCATCGTCTTGGGAATGTTTGTCACGGTGCAGCTGTCACCACAAATAATCTTAGGACATGTTCATCACCGCCTCCAAGAGAAAGCCCTTCCCCTTAGCGATCACTCTGTCCCTCACCACGTCAGCCCTGGGCTCTCATGGGTTTGCCCAGGGCGGTCTTCCTATAAGTGACATCACAGACCACGTGACCTTTTTTTCCACTTTTTTATTTTTTTTCCTTTTATTTATTTATTTTTTTTTATTAAATTTATTTATTTTTAATTAGAGAATCACCGTGAGGGTACAGTTACAGATTTATACACTTTTGTGCTTATACTTCCCTCATACAAAGTTTGGGAACCCATCCCTTCACCAGTGCCCATTCTCCACCACCCGTAAACCCAGTGTCCCTCCCACCCTCCCCAAACCCATCTCCCCCCCACCCCACCCTGCCACTGTGGCAAGGCATTCCCTTCTGTTTTCTCTCTCTAATTAGCTGTTGTGGTTTGCAATAAAGGTGTTGGGTGGCCGCTGTGCTCAGTCTCTAGCCCTCATTCAGCCCGCAACTCCCTTCCCCCACATGGCCTTCGACTACAATGTAGTTGGTGATCGCTTCTCCGAGTTGACCTTTCCCCGGAACGTGAGGCCAGCCTCGAAGCCATGGAGTCAACCTCCTGGTACTTATTTCTACAGTTCTTGGGTGTTAGTCTCCCACTCTGTTATTCTATATACCATAGATGAGTGCAATCTTTCTATGTCTGTCTCTCTCTTTCTGACTCATTTCACTCAGCATGAAACTTTTCATGCCCATCCACTTGACTACAAAATTCTTGACCTCCTTTTTTCTGACAGCTGCATAGTATTCCATTGTATAGATGTACCAAAGTTTCCTCAACCAGTCATCCGTTCTGGGGCATTCGGGTTTTTTCCAGATTCTGGCTATTGTAAACAGTGCTGCGATGAACATACATGTGCAAATGTTGTTTCGATTGTACTTTTTTGCCTCTCTGGGATATATTCCCAGCAGTGGTATTGCTGGGTCAAATGGGAATTCAATATCTAATTTTTTGAGAGTCGTCCAAATTGTTTTCCAGAAGGGCTGAACCAGTCGGCATTCCCACCAGCAGTGAAGAAGGGTCCCTTTCTCCCCACATCCTCTCCAACAGCGGTTGCTTTTGTTCTTTTGGATGTGTGCTAGTCTCTGGACCACGTGACCTTTTGTCCCTGGCCTCTCTCACTGGTCATGACCATGTCGGGAGGCTCATCCCTGGGGTCCTGTGCACAGACCCTCCGTCCCTCTGCGGCCACATACCTTACCATGCACATCTGCCAGTCTCTTCCTGTTCATCCACAGGGAATAAGGATTCATGAAGAAGCCCGTCCGGTGCGGTATGCGGCCAGCTCAGTCCCCGGCCCATGGAGCTGCCCCTTTCCTGCTCAGTGGCCAGGGGCTCCCCGAGAGGCGAGCGGCTCTGGGGTGTCAGGAAGGCATTGGCAGCAAGTTTGATCAGGTGCTGAGGGAGAGCCGAGGCCTGTGTTGGACCCTCCCCCGGGACCTTCCCCACGGCCCAGCCCTCTGCTGCCGGACCCAGGAGAGGCCCCGGGTGCTCGGCCAGTGCAGTGGGATTCCGCCCCCAGGGGTCGCCACCTCTCACTCACGCTTCCTGGACCTTCCCCAGGTTTGCCAAGTACTACAAGGACTCGGGTGGCACCGAGCACCGCACGCTCATCAAGGCCTATGGCATCCGCTTCGACACCATCGTGTTCGGAAAGGTAGCCTGGCGCCCGCCCCCCCTGGGCGCCTCTTCCAGGCTGGCCAGGGGCCCCGGGGCCTCCCCACGCCTTCCTCTGCTCTTCTCTGCCCAGCCCCTAGTGGCGCTCCCTCCTGTCTTGCAGGCTGGGAAATTCGACATCATCCCCACCATGATCAACATCAGCTCTGGCCTGGCGCTGCTGGGGGTGGGAAGTGGCGGGGCCCCACTGCTCAGCCTGAGGGGGCCCCTGGCTGCCCTGCGCAGTGTCCCCCCAGGGCTCACACTGGACTCTCCATTCGACCCCTGAGGCTGTTTCCCTGCACTGCCTCCCCCAACTCCCCTCTCCGGACTCGTGCCTTGGGGGGTCCTTTCCTCCCAGTGAAAGGTGTGGCTGGAGGGAGGGACCAAGGCTCATTCATGTCCCCCTTTGCTCAGTGCAGGATCCTGTAATGTCATGGCCCTCCCCTGCGAGAGGCGGAAGCTCCGGAGGAGAAGCACAAATCTGTGAACGCCTCAGCAGGACAGGAGTGTTCACCGTTCCCTGCTCATCTTCCAGGGGCGAGCAAGAGCCCGGAGCTGGGCCTGCACAAAGCCTGGCACCTCGGCCGTGGCCACCAGCATCACCGTTTGTCTCTGCCTCTCCCGAGAGGCTTCACTTCCTGCTTTCCCCCCATGAGCTCTCCACTGCCAGCCTCACTGTCATGAGGGGCCTGTTGCGTGTCCTTGCAGGGATCTTTCAAGGAGCTTTTTCTCGACCATTCAAGGGTCCTTCAAGGTTGTCATCAAAACACTTGCAGGAAGAAGGAAATGTTTTTTTGTTGTTGTTGTTGTTTTGTTTTTGGGGTCATACCCGGCTATGCACAGGGGTTACTCCTGTTTCTACACTCAGGAATTACCCCGGCGGTGCTCAGGGGACCATATGGGATGCTGGGAATTGAACCCGGGTCGGCCACGTGCAAGGCAAAATGCCCTACCCGCTGTGCTATTGCTCCAGCCCCGAAGAAGGAAATGTTTGCCCTGAGAGAAAGTTCCAGATTCAGGTTTAGCATCCAGTGCACAGCTCCCCGCCCTGGTGAGGCTGCAGGTCCCTCTCAGGGCCCGGGTCCATGGCCCCCACTGCAGTCGCCAGCAGAGCTGGCATCTCCTCGGCCGGGCCATGTAGACGGGAGGGCAGGGGGCCCTGGGTTTGCGCGCGGGCTGCGGCCGTCTTGCCCACCAGAGACGTGTCTGACAGGCCGCCCACCAGTCACGAGGGACCAGTGCTTCTCCCTGGCGAAGAGCTCGAGTTGGTTGAGGACCAAACATTAAAATATTATTTTCTTGGGGCTGGAGCAATAGCACAGCGGGTAGGGCATTTGCCTTGCATACGGCCGACCCGGGTTCTATTCCCAGCATCCCATATGGTCCCCTGAGCAGCGCCAGGAGTAATTCCTGAGTGCAGAGCCAGGAGTAACCCCTGTGCATCGCCAGGTGTGACCCAAAAAGCAAAAACAAACAAAATAACGAAATAAAACATTACTTTCTTAATCTGTGAGGCCGTTGCGTGAGCGGAGCTTCCTTCCTTCCCTCTCTCGTCTCCCATCAGCATTTGCTGCAGGGTCCGAGGCCGGCATCAGGCCTTTTCCTTCCGTTTTCCTACTCTGAACCTCGATGCCGGGCCCCTGGAGCTCAGAAGCTTTCCATAGCGGCTGCTCCTGGCTCTGCTCACAGTTTTACGTAAGAGCGAGGGACCGCACTCTGAGGGAACCTGAAAATGGCTTCTCCACCCCCCACCCCAGCCTCCCAGCCCACCACTGCTTCCCGGCAGGCAGCCGAGGAACGCCCGCCCACACGCACCTGGCCGGCATCTGAATCGTTAAGTGAGCTGTTTCTCACTTCCTCCCTGACTGGGTGTTCAGGATCTCCCCGCAGTGAGCCGCCCAGCCCTCCCCGTCGAGACTCCTTTCCCTGGAGAGGGAACAGTTTATTTCACAAGTGCAGCTTCTACGGGGGAAAGGACCGAGCTGGCTGGCGGCAGAACGTTCACCAAACCCCTCTGAGAAAGCGCTTGTCCAGGCTTCTCCCCCCACACCCAGTGGTGCTCAGAGATGCTCCTGACAGTGCTCAGAGGACTTTATGGGATGTCAGGGATTGAACCCAGGTCAGCCGTGTGCAAGGCAAACGCCCTACCCGCTGGCCTATCTCGCCCACCCCTCATGCTGCCTTTTAAAGAAAATTCCTGCGTATAGACCCCAACCAAATGGAGTTTTTCTCGTGCGGGGAGAGGAGATGGCTTCTGGAATCGGGACACTTCCCTGACCTCCCTTCTTCTCAGATGGGGCACCGAGGCCGCTCAGGGCGAGGGAGGGGCACTGGGAGACACCTATTTCCAGAAGCATCGCACTTCCGGCTTTACCCGGGAATTGGCTCTTCAGCAAAGCCCCTTAGCCCTGTGCCTGCAGGCGCCAGCAAAAGTTCCTCCTGCAAAGGACTGTGGTAGAGGCAGCGGCCTCGGCCTCAGGAGCTTTGGGGGAGTCTGACTAGAGCCCACTCTGGGTGCTCGGTGGCCAAGGATGCCTACCCCAGGGGCGTGGTCCCTCAGGCTCCATCCGCGACCCCGCAGCCTCCTGTGACAGGAAGGGCGGGAGACAGTCTCCAGCCATGAGAACGTCGCCATCGGGCTGGCTTCACGCTCTGGGTCGCACATGCAGGAAACGGGGTCCAGCCTCCTCGGGACTCCGCATGTGGGAGCTCCGGGCTCCGTCTCCAGCACGCGTGGTTCCCCCAAGGACTGCTGGCACCAGGCAGGGCTTGGAGCCTCAACACCTCTGGGCAAACCCCCACCCCCTCAAAATAAGCAACAGCCTGCACGCCTGTCTAGTTTTCACAGGGGCAAATGTTGCTGTTGACTTGCCAGCTACAGCTCACAGCTGACACGGGGGGGGGGGGGGCGGGGGCGGGGGGGGGCGGTGGTCTGGTTTATTTGGGGGGCAGGGGGGGAATGGAGAGAAAGGACAGCGGGGAGGGCGTTTGCCTTGCACGCAGTTGACTCACGTTCAATTCCCGGTACCTCATATGATACCCAGATCACCGCCAGGAGTAACTCCTGAGTGCAGAGCCAGGAGCAACCCCTGAGCACCACCGGATGTGGCCAAAAAACAAAACAAAAAATAGTTGGGGGCGGGGAATCTGCATTTTCCGGGGACCACACCCAGAGGTGTTCAGAGCATTGCGGGTGCTGGGGCTGGAACTCAGACCTCCCAGATGAGGAGTCGGGTCCAGCCCGCAGAGCTGTTTCCCGAGAATCTACATTTCTTCTTTTTGTTTGTTCTGGGGCCACGCCTGGCAGGACCCAGGGGTCACTCCCTGACCATGTTGGAGGGAGCAAACCTGGACTCGGCCCCCGGGGCTCTCTCCCTCCCGAAATCTGCATCCTGAGCCTATCTCCAGAACCGGGATGGTGGGGGTGGGGGAGGTGGATAATGCGATACCGCACACATGAACGTTCGACCTCGCCATCATCCTGAGGAGAAAAACAGAAAAAGCAGACGACCCGGAGGGCCCGGACTGAAGTCAACAAGCACAAACAACCCAGCAGCCTGGTCTTTGCACCATTTTGCTGTCTGTTTATTTCAAGTTTACAGAGAAGCTTAAACATTTGTGGAAAAACACCAAAGGCTTATTTTTTTTTCTCTTTAAGTTCATGGACTTGTAAGTGATAAATACACAGTATTTAACTTTGTACACCTGATAAAAGGAAAATGCATAGTAGAAAGGATCAGGAATAAAACACAAGCGTCGGGCGTCAATCACAGAATAGAAAAGTGGCCAATCCCACGACCCTCGGGCCCGGCACGCTGGAGACGGAGCCGGCGACCTGGAAAGCTTCCCTAGCACCTTTGGAAGCGGCGGAGGTTGTGGGTCCGGCCCCACCGCCCACGTGGCTCTCCCTGCAGAGATGCGGGGAGCATCAGGGTGGGCTGGGGTCTCGGTGCCCGGGACTTAGCCTCCTTGTTCCAGAAAGGCTTCGGGGACGGGAGCCCTAAGTTACAGGAATGGGAAGGGGGGGATGGTCTGACCCGTGGGAGGAAGGGAAAAGGGGGCCAGGACAAAGGGGAGAGTGGGGTGGGGGCTGTGCTTCCGGCAAGGCTGCAGGCACGCCAGGGGGCTGCACCAAGCTGGCCCCTCCAAGCCAGTAGGAAGAGCGTCCGGGGCCAACGGGCTGCTCGCCTGGAAAGCTGCCCCCACCTTCCCGCTCCGGACAGACCAGCCTCGGGCCAGAGCCTGGCGTCTCGGCCACCGTCTCCGCTCATACCCGGACTCTGCGGGGCAGAGGGGGTAGTTCCTTCCCACCACTTTCTTTGGTGTTTCTTGTTTTGTTGGTTTTTCGTTTTTTTTTTTGTTTTTTTTCTTAAAAAGGGTAATGACTGCGGGCCTCCTCCCGCCCAGCCGCCGGCATGGCCTTGGGAAATGCAGGGGCAGCCCTCCCCGGCCACAGCCCACGGGCGACCAGGGCCAGGACCGTCCCCACCGAAACGTGCCTGGTGCCAACGAACCCAGCCCCCTCTGTTACAGAGGGGTGGGGCCCGGGCAGTGATGTGGGGGAGGGAGGGACGGGGGTTAAAGAATGTGGGAGGGGGCCAGCACCCCCTGCTCCTGAGGCCAGAGGAAGCCGTTCCCTCCCGCTGGGGGCTTGCTTCTCCCGCCCTCACCACGTCCCCATGATGGACCAACCTAGGCGCCTCCTTACACTCCGGCCTCCTGGGACGGCCAGGGGAGGCAGGGCTACCAGTCTCCCAGGGCTACCCCCAGCCCTAGTTGGTGCCCCGGACCCCATGTATGGCTCTGGATGTCGCCCTGGGCAGCAGCCAAACTTTCCCAGCATTGGGTAGGAGTCAAAAAGAGCAGAGCTTTGTCCTTGGACTTTTGGCTAGAGAAGGGGAGGGGCGTGCAGTGTTTGTCGGGAAGGGGGTCCCCAGTGTTACCGTGCAGACCCTAACGGAGCGCAGCGGCAGGAGGAAAGCAGTTCCCACCCAGCCCTCCAGAATCAGGGTGCACGCGGGACTACGACGATCAGCGAAGAGGGAAATAAAGCCCCGGCCGTCGCTAGCACACGCGGGCCACAGACAAGCGAAGCTGCTAATGTACAGGCAGAGGTTTCACCGGCTAACTCCAGCCCGGAGCCGAGGGGATAAATCCTGAAGCGCGAAATAACTGGGGTGCTGGGCCCAAGTTCAGCTACCAGGGGTCCGTCTGCCCACCCAGCCCGGAAACGTCCATGGAGGGAAGCGTTCACCCTGAAGTTGCCCGTTTCTATAAGACACTCATGAGAGTTCACTCAACTGCTTCAGAGACCCACCTGGAGAAACCTGTCTGGGGTGGGGGGGTGGGGCTGGGGGGGCAACTTTCCCATCACAACCTCCAAATGCCCCTCCAGGGCTGGGAAAATCCCTTTTGTGAAGCAATTAAGTTTGAAGCCCTTTCCTTTTCCTGAATAAAGTTCTACCCATTTAAATAATTTTTTTAAAGGTAAAATTCAATTAAGAGCCTGGAAGCCCCATGCAGCTGCCAGGGCTACTGGGGAGGGTTCCAGGGGCGGCCAGGCTTGGGGGGGAGGAGGGGAGTTAGCTCCGCCCCCTAGCCCCCCAATACACCTGCTCTTTGCCTCAAATGCAACAGTCAGTTCCATGGTCTGGGTTTTCGGATCATTCTCACGACCCTAAACCCCACACACACTCCCTAGGTATATCTGGCACGGTTCCAAGTCCACAAGGAAGGAGTTTTGGCATAAAAATGTTTATAAAGCAAATGTCTCCAGGTGCGCGTGGGCGTGGGCCCGGAGCCCCTCACCCCGTCCGTTCAGCCAGCCAGCAGCCGAGGGCCGTCGGGGAGCCAAGTCCATTTCTGTCTGTCCTCTCGAAACAACAGAGAAGTAAAAAATAAAGACAAACGGGAGACGATGCCAAACACGGGCTTGGTTTCCGTAGGACATGCTGCTATGGAAACGCAGGGGCACGGCGTGCAGGCGAGGGCCGATCCCAGCAGCTACTCCACCAGGCAGCTGCTCCCGCAGGGAGCTTCTTCCTCAGGCAGCTACTCCACCCAGGCAGCTGCTCCCTCAAGGCATCCGCTCCCTCAGGGCATCTGCTCTCTCAGGCAGCTACTCCCTCAGGGCAGCTACTCCCTGGGGCAGCTACTCCCTCGGGGCAGCTACTCCCTGGGGCAGCTACTCCATGGCTTCATCTGGCTGCCACAGAGGCATGCTTGCCGGGAAGCCCGGGGCTGCAGCCCCCCAGCTCTCCAGCGGGGGCTGCTCCTTCACACGAGCACTTCCTCCTCCCCCATGGGGGCTGGGTCGGGGCCTCGGAGGCTGTCTTCGCTGCTGCGCTTCCTGCTCGTCAGAGAGAAAACCAGCATTAAGGTCACAGCGATACCCACTCGGTCCTGACCCCAGCTTCCCACACGGGGCACGTCATTTACTTCTTCTCTTCTATGGGACTTTCCCTCCCCGTTCTTTTCCTTCTTCATGTAAAATGTCCTGGGGTCGGAGAGCCAGTGCAGGCATAAAGGCACTCACGCACACTCATGCCTTGAATGTGGCCCGCCCTGGTTCAATCTCATCACCAGGTGGTCTTCTAACTTTGTTTTCTTTGGGTCACACCTGGTGATGCCAGAACCAGGGTTCCTTCTGGCCCTGCACTCAGGAATTAACTCCTGGTGATGTTCGGGGGATCATGAGATGCCAGGGATCAAAGCCGGGTTGGCCGCGTGCAAGGCCAACGCCCTCCCTGCTGAACTGTCGCTCCAGCCCCGCATGTGGTCTTCTAAACTCCACTGGGTGCGTCCCCACCCCTCTGCAGGGGCCAGTGGCAACACTTCAGGCCACGCTGGCGGGGAACTGCTGGGGGGTCCCCAGGCCTGACACTGCTTGGAAGGTCCCCAAACAAAACATTCAAAGGGAAAGGCCGGAGCGTTAATACAGCGAGTAGGGAGCTTGCCTTGCACGTGGCCGTCTCTGGTTTAATCCCCAGAGCCCCACTGGGAGTGATCCCTGAGCACAAAACCAGGAGTAAGTCCTGAGCACAGCTGGGTGTCTCACAAAAACAAAACAAAACAGACTGTATTCCAGCTGTATGAGGGAGAAATCAACACCCTTGGCTTCAAGTAGCAAAGACTATAAAACCTGATGGGAACCAAGTGTGACTTGCTGTGGCCCTGCCACCAGCAGGGTGGGTCTCTGCTTCACACACACACACATACACACACACACGCACGCCTCCAGGGACACACACACACACACACAGGCCTCCCAGGACATACACACACACACACGCATAGACACACACACAGACACAGAGGCCTCCTGGGATACATACACACACACACATATACACACAGAAGCCTCCTGGGACATACACATACACACACACACACAGGTCTCCCAGGACACACACACACACACACACACACACATACACACACAGGCACACACACAGGCCTCCCAGGACACACACACACACACACACACATACAGGCACACACACACAGGCCTCCCAGGACACACACACACATACACACAGAGGCCTCCCAGGACACACACACACACACACACACACACACACACACACACAGGCCTTCCAGGACACACACATGCGCATGCACACACACACAGTAACAGGCCAGGGAAGACCTCCTGGGATGATGCAGACCCTCATCTCCGTGACGCACAAGAAACGCAGGTGGGAAAAGCACCCCTGGCT
This sequence comes from Sorex araneus, assembly GCF_027595985.1. Classification (NCBI taxonomy): domain Eukaryota; kingdom Metazoa; phylum Chordata; class Mammalia; order Eulipotyphla; family Soricidae; genus Sorex; species Sorex araneus. The sequence continues at coordinate 3,474,375 of NC_073310.1, read as the reverse complement.
CCCGGAGCCTGTCCTGAGCCCCCCAATAAAGCAGCGTGGAGTGACTGGAGGTGGGAGGGGCCCCAGGCTGCAGCCCCCAACCAGGCTTGGCGCCCCTCACCCTGGACAGGACGGCGTGATGTCCCCTGGCAGCCCGCCCCAGGCAGACGAAGCAGGATGCTGGGCCCCCCCAGGAAGAAGCCCGCTCAGGCTGAGAATCATGCTCGCTCCGGGCGGTGTCGGGGGGAGGGAGACCCCAAGCCTTCCGCCCCGACAGCCGCTTGCTCACAGGACAAGGCTCAGCCAAGACCGCACAGGCTTCCGGCCAGGCGGGCAGCAAGCCACACACCCCGGGCCTTCCCGGACACCAAAGGCCTCTGGACCAGGGCTGGGGGACAGCAAAGGGGTTAAGTACACCTGCATGCAGCTGCCTCTGGTTCCGTCCCTGGGAATGACCCCCAAGCACAGAGCTGGGGGTCTCCTCTGAGCACCACGAGGAGTGGCCCCCAAACCTCCCAACACCCAAAACAGCCCCAGCCCTCTGCGCCCATCTCGGCCTGCTGGTGCTATGGGGGGTGTGGGAAGCCGTGGGCGGGCTGCCACGGAAGGCGACGGGGGGCCTGAAGCCAGAGCGTTCGCCCTGACATGTTCCCATGGCTGCTCCCGCTGCTCCACAAAGGCAGAACAATCCCCCCAAAAGCCTCCTCTGCATCCCCCCCGCCCCCCGATGCCTCGAGGCCTCTCCTGATGAGACAGCAAGTCACAGGGCATGCCCGCCACAGCGGCACCTAGACAGGGGGAAAACACGGCCCATCCAGTGACACGCTGCACGGCCACCTCGGGCCACAGCACAGGTGAGCTCTGCAAGCGAGTGCGCGGGGAAGAAGCAGACCCAAGTCACGCCTGGACGGGTCGGCGGGACAGATGGACGCACGGACACGGGAGCCGGGCGGTGACTGCCAGAGGGGGCTCTCCTGGGGCTAAGGGAAATGTGTGATGAGTAAGCGTGGGGAGGGCAGGGCCGCGGAGAGCGTACTAGAGACCCTGCAATCAGAGCCTGCCTCTCAACAGAGCGGGCTGCTGGGGGCTCCCAGCGGAGGGACAGGCCTTGAGCCGGGCCGGTGGGAGCGTCCTGCTGTGGGGAGGCGCCCGGAGGTGGAGGCAACGAGGATGACAATTCTGTCATCCCAGTTGTGAGACCAAACTTCTCTGCACTGGGGGGTGCGGGCTGGTGTGTGCAGGGACAGCGGCCGCCTGCATAGCGCCCGGGCCGGGCTGGGGTCACGCCGTGCAGCCGGAAGGGAACCAGCCAGCCGGGGCTTAACTCTGCCGGGACGGGCAGGAGCCAGCGCGTCTGCCCTCTCAGGCCTGTACCAGCCTCCGTGCCGTGGGCGTGCATGGAGCAGAGGGTGCGGGCCGGGCGGCGAGACGGGGTGAGCCATGCCTGCGCCCCCAGCCCCATGCGCGGCCGCTCAGGCTGCAGGCAGGCGTACCTTGGGCTCCCACGGGGCCTCCCACGCCCTGGTCGGCTTTTTGCTGGAATGGCCGGAGGGGAGGAAAAGGCATGTGAGAAGAGTCCCAGGTGCCTTCCCCGGGCACAGTGCTCAGACCCCCCCCCCCAGCACTGGCTCTGCGGCACGGAGGGTCCCGGCAGCTGGCGAAACACACGCCAGACCCCAAATCCCGCCGAGCATGCGTGCTTCTGGGCCTCGGCCACGGACTCGGGCGTCAAGAGCCCCCCCCCCCCCCCCGGCGCCAGTGCAAGCCCCTCCCAAGAGTGGGGTTGGATGAGCTGCCAGCGAGGGTGAGGCTGAGGTGGGGTGGGGGGGGAGGCTCCCCGATTAAAAGCCAGCAACTGCTGGGGGTCCACAAGGCGTCCACTGCCAGGGCCGCGCAGAGCGGGGGCGGGGGCTGTCCCGAGCGGTCCAGCGCCCGGAGGGGGACACTCACAGCAGCAGGTTGCCGGGGGCCGACAGGGAGCGCTCCTCTCGCCGACTGCCCTCAAACGGGTTCCCGAAGGAGCGTTTGCGGATCATGGTCTTCACCAGGATCTGAAGGAGAGAAGGCGGGGGGGGGGGGGTCAGCCACCCACACGGCACCCCAGGGGACGGGCCCTGCCCCAGGCCCTCCCCACTGCCGCCTCGGCCTGGTGGCGATGGCAGGTGCCGGGGACGAGGGCTGGTCCCAGGGGCGGGGGACACGGGGCAACGTCCCTTCCTGCCAGGCAGCAGCCGCCGAAGCAGCCCAGGTCTCAGTGGTCTGTCCCCAAACGTCCAGGGCTCGCGAGGGGAGCGAGCCCTGGATGAGACACTCCCGTCCCGCCAAGTCTGGCCCCGGCCGCCCTCCTCCCCAGGCTGAAGGGGAGTTGGCCACACTGTGCCCCTTCCCCGGGGGCAGCTGTCCCGATGGCCCCAACATGACGCCGGCCGTGGCCGCCCGGGAAGGGCCGGGGACTGGGGGACAAGCCGCTGTGCCTTTCTTGAACCGAAGACCCTCGCGTGGCACGTTCCTCACCAAGTTAGAGTGACCATTCGCCCATTCACCAGGTCAGGACGTCCACACACGCCCCCATGAGCCCCCCCAGTCTCCCCTCATTCTCACGAGCAGGCCCCCTCTCACTACCCCCCACCCACCCCCCGTGCCCCGTCTGTAGATGCAGGATGGGATCTGGACATTCCCGGAAATGGAATCCGACCTCACGTGGCCTAAGGCTTCCCACACGGGGTGTGTTTCCGCCCGCCAGTGCTCCCGACCTGCTCAAGGCTGCGTAATATTCCTTCCCCGCCAGGCCCCATCCTGTGGGTCATTCGCCCACTGGGTTATTAGCACTCTCGGAAGTCAAATAGGCAGGGAGAGTGGGGCTTGTCCTCTGCAGGCCAGGGAAACTCCTGGGGGGCCCTGCCCCCACTCTAACACAACCTGGGTCCCCAGGAAGCAGCATCCCGGCATGGGGAGGTCAGGGGTGAAGCCCGTGCCTCACGTGCAGTCACCCCTGGTTGGATCCTCGGCACCCTGAGCAGCACCGGGATGGCCCGGGGTCCCCGGCACCACATCTTCGGGTCCTCCAATTGGGTCACAGGCCCAGGACTCACCAAGCAACACCAAGGGGAGCCCCAGCTCCGTGGAAATAGAGGTCACCTCGGGGGCAAAGTGGGAGCCCCCCCAGGGGCCCAGGCCCTGCCCCGACCTCCCCATTTGCCGCCTTTCCTGCCAGTCTGCTCCATCTTCCCAGAAATCAGACCCGACAGGACCCCGCCGGCTCTGTCCCCACCCTCCCACAGGGCCCCGGCACAGGCCCGAGAAGCGTTTATGGGCCATGGGGGAGTCTCCACCCCCGGCCAGCTGCCTCCTCCCAGGAAGCTGCAGCTGAGGGTGGTGGCGACGGGACAGGAGCCAGGACCAGGCCAAGGCCGTCCACGCCGGGCTCAGAAGGGCCCCGGCAGGCGCCATGGCTCGTGGGTGCGGCGGGTGGATGAGAGAGAGCAGGTGGCGAGAGTGGCACAGTGACGGGCATGCAGAGGCCCGGGAGGGGGACGGAGGCCCCACCCGGGGTCAGATCCGGGAAGAAGGAGAGAGTGGAGAAGAGGGAGGGACGTGCGAAGCTGGAGCAGGGGCCAGCCGGTGGGCATGAGGGGGACACTGGATGCCAGCACCCTGGCACAGGACCCCGCCCCGGGACAGCAGCTCGGGCTGCCTTGGAGCACTGAGGGCCTGAGCACTATATCCCAGGTCCTTGCTGGCCAGGCCCCAGATGCGAGGCCACTAAAGGACGGCCACTCCCGAGCAAGCTCTCCCCTCAGGGCCGGGAGGGCCTCTGTGGGCTCTGGGCTCTGGGTCACTGTCCCCAGGACAGGAGACTTGGTCACTCCTCTCTGGGCCGGGGGCCTGTCTCGGAGAATTCTGTCCAGTGTCCACGCGGTCCCTCTCCTCCTCCCGCTCTCCCTGCGCTGCTCTCAAAGTAGGACTTCTAGAACCTTCCTTGGATGGGGCAGGGGGCCTCTCTGGCCTGGCAGGGGACCTGGCTCGCGACCAAGATCAATGTAAGATGCCGCCGGGGCCACAGGCGTAATATGAGTCAGGCCCGGGGCTGATGGCCAGGGTGGGCAGCAGACCGGCCGTGTCCTGACTCTCAGACCCCCAGATCGGCCTCTCAGATGCCCTCTGGGTGCCAGCCTGGGTCTCGCGGGCCCGGCCTGCGGCCCTCTGGTTCGCCCGCCTTACCACGGTCGCCAGGCTGGGAATGTGTTTGACCGAGTTCTCCACCTCCTCTTCCGTCACCTCGACCAGCGTGCAGTTCTCGTCCTCCGAGGGCAACGGCTCCGCCCCGTGCCTCGTGACCCAGGGGTGCAGCTTCAACGAACGACAGGAGGGGTGAGGGCCGGGCGGGCAGGAGGGAGGCGACAGTGGCCTGGGGTCAGGCACGCAAGAGAGCTGGCAAGCCAGGCAGAGGGGCAGGAAGGGGGAGGGGAAAGGCAGAGAACACAGAGACAGCACGGAGGGAGCGAGGGGCGGGTGTGTGTCGGACGGGACGCCATCAGCCGAGGGACTGGACAGAGGGACTGGAACTCAACACCTCTCCCGCAGGGTGGCCCCAGGAGCCGCCCCGACGCCCACCCCGCGCCCCTGCCACACCTCAGCAATGCTCCCCAGTGCCAGGCGGCGCGGCTCAGATCAGGCAGCAAACTCCCCATTTCCCAGAAAGGGAAGTAGAGGCTGCAGAGACAGTGAGGGCAGCCGGAAGGACCATGGGGAGACACCCCAGGCCGAGGTCAGCCCCTTCTTCAAAGTGCCCGGGGGGATGCCAGAAACAGCTCTGATTTCTGCAAAGTCGGAGAGCGTGTGGCACAGGCCAGGGGGTGGGGCAGGCGAGGGGGGCCCCTGAGAACGTGTCCTGCCGTGAGCAGGCCCAGGCAGGGCGGCACTGGGACGCGCCAAACTGCTTAAGAACTTCCTGCGCGCCCCCCCCAGTGCCACGCCCCAGGGAAGGACGCGGAACCGGGCAGCCGGGCAGCCGGGCAGAGGCCCCAGCCAGGGAGAACGGACGCCGTCAGCCCAAGCCAACCACAGCGAGCGCCAGCCGACCCCACCCCAGTCTCAGCACACAGACCCCGCGCCGGGCCGGGCCAGGCGGCAGCCACACAGTTCTGAGCAGTGGACACAGGCCGAGCCGGGGACCCCGGCTACCTTGATCTCGGGCACCACGATCCTCGACTCCGGGTTCTTGTCCAGCATGCGGGTGATCAGGTCCTTCAAGTCCTCGGCTATGTCAGGCCTGTGGGCGGGAGGCAGTCAGGGGCGGGCCACGGCCCCCTGGGTACCCCCGAGGGCGCAGGGAGGGAGGCCACCCCCGACGGACATACTCACTGGTCTGGGAACTCCAGGGCCTGACTCTTGATCTTACTGTGTAAGCACATGATCCGCTCGTCCATGAACGGGCACTGCAGAGAGAGGCGGGGGTGGAGCGGTCAGCACGTGCCGCGAGGACCACCCTGTCAGCACGAGTCACGGTGGAGAAACCCGCAGCCAGGGCCCATATAGAGAGGGAGCAAACCCCGGTCACAGGGTTCAAGAAGGACTGGGAGCGGCTTCAGACAGGGGGTCACGCTCTGGCTCTCCCCTGCAGCTGGCCACCAGCCAGGCCCAGGGGCCACAAGGCCCAGGACGGGGCCGCAGCGCCAGCCGTGGCTGGGAACTGCCTCCCCGGCCGGGTTTTGTACTAACTTCTTCTTCTTCTTTTTTTTTTTTGCTTTTTGGGTCACACCCGGCGATGCTCAGGGGTTACTCCTGGCTCTGCACTCAGGAATTACTCCTGGCGGTGCTCAGGGGACCATATGGGATGCTGGGAATTGAACCCAGGTCAGCCGCGTGCAAGGCAAACGCCCTCCCGATGTATTGTTGCTCCAGCCCCAGTTTTGGTATTTTGTTGTTGTTGTTCTTTATTAACTGCAACATTAGTTTCTGGAAGGCAGGGATTTCGCATCTGGCTCTCGGCTGGACCACTGCCGGTGGACATCCTGGGCACAGAGCGGGGACTCGGGAAATGCCCGCTGAACTCATGAGTCCCTTAATGATTTCTGCCAGGGTCTCAGAAGTCATGAGAAATAATTACTGGGCTTCCCCTTTGACGGCAGCTGGCAGAGGTGCCCAGGAAGTGTAAAGCCGGCACTGAGGCCCAGCCGGGGCAGCCTCAGAAGCCGGTTCATGCACCACATCCTGAGTGACAAACCGGCAGCCCCCACGCCCCAGTGAGGGATGGACGTGGTCACTGTGCTGAAAAAAAAAACTCTGGGGCCAGGGCGATAGCACAGCGGGGAGGGCGTTTGCCTTGCACGTGGCTGACCCGGGTTCAATCCCCAGCACCCCATAGGGTTCCCCCAGCACCGCCAGGAGTGGGGACAGGAGTAACCCCTGTGCATCGCCAGGTGTGACCTAAAAAGAAAAAAAAACAAAACCAAAACCAAACACCAAAAACCTCTGTGGTGTGCTCCGGGGCTGGGAAGGGCAACAGTGTCCTGGTTTACTCCCGTGCCAAGAAAGTACTTCCCCAGGAATGGTCACTCGGGCCCGCATGGGAGCGACCTGGAGTGTCCATTTGGCAGGGCTCTCTGACAGAGCCTTCAGGGTCTGGACACACAGGGCAGTGGGCGAGGGGCCTGCCATCATGCCCCGGGCACCATTCCCGTGGCATGCCAGGGGCCACCCTAGGACACAGAACCAGGAGGAGCCCCTGAGCACCAGAAGGTGTGGCCCCCAAACCAAAACAAACCCAAACTGTACACTTTATAAATCATAAATTTTACTTAAAAGGAAACAAAGAGAAGAGCCACGAATGACGTGTTCTAGCTAATGACGGCACAGAGAGGCCTGGGAGCAAAGGAGAGTCATGAAGGACGGGACCGGAGCTGGGGCTCTGGTGTTCACTGCACAGTTCTCTCAAACTGGGGGAGATTTAAGGTTTTTGTTTGTTTAGTTGGGTTTTTGTTTGTTTTTGTTTTGGGGTCACACCTGGCAATGTTGAGGGGTTAGTCCTGGCTCTGCGCTCAGGAATTACTCCTGGAGGTGCTCGGGGGACCCTATGGGATGCTGGGGATCGAACCCAGGTCAGGCAGATGCAGGGCAAATGCCCTACCAGCTATAGTACCGTTTTGGCCCCTGTAAACTCTTATCGACCCAGTTTCAAAGTTCTATAACAGGACCACAAGTTCATAAAAGGCAAAATCCATGGTTTTGTTGCTCATATAACTTACGGAACTTCTGAATTAAAAATAGAAGCTCCTTGGGGCTGGAGCAATAGCACAGCGGGTAGGGTGTTTGCCTTGCATGCGGCTGACTCCGGTTCAATTCCCAGCATCCCATATGGTCCCCCGAGCACTGCCAGGAGTAATTCCTGAGTGCAGAGCCAGGAGTAACCCCTGAGCATCGCTGGGTGTGACCCAAAAAGCAAAAAAAAATTAGAAGCTCCTTGGGGCTGGAGGGGTAGAACAGCAGGTAGAGCACTTGCCTTGCACGACGTGGCAAATGCAGGTCCGATCCCTGGCACCACAGATGGTTCCCTGAGCCTACCAGGGATGAATCCTGAGCACAGAGCCAGGAGCAAGCCCTGAGCACTGCCAAGAGTGGCCCAAATATGAAAAACAAAACAAAACCAGAAGCCCCTAGGGGGGTGGGGAAATAAGACAAAGGCACCGCACATTCCCTCAAGCACGAGGCCCTGGGTTCAATCCCAGCAACGAAGGAAGACGGAAAAGAGAAGAAGCCGGGGCCGGAGAAACAGTACAGCGCACAGGGCCCTGGCCTTGCACACAGCCCACCCAGGTTCTATCCCCGGCATCCCACACGATCCCCCAAGAACCACGTGGAGTAATTCCTGAGAGTGGAGCCAGGAGTGGCTGCCCTGGCCTGCAAAATAAACAAACAAAAAAGCCCCCAAACATCAGTAATACAGAAGCAGCAGTAAAGGCCCAAGAGCATTTCTGCAATCAATAATGCAGAGCAGGGGGCAGTGGACTGGGGAAGGATACCAGGGACACTGGTGGTGGGGAATGGTCACTGGTGGAGGGGCGGGGGTTCGATCATTGTATAACTGAAACTCAAACAGGAAAGCTTGGCAACTGTAGCTCATGGTCTTTCAATAATAATAATAATAATAATCAGGGCTGGAGAGATAGCACAGCGGGTGGGGCGTTTGCCTTGCACGCAACCGACCCGGGTTCGACTCCTCCGCCCCTCTCGGAGAGCCCGGCAAGCTACTGAGAGCACGGAGCCCTCACAGCAGAGCCTGGCAAGCTACCCGTGCATATTGGATATGCCAAAAACAGTAACAATAAGTCTCTCAATGAGAGACGTTACTGGTGCCCGCTCAAACAAATTGATGAGCAACGGGATGACAGTGACAGTGAATAATAATAATAATAATAATAATAATAATAATAATAATACTGCTGAGCAGGGCTGGCAGACAGCACAGAGGGAGCACACGGGCCTCGCATGTGGCCAACCCCAACTCCATCCCGGCACCGTTAGGGTCACCGTTAGAGTCCCACCAGGGTGAGCACAGCCAAACAAACAAATGAAACATCTCCCCCAAACAAAACCATGCCAAATGGACTTTAACTTCCATTTAATACCATCCCCCCCCCCAACAATCCCTGGGAAACCCACCTAGGAGCACAGCAAAAGGCCGGGATTGGACGGGGAAGGACGGCTGGGGGTGTGGGGGCGGCTGCAGCACCTCTGCTGATGGGGGCCCTAAATTCCTCAGCCCTAGAGCGTGTGTCACTGTCCCCACCAGAGAGGATCACACACACACACACACACACACACACACACACACACACACACACACAGCTCCACTGGGGAGGCAGCTTCCCTCCTCGGGCCCCGCCATGGAAATAAAACTGCTCTCTTCCGGGGATTCGATCCAAGGGCCCCCCCCAGCCACCGCCTGGGGACAGGACGGCCCGCGCTGTTACCTGGCCGAACACAAAGCAGTAGAGCGTCACGCCCATGGCCCAGACATCCAAGGCCTGCAAGACAGAGAGAGCATCGCCGGTGAGGCAGCGGCCCCTCAACTCAGCCCGGTGGCATCCCACCCCTGGGTTTGCTCTGCAGGAGAAGCCACTGCCTGGACTCTGGGTTTACAGGGTGGGGGTGCCCCAGGCACCCACCCCCGCGGGGCAACCCGGCCAACGCCGAGACTCCTGAAGAATGATCTCTCCGCGCAGTTGGCAAACTGGCAGACAGCAGCCCGCGGCGGGAGAAGCACCCAGAACAGCCGAGACAGAGTCCCGGGAAGTGTCTTCCTCAGCCAGATCCCACAGCCCCACGGCTGACGCTGTTAGAGCCGGAGTCTGCCCACTGAGCACCCCAGGGCCGGGCCCGCCCGACAGGCACCCACCCACCTTCCCGGAGAAGATCTTGCGGGTCTCGGAGAGCGACTCGGGCGCCATGAAGGCGGGCGTGCCCACGGTGTTGGACAGCAGCGCGTCGCTGCCCTTGAACTCGTTGCTCACTCCGAAGTCGGCGATCTTGACGTGCCCGTCCTCCCCCACCAGCAGGTTGGACGGCTTGATGTCCCGGTGGATGATCTTCTGGTAGTGCACTGCGGGCGGCAGGGACAGGGCAGGAGGCCCCCGGTGGGACGGTCCGCAGGGCAGCGCTGGGCTCTGGCCCCCCACGCCCCCGGACCTTCTCCTCTCCCCGCCCTCCACACGGCTACGCACCCCGTGCTCTGAAACACGCTAGCAGCCCCCACTAGGAACTGCCGCCCCACACGAGGTGGAGGCAGACAGGGCGTGGGGAACTCTGTGTTTTCAAGTGGGTGGCGGGAGTGGGGGGGGCTCTCAGGGCCACATCCCGAGGTGTCGGGAAAGTGGGGTGCTGGTTCTGGTTCTGGTCCAAGCCAGGGCCCTGCAGGGGTGAGGCACGTGCGCTAGGACGTCTGGGTCCCAGCTGGAAGCTGGGCGAGGCAGTGAGGCCCATTTCCACTTCCTCATGACCACGCTCGGCCTGTCCAGCAACAGGGACCGGAGCAAGGAATGGAAGCTGTCAGGCACAAAGGCGGTTGGCTGATGGCTCCTGTCTGCATGCCTACCCACGGTCAGGGAGACCCAACTGCACGCCTGCGGGGGGTTACGAAGGCGAGGGTGATGAAGGTACCTGCTGCACTCTCTGTCGGCCCTCCTGGGGCCTCACCCTATCTTAGCTCCCCACTTACCCCTTTTTTTTTTTTTGCTTTTTGGGTCACACCCGGCAATGCACAGAGGTCACTCCTGGCTCTGCACTCAGGAATTACTCCTGGCGGTGCTCAGGGGACCATATGGGATGCTGGGAATCGAACCCGGGTCGGCCACGTGCAAGGCAAACGCCCTACCCGCTGTGCTATCGCTCCAGCCCCACCACTTACCCCATTTAAATCTCACAGCAATCCGACATGACAGACGTGAGCAAAAGTTTAGAGGCCACGGGTGCGCATATGCTGCCCGAGCCCATGTGCTGCTTGTGCCCTCGTGGCCGAGCACATATGTGGCCCGCATCTCCCCTCTTGAGATGTGTACTTTCGTGCTTTCACGTCTAATGCCAGGGTGTGTAGGGGTTTTCTCCGCCTTGGAGAAACCCACATTCTCTCTTGAATGCATTTCTCTCTCTCTCTCTCTCTCTCTCTCTCTCTCTCTCTCTCTCTCTCTCTCTCTCTCTCTCTCTCTCTCTCTCTCTCTCTCTGTCTTTCCCTCCCCCATCTCTTCCCCTCCATACCTTTAAAAATCTCCAAATAAAATCTGTTTTACTTAAAAAAAAAAAAAAAGTTTAGAGGCCAGGGGCCAGAGTGACAGCACAGCAGGGAGGGCGTTTGCCTCGCCTGTAGCCCACCCCAGCTGGAGTCCCGGCTGCTTCGCTTGTGCTCTGGCCGATTTCAGCCCCAGTGAGAAATACCCGATTCTCACTTTACAGATGAGGAAACTGAGGTTCCAGTAGACTAACAGGGTGTCCATCCCAGAAGGGCCGGAGGAGTACGGGATGATGCGGGCAGAGAGCCAGTTATGCCCGCTACCCAGGGAACGTGCCCACGCGGTGGCCGCTAGCACAATGGTGTCCTGTGTTTCATCGACAGGAAGAAGAGCAGCTGCCGCCGGGAGGGGGACCCCAACCAGGACCCCCGGGTCCACACACAGCATCACAGGCATCTCCGGTCTGAGAAAAGCTTTTCCTTGTCCTTCCTTCCTCCGAGGATGCCGACCACACAACCCCCCGCCCCCCACCCAAGGGCAAGGCCTCCCACCGGCCCTGCTTACGGTATTCAATGCCTTTGATCAGATCCTGGAAGTAGAACCGAGCCTGGTCTTCCGAGAGCGGCTTGACAGTGGGCACTTCCATCACAGGCCTGCCGGGACACACGCACGCGCGCGCGCACACACACACACACACACACACACACACGTACACGTGAGATGCCAAACCCAGCCTTGAGCCAGCGAGGCCAGCCCAGGAAACATTAGGAAGCCGTTCACCTGCAGCAGGGATACTCACCCTTGGTTGACCAGCTCGAACACTGGAAGGGAAAGAAGGGGAACAGTTAACAATGGGCAAGTGGAGAGACACACAAACGAATCTCGAACCCGAGCAGCTTGCTGCAGAGATGCTCTTAGAGCAGCTTCCCTCTAAGAGCCCCGGTGGTCACCATCTTCTAGAACTCAGTGGCGGTGGCGGGAAATGCCAGGCCTCACAGGACAGGGGAGGAGTCGGTCCTTCTCCTTCCCCTTCCCCCGATGGGACTCTGAGATGACGCCCACACCCGGCCACCGTCTACTTAAGCTCCCACACGGCCATGATCCAGAGACACACAAATCTCGGACCCGAGCAGCTTGCTGCAGGGATCTCTCCAGACCCTAATTATTAAAAGTTTAGAATTCCTAGAGCGCGAGAACACCCGCGTGACGTTATATTGATCCATACCAAGCCATACAAAACACACTGTCTAGCACTGCCTTTTCGGCAGGTGTGAGCGGTGGGACCGGACACAACTATCGAAGGTGACCAAAGTAGAGAAAGAGTATTGTGCAAACTGTCTGCCACACAGGCAGGGGGAGGTGTGGAATGGGGAGGTGGGGCGGACACTGGGGACTTTGGTGATGGGAAACGAGCACTGGTGAAGGGATGGGTGTTTGATGATTCTATGATCGAAGCTCAAACATGGAAGCCTTGTTCCTGTACCTCACGGTGAGTCAATGGAAAAAAAGGGAAAATTGAAGTCTCCCTTCCTGCCAAGTGCCCACGCGCCCCTGGAAACACCCAGAAGTAAGAGATTGTAAGAGGCTGGAGAGGACATTCCACCCCGGGGGCCCGGGTGGGAGGGATTCCGGGTGTTCCTCCCCCGCAGCCTGCTGTGTTTCCCCGCAAGTGGGCGAGGACACTGGGCCGGGAGCAGAGACAGGCGGGGCGGCCCCTCACCCCTCGCGTGGGGGCTCCAGGGAAACGCCTGCTCCGACTCCACCTCTGCCGACCCTCCACAGGCCCTGCGCCCACCCAGGCGCTCAGGACATCCCCTGAAGAATGCCCTTGCTTCACAGCGCTGTTCCCGCTAGTTTGCCTTGCACGGGGCCTACCAGGTTCCATCCCCGGCATCCCATCGGGGTCCCCCAAGCACCACCAGGAGTAATTCCTGAGTGCAGAGCCAGGAGAAACCCCTGAGCATGGCCAGGCGTGACCCAAAAAAACAAGGAGGAGGAGGAGGAAGAGGAGGAGGAGGAGGAGGAGGAGGAAGAAAAGCAGGAGGAGGAGGAGGAGGAGGAGGAGGAGGAGGAGGAGGAGGAGGATGAAGAAAGAAGACACAGCAGCAGCAGCAGCAGCAGCGATACTTTACAAAGCAGAAAAATACAATAGTGGATTTTCCAATCCACTAGAGCATGACTGAGGGGTTGCCGTGCTCGGAGTCATCTGCCCACACGCAGTGGGGGAGGTCTCCGGGCTCTGCCGGTGGGAGAGACAGTCCCTCAGACTACAAGAAGGGGCAAGGTTCTGACCAGAAAAGGAACACCTCAGGGTACCTGTCACGGGCTCGTGTGGGCTGGTCGGGGGGACCCACTTCGAAGCGGGGACCCTGCGGGGAAGGCGCCCCCGGGAGGGGAGAGAGCTGGCCCTCAGCCCGGCCCTTCCCGCCCCACTTATGTAAGTCTCAGCTTTTCAGCGCTGCCTCGGCGGCGTCTGCACCTTCCACCCACCCGAGCCCCATAAATCAGCCGGCGTGGGGGCCGGGCCTGTGGAAACAGGTCTATTTCAGTCACCCACAGTGTCACCACACGCTGGGGCTGAGCGGTGGTGGGAAGGCTTGAACCTCACAGGATCCCGACCTCTGCCCCGGGAGGGTCCCAAGTGCGGTGGAAGGTGCCGTCCCTACCTCAACGCTGAGCGGCCAAAAAAACTGGGTCGGGTTTTTAAAAACGCCAGAAGCACCTGCCAAAGGCCGGCCGGCCATCCCCCCGCCGCCCCCCACAGCGGGAGCCGTCAGGGAAGCCGTCTGGTGGCGTTCTTTCTCGTCCCCCTCTTTCTCCTCTGTGCCCCAGGCCCCAAGGCGCCCTCCAAGCTGAGGACAGGGGCTTCGAGTGTCGCCTGAAGAATCCTCAACAGGGGCCGGGAGCGACAGGACAGCGGGGAGGGCGCTTGCCTTACACGCGGCCGACCCAGGTTCGATCCCCGGCATCCCATACGGTCCCCCGAGCACTGCCAGGAGTGGTTCCTGAGTGCAGAGCCAGGAGGAACCCCTGAGCATCGCCGGGTGTGGCTCCATAAGACCAAAAAGAAAAAAAAAAAAGCATGCTAGAGCCTCCTAAGGAATTGGTACGAACTTTTCAGCTTTAATTTTGATTGAGACTAGTGGCCCATACATGTGAAGCAAGCCCTTGGGCGGATGTGACGTCATGGCATTCTGATTATTTGCAGAATTTCCCTGCTGTGAGAGGCACATTGAAATGTTTAGGGCTAAGTGTCCTAAGTTGTCTGCTACTGAACTTTGGGGTAGTTGAAAAAAAAACAACCAAAAACCCAGAAAAATGGACAGTTTGCAATAAGACCGACCAAGCAAATGTGACCAAGTTATTAACTCGGACCCTGACGGCAGACATGCAGGTATTCACTGTTTATTCGTTCGGCCTTTCTATGGGCTTCACATATTTCCTAATAAAAACCTGGAGTGGAGAGAATTTAAAAAATGTCCGAAGGAACAAAAACATCCTTGCAAGGGAACTAACTCCGTCTGAACTCGCCCTGCCTGCCTGTCCCTTGGGCACCCGCCCCGTGAGGTCTCTGAGACACACCAGGCAGCACCCAGACCCTCTGATGCTCCTCCATGTCCACCGCGTTCCCCCCCTCCCCCCGCCCAGGCCCTCACACTCCCCACGTTACCGTCATACTCCTGCTCTCTGCAAATGCATCCGGTTCCCTGTGCCTCAGGGCCTTGGCACCCTGTGCCCCCTGGCTGTCACAGGGCCCAACAGCCCCATCTCCCCTTTCCCACCCCCCACCCCCCGGCACCGAATGCCCGAGCACTGAGCGCGGGTCCCCACTTCCGAGCCGCAGAGGCCCAGCCTCGCTGGCGGCTTGCTGAGTGGGCAGTGCGGCTTTCTCCCCGTCCTTGTCAGAGAGAAACGTCTACAGATGGATCCAGGGGTGACCCGGGCACTTACCCATGTACAGATGGTCCTCGTTGGGGTCATCCAGGACCTGTTGGCACAGCCACCCGCATCCGGCCGGAGCAGAGGAGGGGGAAGGAGAGAACAGTGAGCGTCCGGCAGCGGAGAGCGGGGGGGGGGGGGGGCCCGGGCACCATCTGGCGTGGCTCAGAAACCCAACGGAGGGGCACAGAGAAACTCCGACACCAAGTGTGCCAGCCCATCCCGCCCAGCCTGGAAAACAGGCGCCTGCAAGCCTCACCCTCCAGGCTCCCAAAGACTGAAAATTAGGGGGCGACAATTCCTTCCCTCAACTGTTGAACATTTTCCTTTGTTCAAAATCTCAGCTAAACAAAGCTAAACAGGCGATTTCCTGGTCTCCAGCAGACAGGCGCCCTGAGCACTGCCAGGATGAGCCCTAAGGACAAAGCCAGAAATAAATCCCGAGCACCAGAGGGGGAGCACTCAAGCCAAATGTCTGTGTGTCTGTGTGTGTGTATATATATATATATATATATATACACACACACACACACACATATATATATCCTATTACATCTTATCCATGTAAGATATCACATATTTTACATTGATATGTAATAAGATTTTTTTTTTTTGGCTTTTTGGGTCATACCCGGCGATGCACAGGGGTTACTCCTGGCTCTGCACTCAGGAATTACTCCTGGCGGTGCTCAGGGGACCCTATGGGATGGTGGGAATCGAACCCGGGTCGGCTGCATGCAAGGCAAACGCCCTCCCCGCTGTGCTATCGCTCCAGCCCCATGTAATAAGATTATTTTAAGTAAATAATAGAAGTTTTTTAGGTTTCCAAATTTCATTTGTTTATTTACTTGATTTTGGGGGGCCACACCCTGCAATGCTCAGTGGTTACTCTGTGCTCGGTGCTCCTGATGAGCTCTGGGGACCATGTGGGATCCAGCCTGGGCTAGCCACAAGCAAGGCCAGCACCCCACCCAGTGTACTCCCGCCTCAGTCCTGTGAGTTTCCTAATTTAAAATTCTAAGAGGATAAGTAATAATGATAACCAACACAAGCAAAAAGTTTGGAGTCTCTTCACTGATTTAAGAGACTCCGGAGTCAGGGCCACAGAGAAAGTGCTCGATGCAGCCGCCTCCATCTCCCACTCGGCCCCAACTTCTTCACTGGTAACGTGGATGATACAATAAATCCATCTCAGAGCGGTGAGGCCCCTACAGCTCCCGGGCCTGAGAGCCGGGCGTAGCCCCCCAGCACTGGGGAAGGAGGGACCAGTGTTGGATCGCCGCCACCTGAGAGTCAGTGAATAACTCTAGGACTTTGTGATGACGGTGAGTCAATTCAAAAAATAAAGAAGTTGCTAGACGTGGCCGGCTCTCGGGGTCTTCCCCCCGCTGCCCCCCACCTCACCTCCACCAGCTTCACCACGTTGGGGTGGTCCAGTTTCTTGAGAATGGCGATTTCCTGATACACCTGCTCAATGGGTCCCCGCGGCTGGATGCAGCCCCCCGGGGCTGGCCGGGTGCCTCGGGGAGGGGGGCGACCTGGAGGCAACGAGAATCATCAGGTCAGAGCAGAGACACTCTCCCTGCAAAGGCACAAAGGCGGGAAGAGGGGGTGGGGCAGCGCCGCCCGACAGACACCCGTTGGCGTCTGCTTCCGATCTGCCTCCGGGGAAGCTGAGCGATCTTCTTGCTAACCAGGCCCTTCCCTCCACCTCCCACTCCGGGCAGTGACCGTGCCGGGACGTTCAGCCCGTCCGGTCACTCCGAGAGTCCGGGTGGAGGTGTGGGGGGCCCTCGAGCTGAGGCTGTCAGCAGCCTGGCACTGCCCCCACCCCCAGGGGCCTCTCGGGCACCTGTTGGTGAGTCCTTCTGCCCCAGGCCCCGGCAGCGGTGCAGGGAGAGCAGCTGGGCCCGAGCCTGGGCCCGAGCCTGGGCCCGAGCCTGGTGGGCGTCCCGGGGCGGGCACCACTTCCTGGCGAGGCCTCGGTTTTCCATCTCTCCACAGACGGCAAAGACATTCCCCCTCATCTCCTCAGCGGAGAAACACGGTGAAGCCAGGAATGAGGGCGGGAAGAGGAAGTGCCAGGGAATAGGACTGCGACAGGCACTGAGCTTCCTGCCCGCCCCTCCGTGACCCGGCGGGAACCCAGGGCCCCTTCCTGAGCGTGAGCCAGGATCCGGGTGTAAGTCACGCAGCCGATAACGGCTGTGAGCCGTCTCAGATCTCAGACGGGTGAGAGGAAAGGTGCCCGTGTCAGAAGGGGGGGCGTGGGGGCCAGAGAGACAGGGCCAAGGTTACAGCATCTGCCTGGCACACCGCTGCCCCCGGCCCAACTCTGGGCACCGCAGGATTCCCGCCAGGGGTGGCCCAAGCCACACACGCTGGGATAAGGAAGAAGGGGATGGACCGAGGGAGGCGAAGCTGAGGGAACGGACAGGCTGCTGACCGGACGGGCTGAACATCCCGGGACGGTCATGTCCGGAGTGGGAGGTGGAGGGGAGGGCTTGGTTAGCAAGAAGATCGATCGGCTTCCGCGGAGGCAAGTCAGAAGCAGACGCCAACGGGTAAACCACAGGACGCGGCTCGAGAAGCCTCTGACCTCACTAAGCAGGAGGGTCCGGCCCGAGACGGGACGGGACACGCGGAGGTTTCCCTTCCCTACTTTCCCACGGTGACATTCTGCCGGCGCTGGCTGGAGGAGCCCAGCAAGCAGTAATGACCGGCTCCTCCACCAGCCGCCGAGAGGGGGGGTTGCCTGCAGGAAACACTTACTCTCCAACGCTTTCTTCTTTTTGCGATTTTTTTTGGAGTTACATTTCAAATGCCTCTTAGCATTTCACTTTGTTTGATTCACCATTTAAAGATGTATTTTAGGGGCTGGAGCGATAGTACAGTGGGTAGGGCGTTTGCCTTGCACGCGGCCGACCCGGGTTCGATTCCTAGCATCCCATATGGTCCCCTGAGCACCGCCAGGAGTAATTCCTGAGTGCAGAGCCAGGAGTAACCCCTGTGCATCGCCAGGTGTGATCCAAAAGGCAAAAAAACCCCAAAAAATTAAAGATGTATTTTAGGGCATAAGAAGTATCCGATCTCATCACCGCCGTCTAATCCAGTACAACCTCATAATCACCCCCACCCCTCGCCCCCAGCCCTGAAAACCCGGGTCCCTTTCCTGTCCCTACGGCGCTCTCTATTCTGGACATTTGATGTAAATACGACACACAAGGTGTGGCCTCCTGTGCCTGCCTCGTCCACGTCACACCGCGCTGAGTGTTAGCCCGCATGGACAGACCCCTCTGCTTCTCCCTTTGTGAGTTCGTGGACACTAAGGCTATGTCCGCTGCGGGGTACCCGGACAGCGCTGCCCCCAGCACTCCCGGCCGAGCTTTCCCGGGCCTCTGCCTCTGAGTTCTCTAGGTTCTCTCTGAGGAGGCCCAGGGGTGCGTCCCCTGGGGCCCATGTGTTACTCTCCGAGGAACTGTCCCACTCTTTCTCCCGGCTTTCTGACTGAAGATCTGTCACTCTGATGACTCAAAACGAGAAGGAACGTTGGGGCTGGAGCGATAGCACAGCGGGTAGGGCATTTGCCTTGCACGCGGTCGACCCGGGTTCAATTCCCAGCATCCCATATGGTCCCCTGAGCACTGCCAGGAGTGATTCCTGAGTGCAGAGTCAGGAGTAACCCCTGTGCATTGCCGGGTGTGACCCAAAAAGAAAAACAAAACAAAAAAACAACGAGAAGGAACGTGAGACGGACACGGAGCCCCTTCCACAGCTCCGCCCCGCCTTGTCCCGGACCCTGCACTGAGAAAACAAGCCCCGTGCCACCAAACTCACGTGGAAAGCCCGCCTGGCGGATCAGCTTCTTTTTCGACAGCACCTTCATGGCCTGTGGGGGAGAAAACCCCGGATTCCATTAAGGCAGGAAGAAGGAGGGGCTGGAGTAATAGCACAGCGGCTGGGCGTTTGCCTTACACGCAGGCGACTCGGGTTCGAGTCCCAGCAAGCATCCCATATGGTCCCCCGACACCGCCAGGAGTAATTTCTGAGTGCAGAGCCAGGAGTAACCCCTGTGCATTGCGGGGTGTGACCCAAAAAGCAAAAAAAGAAAAAAGAAAAGAAAAAAAAGGCAGGAAGGAGGAGAAGCGTGGGGTGAGCCAGAGGCGGGAACCTAGGGTGCTTCTGAGGCCCCAGGCCAGCCAGACCAGCAGAGACACAGCCTCGGGGCTGGCTGCCCTGGAAGCAAATCACAAGGAGCTGGAGTGAGGCTCGGGGAGGGGAGAGCAGCGGGGCGGACCCCAAAGCCTCGGCCACTGGGGTAGTCTTACACGTGCTGTGGTGCGAGTGCCACGAGGGGAGAGAAAGGCAGCCCCGAGTGAGGACAGGTGTTTGCTACATTCATTCATGCATCCTCCCCCGCCCCCAGCCAGGCACGCCCCCCCCCACCCTGGGAACTCTGAACAGGAGCCCCACTTCATCCCTAAAGCACCAAATAAACACGACTGAACAACAGGACAAGACACAGCGAGGAAAATCTGCCAGCCAGCGAGTGTCAGCAAACGGGCGGTGAGGGCGGGGCTGCGGGCGGCGGGTACTCACGTAGTAGGTGTTGTCATTCTCGTTGTAGGCCAGCTTCACCACGCCGTACGAGCCCTGGGGACAGGGAGACGTCGTGACACACAGTCCGGCATGCGCAGGCTGGGCGCTGCCGCTCAGCGGACCTGCTCTGATACTGTCTGTTCGTTCGCTTGTGGGGAGGACAGCGGGCAGTGCTCAGGGCTTACTCCTGGCTTTGTGCTCAGGGATGACTCCCGGTGGGGCTCAAGGAACTGCATGTGGTGCCAGGGGCTGAACCCTGATCAGCTGTCTGCAAGGTACGTGTGTGACCCACGGCGCTCTCTCTCTCCAACCCTCTGACACTGTATTTTGTTGGACCCGGAGTTTCTACAGGGTCTGGATGCCTCGCCAACATTGGAAAACAGGAAGATGGGATACAACCCAGGTTCAACCCTCGGCCAGCCAGGAGCGTTCCCTGTGTGCAGAAGTGGGAATAAGCCCTGAGCACAGTCAGGGGTGGCCCCAAAGACCAAAAACAGCAACAACAAAATGAAATATGAAAATTCACATTCTTGGGGCTGGAGCGATAGCACAGCGGGGAGGGCGTTTTGCCTTGCACACGGCTGACCCGGGTTCGATTCCCAGCATCTCATAGGGTCCCCTGAGCACCACCAGGAGTAATTCCTGAGTGCAGAGCCAGGAGTAACCCCTGTGCATTGCCGGGTGTCACCCAAAACATAAATAATAAATAAGGGTAAAAATTCACATTCTTTGCTTCTTTCGAAAAAAATGGGAAGATCTGGCCACGCTCATTTCCATGTGTGAACAGTTTGCCACAGTCTTCACCACTCCCTAATGTCATCTACCTGACGTACTTTGCCATTCATTCATTTATTTATTTGTAGAGGGGCAAGACCTGGCGCTGCTCAGGACTCACTCTTGCCTCTGGGCTCAGGGACCATCTGCGGTGCCATCTCTCTGGCCCCCTGCCATTTAAGTTTTACTCACTCCTCTGTTGGCATTCAAGTTCCTGTCCCCGGCAAAGATATTGCCATGAGTTAACGCAAAAGCAGAAACAGGCGTGAGGAACGCCGGGAGCCAAGACCTGTGTGGTTAGACGAAGCCCCCTCGTGACACGGAGTGCCAGGAAGCGTTCTGAGCTCTTGCAGAGACGCGTTAAAATCGTGATGTACAAATAAAATGTCGGAACCGCCCACCACCTCCTCTGCAACCCTGCACCCGAGAACCACTCTCCCACTCCCGGCCCCAGGGGCTCCCTCCAGAGCACCTCAGGCGGCCCTGGACGCTGTGGCCGTCGGCGGAACGCTGGGGCATTTACCTTCCCAATTTCATCCTTCAGCGTGTACTGGTTCAGCTGGACGCAGTCCTGAGAAGTGGAAGCAGAGAAAGTAGATCGCAACTGCGCTGTGACACGCATCTCCCCCACCCAGGTCAAGGGCGAGAGTATCCGCACCCCCGGAAGCAGTGCCTGGGAGGCAGGTCCTGCCAGAGGGACCATCGTGCTGACCGCACAGTTCCTCTATGCTACTTAAAAATGTCATCTTACGGCGCATTTTTTTTTTCTGTTTTGAGGCTGCACCAGGCAGTGCTCAGGGTTTACTCCTGGCTCTGTGCTCAGGGGTCATTCCTGGTGGGCCGGGGGGACCATATGGGGTGTGGGGGATTGAACCCAGGGTGGCCACATGCCAGGTAAACACTACTCTCTTTATTTATTTTCTTTTTTTGTTTTGTTTTTGTTTTTTGGGTCACACCTGGTGATGCACAGGGGTTACTCCTGGCTCTGCACTCAGGAATCACCCCTGGCGGTGCTCAGGGGACCATATGGGATGCTGGGATTAGAACCCGGGTCGGCCGCGTGCAAGGCAAACGCCCTACCCGCTGTGCTATCGCTCCAGCTCCTCTATTTATTTTCTTTGGCGGGGGGACTCACACCCAGCGATGCTCAGGGTTACTCCGGCTCTGCACTCAGGAATCACTCCTGGCAGTGCTCGGGGGACCATGTGGGACGCTGGGGATCGAACCTGGGTCGGCCCTGTGCAAGGCAAACACCGCCCTCTCTTTAATATCCATGTGACAACGTCTAAGAGAGGGGGCCGGGGACGCACCGGCACAGGGGAGGGCCCGGACCCCCGCCCCAACTTACGCACCTGCAGGCCGGTGATGGACACGTGGTGAGACTCCACCGTGGGCCGCCGGGGCAGCCGCGGTGACGACTGCGGGGAGCCCACGGGCGAGGAGGGCAGCGCCGGCTGCCCGCGGCCGTTGGCGTGCAGCTGCGAGGGCTCCTGCAGAGAGAGCTGGCGGCCGGGGCAGGGCGGCCGGGGCCCCGACACGGCCAGGGAGGCCTCAAAGGCAGCGTCGTCCGGGGGCACCTCGGAGCCATCAGCCCCCCGGGGCCGGTCTGGGGCCAGGCCGAGGTCCCCCGCACAGGCCGGCTCGCACTCGGTGACCACGATGAAGGACTCCATGCCCAGGTGGAGGCTCAGGGACGAGAGGCCCCGCAGGGCCTCGCAGGGCCGCTGGCTGTCGCGGCTGCCACCCCCGCCTCCCAGCTCATCCTGGGGGGCGGCTCGCTCGTGGCTGGGCTGGCGAGAGACGCATGATGACATGGTGCACGCGCCCGCCTCATCCCACACTCTGGGGCTCGCCCATCAGCGCCTGCGGAGAGTGGAAGGGGCAAATCAGGGACCCAGGCCGGGTCAGCCTCCGAGAAATCCTGGCCAAACACAGTGCAATCCGACCTGAGTGTGCAGTTCCTTAGTTTAAAGGCCCCGGGGCCCGGAGTATGGCTCGGGGGCGGGGTCCCTGTCCCAGCACCCCCACATACACACAGCCATACACATCACCGCCCCGAATGAGGCCCTTGGCATCACAACAAGTGTGTGACTCCCCCACACACACACCACAGTAACAACAAAGGGAACAGAAGGGGGGGAAATCGATTGGCTTAAAAAAAGGGGAAAAAAACCAAACACATGCAGAGCGACAGCACAGCGGGTAGGGCACTTGCCGTGCTCACACCAGCCCAGGTTTGATCTCCGGAATTCCATATGGTCCCCCGAGCACTGCCAGAAGTAATTCCTGAGTGCAGAGCCAGGACTCAGTCCTGAGCACCACCAAGAACCCAGGAACCATAACTGGGCGAGGAACCACTATTTTTGGACCAAGGTGATAGCATAGCAGACATCTGCCTTGCACGCAACCAACCAGGGTTCAATCCCTAAATAAAGGGCCTCAGGAGTTACAGGCCCAGGCTGGGGAGTGGCTCGAAGGGCTGGAGAGCACTCCGAGTCACTCAGCATCGGGCACCTCCTGGTCCCAGAGCACTGAGCCAGGAGTAACACCTGACCACGACTGGGGGTGGCCCCCAAACAAACCAAACAACCCCAGACAGAGAGCTCATGTAGGGAGGAAGAAAACGACTCCAGTTCCGTGTCTGGCAAACCAGTGCTCAGGAGTCGCCCCTGGCAGTGCCTGGGGAAATGGGTGCTACCAGGGATTGAGCCAGGGTCTCCCGAGAGCAAAGCATCTCTGGTCCCTGAACTGTATGGTTTTCAGGGCGGAGGGGTGGGAGGGCCACACCCGGCAGTATTCAGGGCTTAATCGTGGCTCTGAGCTCAGCGATCACTCCGGGCGGCGCTGGGGTCAGCAGGGGGAGTCGGGGGTGGCTCTGTGGCGCAGAAGATGCGAACCAGGGTCCCAGGGCTGGCTACACGCAAGGGGCCTTCGTCCCTGTCCTACCTCTCCAACTCCAGACTGTACATTTTATTTCATTTCATTTTATTTTATTTTATTTATTTATTTTTTGGGTCACACCCGGCGATGCACAGGGGTTACTCCTGGCCCTGCACTCGGGGATCACTCCTGGTGGGCTCAGGGAGCTATGTGGGATGCTGGGGATCGACCGCAGGGGTGGGGGGCGCCCTGCCTGCTGCACTATCGCTCGCTCCCTAAATGGCTCCATCCACGTGAGGTGACATTAAAAATGAAAGAGGGGGGCTGGAGCGATAGCACAGCGGGTAGGGCGTTTGCCTTGCACGCGGCCGACCCGGGTTCAAATCCCAGCATCCCATATGGTCCCCTGAGCACGGCCAGGGGTGATTCCTGAGTGCAGAGCCAGGAGTGACCCCTGTGCATTGCCAGGTGTGACCCCCCCCAAAAAAAAAAGTAAAAACGAAAGAGGAGTGGGGCTGGCGACCCAGTGGCAGAGCAGAGCCTGGCACGTGGAGGCCCTGGGCGGGGTCCCTGGCACCTGACGGCCCCACTGAGCACCACTGGGATGAGCTGTGGCTGCCCCCGAGCCCCGGGCACCACCAAGTATGGCCCCCAACTAACAAGCACAAGAACAGACGCACGCACTTCCTCAGACTGCCGATCCGACCGTGTCTGGGGCAGAACATTATTAACCTCTGACAGAGTCTGCGGGAACTGTCACGCGCGTCTCGGAGCTGGGAGGGAGCATCTGTGCGACCCTGGTGCCTCGGGAAGGCGCCAGGGGCACGTGGTGGTACGGGAGGGTTTTATGAATGACTAAAACACTTTCCCTTGAGATGGCAGAGTGGGGCGGGGCGGGGGCGCGGGGTGGGGGGTTGCTGGGGCAGAGAGAAAGCACAGCTGGGAGCAAAAAGCCAGCGGCCCTGGAGGGAGGGCAGGGAAATGCCACTCGCCCCCTTGGGACTGTCCTGTGGAAGTATTTATGGAACCGCTTCTAAGCCAGGCCGTCCTGGCAGAGACAGTGACGTACAGAAACGGGCTCCCTCTGCCCGGGGAGTGGAGAAAAAGCAACGGCCGAGGGCTCGCGCGCACAAGCAGGCACGGCGTCCCTCCCTGGCCGCCCGGGGGTGACTGATGCCCCAGAGTTCACAGGGAAAGAGCCGGTGACGAAAGCTCGGCCTCAGGTATGGTGGGAGAGGGACGGACGCCAAGTACTGGGAGGCGCCCGGAGAAACAGACGTAAGAAGTAGAATGACCCTCTGACTCCACAGGCCTCTCGGGGCAGCCGGATTGAAACCGGCGCCGAAACGCCTGGCCGTGTTCACAGAAGCTTCGCTCCCACCCCCGGGCAGAGAAAACAAGCCCGGCGGCCAGCACGGAGGACTCGCGGACAGGAAACCTCTCCCGACGGCCGGCCGGGGGAGCGTCCCAGCAGCCCGGGAAAGGTGTTGCAGGGCACGAGGCACTGGCCAGTGGGTGACGCCCACAAGAGGCCGAGTCTTAGTGACAGAAAACAGAGGGGACAGGCACGCGGCGGCAGCTCAAGATCCAGCACATACACAGTGCTCCGGGGTGTGGCCCCACACAGAGCCCTGGAAACAGACAGTTGATTGTCGTACAGACGCGGGCATGACGAATGTCACTGAGCTATACACCTAAAAATGGTTATTTCAGGGCCAGAGTGCCAGTACAGCGGGGAACACGCTTCCCATGCACGCGGCCGTCTGAGTTCCGTCCCCGGGGCTCATGGTCCCCGGGGCTGGCAGGAGTGAGCCCTGAGGGCAGGGCCAGGAGCAAGCCCGGAGCACAGCTGGGTGTGGCCCCCAAAGCAAAAATAAAATAAAACCAAAAAAAAATGGCTATTTTTAGGCTATGTCTATTGGACCAAAATGAAAAATAATAATAAAAGTATAATAAAAAAACCTTTTTCTCGTTTTCAACAAGCAGACAAGCAAATGCATATAGAAAAAAAAAATCACAAACCCATAATCACAGTGCTTCTTGGCAGGGCGCTGAGAACAAATCAGTACCATTCTTTTAAGAACAGAAATTTGGGCCAGAGGAAGAGCACAGCGGGGCAGTGGGGGGGGGGGGGTGCTGGCCTCGCACGCAGCTGGGCCAGGGTCTAGCCCCAGCATCCCGTACGGTCCCCCAAGTAATTACCACTGAAGTGATCCCTGAGCACAAAGCCAGGAGTAACCCCGGAACACTGCTGGGTGTGAACCCCCCCTCAAAAAAAAGGGAAATTCTTTTTTTTTTTTTTTTTTTTGCTTTTTGGGTCACACCCAGCGATGCTCAGGGGTTACTCCTGGCTTTGCACTCAGGAATTACTCTTGGCAGTGCTTGGGGGACCATATGGGATGCCGGGGATCGAACCCGGGTCGGCCGCATGCAAGGCAAACGCCCTCCCCGCTGTGCTATCGCTCCGGCCCCCAAAAAAGGGAAATTCATCCATTTCAAATAAAATTCCAAATGCACGTTCTTCCGACTCGACCCACTCGGCGCCCGAGTACTCATCCTCCACACGGACCATGCTGGGGTGAGCACCCGGAGGGCAGAGTAAATAACGGGGGTCCAGGGAGGCGAGCCGACGTTCTCCAAGACACCGCCCGCCGGCCAGGGAGCGTCAGGCAGGCCGTGTGCCCAGCTGGGCGGCGCGTGGCAAGGCCACACAAAGGCCTCGGAGCAGCTGGCGGGTGGCGGAGGGCGGGGGACCTGCCGCTCTGTTTACTTCTGCTTGTGGATCCTGTGCAGACGGCGACTCTTTGAAAATCGATTCTTACAAACAAGAAAATAGATTGGGATGGGGGCCCGGCGAGCTGTGGGACACGCCGGGGCGAGGGGGCACCGGAAATAGAATCTCTGATGAAGTCCCGGCCCCCGTCGCCGGCTGCACCCCGGCTGCACCCCGGGCCGGGTGTTCTCTAGGGCCCCACGGCTGGGCGGATACGCTCTTTCTGATCCTTATCGCCAGGAAGAGGCGAGGCAGGGCTGCGGGGCGGGGCCGCCTGTCCCACCTGCCACCCTCGCTCGCTCCTCTCTCTCACCTGAGGGTGTCGAGGGTGAAATGCCCCAGCGAGCACCCAGCACACTGCGAGGCCGTGGGTCGGTGCCCGGGAAGCTACTCCCCACACAGACCCCACCCGTGCCCAGAGCGTTCCTAGGAGGTACTGCCACCCCAGCACTCGGGCCTGCTTCAGGGTGTGCCCCACGGCAAGGGTGGGGGGCGGGGTGGCCGGTCCCCTCCCCAGCCACCCCCGACAGGGCTGCAGGAGTTCCTGAAAAGAACGCCAGGCTAAGGAGACCTTCCTCCCACAGGGAATGCAAATGCCGGACAGCTCTGGCCAAGGACACCTCGCCTGGCCGCGCTGCTCTGAGTCAGTCTCCTGGACACGCTGGTGGCTGGCCAGGGCCGTGGCCTTTGAGGTCTGGACGAGGGAGGAGAGGAGACTGCCAGGCCAGGAAGGAGGTGGGGGCCTCTGAGCAGGAGCGAGGTTAGGGAGAGACAGCCCCGGGGCACGCCTCAGGGTCGCAAGGCACTGCGGGCATCTGGTCTACCAAGGCCGGGACCCGTCCGCCACTGGCCCTGTGAGACTTGTGCCCAGTCTGGGGTTCACAGGCCCCACAGGGGTCAAATCAAAACTGCTCCTCCAGATTGGTGGGGGGGGGCGGGCACCACAGGGCTCTGCACTCAGGAATTACTCCTGGTGGCGCTTGGGGGACCATATGGGATGCCAGGGATAGAACCAGGTCAGCTGCATGCAAGGCCAGCGCCCTCCCCACTGTCCCATTTCCCCCGCCCTCAGCACGTCCCCTCCGGCTGAGCTCGGCTTTGCTTCTCTGCCAGGGGTCACGGGCACAGGGGGGCCAGCACAACCCTGGCTGCCTTGGGCAGAGTGACGGGGGGCTCTCCCTGGGCGTCCAGCCCAGGCCTGGGGCCATCCCCCCGGAACCCAAACAGGCCTCCCCAGGGCCCAAGTGCTCTGCCTTGCAGGTGCCCCCGCCCCTACCGGAGCAGAAGGAGAGGCTCCTTCCCGCGCCAAGGGGCACGGGCATCCCCGGGAAACACCTTCCCATTCCTAGGGCTGAGTCCAACCCGCACTGGCCCCTGCAAGAGCCCGGGGGCCCGCAGCACAAGGCCAGGCCTGGCCGGACAGACACCTCCCACGGCTCCCCAGTCCTGGGCACCTTGGGACAACAAAGGGACCAACATAGCTCTGGGGAGCCTGCCCGGCCCGGCCCTCCCTGGGACACGGCGGCCGTGGAATCCTCCTTAAGTGGACGCCGCCTGAGGGAAGCGCCCTCCAGCAAGGAGTTTCCGACATGACTCACCAAGACCAGACCCGCCAGCCAGGCTGACGAGACTCGATTTCCGCACAACAGGCTCGAGAGGCCTCTGCTGGCCCAGACCTGTGAGGGGCAGCGGCAGGCTGGGGACCCCACTGGAGGGCAAAGAAAACAGAGGGAACCAGGGGCCAGAGAGCACAGTGGGCAGGGCGTTTGCCTTGCACATAGCTGACCCGAGTTTGATCCCCGGCACCCCGTGTGGTCCCCCGAGCCCATTGGGAGTGACCCCTGAGCTCAGAGCCACAACTCAGCCCTGAGCCCCTTGAGGGGTGGCCTCAAGATCAAATAATCAGGGGCTAGAGCGATAGCACAGCGGGGAGGGCATTTGCCTTGCACTCAGCCAACCCAGGTTCGATTCCCAGCATCCCATATGGTCCCCTGAGCACTGCCAGGAGTAATTCCTGAGTGCAGAGCCAGGAGTAACCCCTGAGCATCGCTGGGTGTGACCAAAAAAGAAAAAAAAAAAAAGATCAAATAATCATAGATACATAAAGCAGAATGAGATTTAGGAAAAAAAAACCCACATTTCAAAGCTGGGAGCTTTCCAATCATCAGACCGAAGTCAAAACACTCGGAGTCTGGAAGCTGCGAGGCTCTAACAGCACCAGCCACACCCCAGCAGCAGGCAGGAAGGGGGAAACACTCAGCCCCTCAGGGCCAGGGCGACAGTGCAGCGGGCAGGTGCTTGTCTTGCACGCACCAACCCGGGTTCAATCCCCAGCACCCGAGACAGTCCCCTGAGGCTGCTGGAGTGACCCCTGAGCACAGAGGCGGGAGGAAGCCCCGAGCTGGGCTGGGCCCAAAAACAACAACAAAAAACTTATTTTTGCTTGTGTGGAGAGACAGCCACCTCACCCGCTCTGGACAGACGGCCACCCTCCCCTCTCTGGACAGACAGCCACCCTCGCCCGCTCTGGACAGATGGCCACCCTCGCCCGCTCTGGACAGATGGCCACCCTCGCCCGCTCTGGACAGACGGCCACCACGATACCACTGGCCTCACTGCTTCCCACTGCCTCCCGTGCCATGGACACGGCCCCCTGGTCTAGCTCAGATGTCCGGCTTCTGCTCTGAGAGGTGTCAGAGTGACTGTCGAACAGGCCACTGAACTTCGGCCACTGACCTTCTCCAAAGGGCGAGTGAAGATCAGAGATTTCTGGGCTGCCAGAGCACGCGGCGGGCTCCAGGAGCAGCTGACACTGGCCTGAGAGTCTCAGGAAGGGGACAGGAATGACCAACACAGCCTGACTGTGTCCACACACTGCGTGTCGTAAGTCAAGTCCAGGCCGGGCCAACATCTGAAACAGGGTGACAATATGCTCCATCCTTGGGTGAAAGGGGACCGCGAAGGCTCGGGGTTGCCCGATGCTCAGGAAAGAAATGCATCAAACACAGTCATGGAAACATCGGTTTGACTTAAGGCACGAGAGCTGTAGACTTTGCGTTCCTCGTTGACGGCTGAACTCCAGGGCCTAGAACTTTCTAGAACACTGTTAGCCTCAATAAATACTGGCTAGAGGTTACTGTTTATACCACTCATTCCGAGCTCGCTCAGAAGGCCAGATGCTTTCCTTAGCGGCTCTGGAGTCCACATTCCTTTCGTCTGCTTATGTCTGGGAACCCATCCTCCCTCATAAAAGGTGCTGGGGGGGTGGGGGAGGGAGGAGGGGGGGGGGCGGGGACTCATGCAAGGGGGAGTCGGTAAATCTTGCCGCTGCCCAGGAACCATATGGGAGCCAGATCCTGAGCCCAGCAGGAGTGATCCCTGGGCACAGACGGGCGTAAGTGCTGAGCAGTGCCAGGTGTGGCCCAGCCCCACACACCCCCACCCAAAAAGGGTGCCTCTGTGGAGCTGACCGCACCATCAGCTTCCAGGGGTCCAGTGTGCCTCCAGCCTAGTCAACCGGCCACTCACTGCTTGGCCAGATTCAAGGGGAGACCATGACCCAAATCAACCTGCCAAGTCTGATGCTAGGACTTTGTAGGAACGTAAGGCAGAGAGAATCCCTTCTGTGAACAGAGTAATGACAATGTGCTTCCTGGGGCTGGAGTGGCAGTACAGGGGGCAGGGTGCTCGCCCTGCACGTGTCTGAACAGGGAGCGATCCCCAGCATCTCATATGGGGTCATCCCTGAGCACAGAGCCAGGAGTCAACCCTGAGCACCACCAGGTGTGGTTCCCATCAAGTACCAAAGCCACTGGCAAGAAAACCCTTGGGTGGCTATCAAGGCCCAGGCCCCGACTCCTATAATTTATATTAAAACGAAGGTTACTCTCTAATCCCCGCGCCCTGATTCCCTGTACCCGCTGTCCGTTCACTCCACTCGTCACGGAGGTGGAAAGCGAGAGCGCAGAGCTGGCACCCTTGCTCGCCCGTTCCCGGGGCTCTCTGCAGGCCCTGGGTTGGCGCAGGGCTGCAGGCAGAGTGGCTGGCAAGCCCAGAGGCATCAGTCGAGGTTGGCCAGGATGAGAACAGCCGAGAGCACCGGACCTTTACACAGGTGGGCGCGTGACGTGGGGCCTGCACTGCTCCAATCACACCACAGGCAAGAAAAGCCCCTTAGCCCCTCTGGCTACCCGGGACACTTACAGAGGAAGAAACGGAACCATCTTTGGATGGCCGCTGTTGGGTCAAGAAAGCAGACTCGGGGGGAGGCCAACCCGGATTCGAATCCCCGGCATCCCATATGGTCCGCCGGGTACTGCCAGGAGTAATTCCCGAGTGCAGAGTCAGGAGCAATCGGTGCATCAGTGGGTGTGACCCAAAATGAAAAAGAAAAGAGTGCCAGGACAGCAGGGAGGGCGTGGGCCTCACACGAGGCCAACTTGGGTTCGATGCCCAGCACCCCACAGGGCCCCTTGAGCTCGCCAGGAGTGAGCCCTGAGCAGCGCCAGATGTGACCCCAAAACAAAAACAAACACACACAAAAAGGTGAGGTCACAGGTCTCCAAGCCAGCTCAGAGAGGGTGGCGAGCACGCGGGCCGGGGTGCGCTGGGAAGAGGAGCCGGACCCGGACCGTCCTCCTTCCGCCTCTGCCAGTGAGGGAGGGGAGGCAGGGAGGCCACCGCCGAGAAAGACTCGGACCCCAACATTCTGCAGCCTGGCAGGTCGAAGACCGAGGGGGCCAGGCTGAAGGCTCAGGCAGCAGCGTCGTGCCCACCCACGGCCTGCTCCCTCCCTGCCTGTCGGTGTGGAGGTGCTGCTAAATCTAGCTCCCTCCTTTCCCAGCCTTCTGCACAGGCACCCACGCCAGGGGCAAGGAGGGACCCAGAGCCGCTTCTTGGGGCCAACCCTCCCCCCGACACCTGGACCCAGAGGACAGGGGCGTGTCTGGGGCAAATCGCAATAAAGGCTCTTTTAGCACAAAGGCCAAGTTCCAATGCACCTCAAAAAAAAAAATCAAGGAAGTCTCCTTCCCGCCATCTCCGGCCCCCCAAAACCCCACAGGTCCCCCACCTAAGCTTCTCCAGTAGCCGCATCTCAGGCAGCACCCACAGAGCCCGTCCGCACCCCCTGGCTCCCCCGAGGGCCAAGGGGCGAGACCCCGACCTCCCCGAGGGCACCTGCGCCCCGTCCAGCTCGGAACCAGCACCCTCCCCGCGCCGTCCCGACTATTCCCGGAAGCCAATGGGATAAAAAGAGAAAACATAAAAATAGTTGCTCGGCAGCCTTCGGGGTGGGGTGGGGGCGGGGGCGCCACTGACTTGGGATTTTCTTTCTTTCCTTTTCGACAGGGAAAATGACGAGCATTGCTTCTCTTTCCCCAAGAGTCCCCGCCTGCCCAGTGCTCGGACCACGGACCCGGGAGTGCCCCGGGGATGGGGACCAGGGCCCTGGAAAGCGACCCCCAGCTCCGAAGGCAGGGAGGGCGACCAGCCTCCCGCACGGTGGGGGCTCAGTAAAAGAGCATCGGGGCTCCCAAGCCAGCGTCTCCTGGGCCTCCTTCCAGGCTCATCCACAAAACAAAACTTTGGCTTCTTCCGAGGCTTCAAATGTTTCATAATTGGAGGGAAAAAAAAATGCAGCAGCACCACCACAAACAGGACTGAAGCGGAAAGCAGGGCGGCTGAAACCGCTTCTTCCTCATTCTGGTCACTAACGCTGCCCCGCCCAGCAGGTCGCCCGCCAACGGGGCCAACGGGGCCAACGGGGCAGGGAGCGAGGTGGGCAGCATTTCCCTGAGGAGAGCCCTTTGGAGATTATTCACACTAGAGCTGCCCAGAGAAGGTGTGGGGGGGGTCTGCTCCCCAAGAAAACAGGACCCGGAGCTCAGGAGGACAAGATATGTCTGGGCACAGGACGGATCTTGAGGGGCCTGTGGCCTTGATTTTTGCATCTATAAAATGGAGCCCCTTTGGGGCTGGAGTGATAGCACAGCAGGTAGGGCGTTTCCCTTGCACGCGGCAGACCCGGGTTTGATTCCCAGCATCCCATATGGTCCCCTGAGCACCGCCAGGGTAATTCCTGAGTGCAGGGCCAGGAGTAGCCTCTGAGCATCGCCGGGTGACTCAAAAAGAAAAAAAAAAAGGAGCCCCTTGGCACAGGGCAGCATGCTTGGCACACGGGAGGCCTGGGGTTAATCCCTCGGACATGTTCCCCGGAGAATCCTAGATAAGGAAAGAATGATGGAGCCTCGGGGCTGAGAGAAGGCAGCACTTGAGTTTCTCCTCTCCAGGAAGGGCCTCTGCACCCGTGACCCCCCCCCCCACTACCCTCTCGCACCCCAGCCTGCACACAGGGGCCAGTGACAGCCACGGCTCCCTCCCAGCCTCCTCCAGCTCAGTTTTCACGAGTCCACTTCCTGGACAGCATTTCTGGCCACGTCCCGAGGAGGCTGGGATGTGTCCACACCTGACCGCTGGGTCAGAACATGACCTGGCAGAGAGGCGAGCATCACTCCGCGGATACATTTACCTGGGAAAAGTCTCCCGAGAGACACCAAGAAACATCACCGACTTTTACAGTCACCGT
Organism: Sorex araneus; assembly: GCF_027595985.1. NCBI lineage: Eukaryota > Metazoa > Chordata > Mammalia > Eulipotyphla > Soricidae > Sorex > Sorex araneus. The sequence continues at coordinate 3,442,121 of NC_073310.1, read as the reverse complement.
GATGGAGAGAAAGGCAGGGAAAGGAAGCAAATCCTGCCACCCCAGGCCGGAGCGAGAGCACGGGGGGCAGGGGCCTGCCTGGCTTGAGGCCCACCTGGGTGGGTTTGATCCCAGCACCCGATACAGTCCCCGAATCCGCCAGGCGTGCAGAGCCCTGAGCACAACTGGAAGTAACCCAAAAAAGAGTAAGTAAACAAATCGATAAAATCTTGTGGAGGAACAAGTGGGGGTGAAATGCCTTGTGCCCCAAGGTTAACTGCTCTGGGGGCTGTGGAAGCAGGGAAACGAGCCCACGACCTACAGAGGCCTTTTCCAGGCCTGCACTCACCGGGGTTCGAGCCCTGACACCACATATGGAGAAGGTGGGGCGGGAGGGAGAGGAAGAGAAGGAGCCGCACAGCCCGATGAGTAAAAGAACCACCCAAGTGTCCATCCCCCACGGCCTCTGCTCGGCTGGGAAACGGGGACCCACGGCAGCATCTTGGGGACGCTCGATGCGAAATGCCGGACACACGGGCTCCCCCTGGACGAACAGGTCATCGAGGTGAACTGGGACTGCGTGGCGCGAAGGAAAAGCTGACGGCTGCAGAAGTGGGGCGCCAGCGACCCCCCGTCCAGAAAGGCAGCAGGAGTGAGGAAGACAGAGGGCTGGCCCTGCCCGGACCCCACCCAGGGTGTCCAAGGGAACAGTGACTCGGGAGGGAAAAACAGCAGGGAACAGCCCGCAGAGCCTGTGCGCGGGGGAAAGTGTGAGTGGACCAGGCTTTGGCCGCCAGGTCCCGGGGCGGGCAGGAGAGGAAACGGGAACCGTCTGCTTCCCGCTGCCACCACAGGCACGCCCGGGAGCAGGTGACCAGTGGCCCCAACAGGAGCTCGGCCTCTCTGAGTCCTCCAGTGGAGCAGGTGTGGGGTGGGGGCGAGTCCCTGGGCCTGTGCATCCCTTGGTCCCGGGACCCCCACACTGGGACGGGTGAGGTTCTCGGGAGGAAGCTCTGGGCTGGGGCGGAAAGGGCTTCCGCAGGTCAGAACTGCACGCCAGGGTTCTGGCGTCCCCGGCTCCTGGCCCCCCAGAAGCCAGGACCGTTCGGCACCCATGTGGTCCCCACTCTTTTCCAGGTGCTTGCCAGGAAGGGGCCAACTGCCCAGTGGTTAGAGCCCAGATCCGGCTCCCGGGCCTGCTAACAACCTAAAGCAAAGGCAAGTGCGAGCCCGTCAGCATCACGGCGCAGACGCTGGCGTCCTCCAAGGCCACGTTCAGAAACAGGCTGGGCCCATCAAGAAACCCAGCGAGGCCCCAAGGACCCTCATCTAATAACTGGGGGCAAACTGACAGGCCTGGGCTGCCCGTGCGACCCCAGGCAAGCTACCTAACCCCTCTGGGCCCCTCCATCCAACAGCGCCAACTCCTAGCAAGCCCGTACGGTGGTTTCACTCCTCTACCCAAGAGGGGGGTAGAGAAAAATCTCGGCTGCCTGAGATTCCTGGGCACTAACTGAGATAATGCCCACGACGCACAGCACAGCAAGAACCCGATAAACAACCGTCACCGGGAGATACTGATTGCACATGGAAGATGTCGGTTACTTTTCATTACAGAAACGCCTTGTGTGCGCTCACCAGGAATGGCTGCTGGGAGCAGCAACTGTTAGAAGAGCATCCTGCTTCTTCAGGCGCCTGCTGCAGGGACCGGGCTGCCCCCACCCACCCCCCGAAGCGAGGAGCCCCCTTCTCCCTCAGGGAGGCCCGAGGCGGAGAGAGATGGGCTCCAGGGCTGGAAGTTTCTCCTGGAGGGCTGTGGGGACTTGCAGATGCAGGTGAGGAAGGTGGGCTTGGCCCGCCCGTGCCACACAGGCCAGGCTGCAAAGGCACATCCTGCCGCGGCCCGCGGGAGGGCCGAGGAGGGGCGCAGGGGCCGGGATGCGCCCCGCTTTTCTCAGCCAGGGCCCAGAGCTGGGAGGGTGGGGGGCGGCCCGGATCCCAGCACCCACCGCCCCGAGCGGGGCTGGGCCCAGCATCGCCGCGCGCCCCGAGCCGGGCGGAGGTGCGGGCGAAGCGGCTCGCAGCCCGCTGCGGTCCCGAGGTGAATTTAGGTCAAAAGGACCCGGAGTGTGAGGTTCCAGCGGAGAGAAGGGGGGCAGGGGCACGGGGCCCCGCCGGGGACAGGCTCCAGGCGCCCGCCTCGCCACTGCGGGTCCGGGGTCCTGCCGCCGGGTGTCCAGCGCCCCCAGGGCCTGGGCTGACCCCTAAGAGCAGCCGGGCACGCGGGCGGGAGACTCCGGGGCCGCGCTCGCGGGGTCCCCAGCTGTCAAGCCGGGGGTGGCCCAGCCCGCCGGGCACTGCCTGGTGACATCCCTCGCAAAGTCCGGGCCCGCCCCTGCCGTCCGGGCGGGGCGCGGCCCAGTGGCCGCGGCCACCCTCAGGCCCCGGGCGCTCCCCGGGCGCGGGGGCAGCGGCGCCCGGTCCCCCACGTGGCGGGGCGTGGGGAGACGCACGTGGGGTCCCCGCGCCCAGGGGACCCGATCCCGGTGGCAGGGCTTTGTCTGCCCCGTGGGCCGCGGACCACCCACCCCCGCCCCCGGCCCGGCCCGGCTCGCGCTCCGGCGCTCCGGCCGCCGCCGCCGGCCCCGCCGCTCCCGCTCCCGCGCCCGCCGCTCACCTGGGCTCGGCGCCGCCGCCCGCGCTCCGCGCTCCGGGCTCGGCTAGGCGGGGCGCGGCCGCGCGCCTGTGTCCGCGCCTGGACGGGCGCGCGCGGGGGCGGGGTCTCGGGGTCCCGCCTCCTGGCCACGCGGCCCCGGGCTGCGCGGGGATTGGTCGCCGCGCCGCGGGGCGGGGCAGGGAGGCGCGCGCGGGGCCCGGCTGGGCGCGCGGCCGCGGGGCGCCGTAACTTGTCACCCCCTCCCCGACCCCCGCGCCTGACGCCCGCCGCGCCTGCTCCGCGCAGCCGAACGCGGGGACTGCAGGGCGGAGTCGGAAAGTTCCCCGGCCTGCGGGACACCCGCCTGCCCGCCCCGCCTGCCGCTTCTGCAGCGGCCGCCGCCTAGATACCGGGTCACTGGGCATCGGGGCACCCGCCTCACTGACCGCTGCTCTGGACCCGCGCTGAAGTCTGCGGTCCCATCCCCACTGCAGCTGGATGCCACCGAACACACACACACACACACACACACACACACACACACACAGCGGCAAATTCGGGCTTTTCCAAAAGATGAGGTGGGGTCCGCTTTGTAACACATCACGTTCTTCCCAAGTATCTCACTCTGGGCGCCCGAGTTCACTGGAGCTTTCAGGCTCCCAGTAGGGTAACAAGACTGCGTGCGTGCGTGCGTGTGTGTGTGTGTGTGTGTGTGTGTGTGTGTGTGCGCTGCGTCCTTGGCTCCCAGATTGCGTGCGTGTGTGTGTGTGTGTATGTGTGTGTGTGTGCGCGCGCTCTGCGTCCTGGCTCCCAGAACTGACCCACCTGCCCACCTGCTGAACTGGTGTAGTCGGGTAACAAGACTGTGTGTGTGTGTGTGTGTGTGTGTGTGCGCGCTCTGCGTCCTGGCTCCCAGAACTGACCCACGTGCCCACCTGCTGAACTGGTGTAGTCGGGTAACAAGACTCTGTGTGTGTGTGTGTGTGTGTGTGTGTGTGCTGCGTCCTTGGCTCCCAGACTGCGTGTGTGTGTGTTTGTGTGTGTGTGTGTGTGTGTGTGCTGCGTCCTTGGCTCCCAGAACTGACCCACCTGCTGAACTGGTCAAGTATTGGTATCCTGTCTCCGCCCCCTATCCCCCCCAAAATGAACAAACCACATACAAGCTTTGTTGTTCCGGGCATGTTTACATACAAACATTTTTTTTTCTTTTTGGGTCACACCTGGCGATGCACAGGGGTTACTCCTGGCTCTGCACTCAGGAATCACTCCTGGCGGTGCTCAGGGGACCATATGGGATGCTGGGAATTGAACCTGGGTCAGCCGCGTGCAAGGCAAACGCCCTACCCTCTGTGCTATTGCTCCAGCCCCCACATACAAACATTTTTTTTTTTCTTTTTGGGTCACACCCGGCGATGCACAAGGGTTACTCCTGGCTTTGCACTCAGGAACTACTCCTGGCGGTGCTCAGGGGACCATATGGTATGCTGGGATTTGAACCCGGGTCGGCCGCTTGCAAGGCAAACACCCTACCCGCTGTGCTATCGCTCCAGCCCCCGATACAAACATTTTTAAAGGCAGTAAGTCACTGTCACTGTCATCCCGTTGCTCATCGATTTGTTCGAGTGGGCACCAGTAACGTCTCTCATTGAGAGACTTATTGTTATTGTTTTTGGCATATCCAATACTCACAGATAGCTTGCCAAGCTCTGCCGAGCGGGCTCGGTACTCTCGGTAGCTTGCCGGGCTCTCCGAGAGGGGCAGAGGAATCGAACTCGGGTTCGCCGTGTGAAAGACAAACACCCAACCGCTGTGCTATCGCTCCAGCCCAAGACAGTAAGTACAAATGATTAATTAAAAGAATGAGTTATAGGACTAAAGTGACAGTACAGTTGGGAGGGCATTTGCCTTGCACATGGTTGACCCAGGTGCAATCCGCAGCACCCCATATGGTCCCCTGAACCCAGCAGTAGTGATCCTGAGCGAAGCCAGGAGCAAGCCCTGAGCACTGCCAAAGTATACCCCCATCCCAAAAAACAGATGAGTTAATGAATTAATAAATTGAGTGTAAGTTAAATTCATGTCGGTCTACCTGCCCCAGAAGGAAGTAGGGGCAGAGAACAGAACGGAGTTAACACAGGCAATGTTGCAAAGTTTTATATCTTTTTACCTAATGAATTTGAAAGACCTGGCAATATAGTTCCAGTCCTCTGTGAGCTAAGGCCCTACTCTGCAGTTTTCTAGTTTCTCCCTTATATCTGCATGGGAGTCCAAAAGACCCACTTCAAGCCCCAATTTTGTCACCAGCCCTGTAGCTTTGGACAGTGACTTATTTGCTCCCAACCTGACTTCTGCAGCTGTCAAGAAGCGACCCTACCTTGGGGCTGGAGCGATAGCACAGCGGGTAGGGCGTTTGCCTTGCATGCGGCCGACCCCGGTTCTAATCCGAGCATCCCATATGGTCCCCTGAGCACCGCCAGGGGTAATTCCTGAGTGAAGAGCCAGGAGTAACTCCTGTGCATCGCCGGGTGTGACCCAAAAACAAAAAAAAAAAAAAAGAAGCGACCCTACCAGCACCCGGTTCCCTTGGACGCGGGCTGTAGCCCAGCGCCTGGCACATACCCACTCAGCGCCACAACTCTGAATATACTTAGCACAGAGCTAAAAACCCCCATCAATTATGTATGTGCCTGCCTTATTACAGTGAATTAGAACAAAGCCGAGGCTATCACGGTCGCCTTTCATTGACATTCAGTCCCTCTCAGGAGTCACCCGCGCCAGGAAACCGCTTTCTTCTCGGAGATATGAAAATAAAGAACTGGCTTTGCTTTTTGAGTTTTCTCCTCCAAGAACACCAGGGGGTGGGGGGAACTATTCTAGGCAAACAGATCTTGTTGTCTTGACAACACAGATTGCCAAGAAAATAAGTAAACAAAGCATTTTAATCTTATTTTAAAGAAAACTTGAACAGTACAAGGGCGGGGCGGAAAGTAAGACTTGAAAATTATCCCACCCACTAAGACGCCATTATAAGCTCCTGCCAAGGGCTTGTCTCGCCCCACGGAGCTGCTCAACATTCTCCCAGGACTGCGGCTGCCCCAACTCTGCGGCCTTGGCCACACAAACAGGGGCAACAGGGCGGCAGGTTCGATCACACGTATGCATCTGATTTGTTGAACAATTTTCCCATTCAACAGGACAGTAGAAAAAGCTTGCCTACCTCCCAACTCCCTCCACACACACACCCCGCCCCGCAAAAAAAAAAAAAAAGGGGAGGAAGAAAAACCAAAGTCCTTGTAAAGTTGCCCATAAACAAGCAGAGACGAGACTGTCTGGTGGCCCCAATATAAGCAACAGCACCAAAGCAGCCAGAAAGAGCGCAAAGTGCCATATTTGGTCTGAGATATTGCCGAGAAGGGCAAGAGATAGAAAACTCAGCGTGAGCGCCCCATACTGTCAGGACTTTCAAGGCTGGACGGGTGAACATGAGACAGGATGGTGATGGCGGGGCTGGAGATCGAATGTTCATCTCAGGGTGTTGAATGCTGAGACCTTGAGGGCCTGGGTCAGGTCACGCCCAGGGACTCGGTTTCAGCACTCATAAACTAGCATCTAGCTGAGAAGCATTAGAGAGGGAGAAGCACCGACATGTACCATCACCAGGAAAAACTCAACGGTGTGTTCAACAAAGAGAGGAGGAGCGTTCACCCAACAGTACGGTGTCTCCAAGGCGCTGGGGTCCGATGCTTTGGAGTTCTGCAAAGTGTGTTCCTAGAGTTAAGTGACTTAACAACTGGGCAACTCTGTGCTTCTGTTCCCCTCTGCCTCTGGGCAGGAAACACCAGAGCTGCTGGGGGCTGAGTCCCCACCAGGCCTAGCTGGCCCTGGTGCCCTTTAAGGAAGGAGCTTTAGGCTCTGGGCCTCTGGTCTGGGCCCACATGCAGGCTGGCCAATCAGCTTCAGTCCTCTCCTCACCCATCCCTTCCACCTTAACCTCCTCATGAATCTTCTGCCTCTCTGCTAAGTCACCCATTCCTCATTCCTTCCCCCACCAGATGTACCTTTTTTTTAGGAAAAAGCAGCTGGACCGTTGAGTGAGGGGGTCACTCTGTTAGGCCTGCTGTGTCTTGCTGCAGGAGACAGGCTCCAGACCACCCATCTAAGTCACAGACGCCAGGGAGGGACTCGACTCTTCTGTCTAGATTGCGTTCTGCCAAGGGAAACACACAAGCCGAGAGAAGGGTCATTTCACCCTGCAGATCCCGCTGTCACATGGGTTCTGTGCTCAGAATGTCCCAAACCACGGTCAATGCTTGATTGGTCAATTTCCATTTTGGAGTCTTATGTTCAATGCTTGTGGGATTGGCTGAGCAACCTTGCTCGAACCCAGGGAACTTCTTATGCTGAAGCAGCGAGATTAAGCAGGGAGATCACTCTCAGGTTGGAAGAATTTAAATATGCAGATCAGAAGTGTTATCAGGGGCTGGAGAGATAGTACAGCAGGTAGGGTGCTTGCCTTTCATGTGCCTGACCCGGGTTTAATCCCCGATACCCCCTACAGTCCCCCAGCCCTGCCCGGACTGAGTCCTGAGCTCAGCAGAGAGTAAGCCCTGAGCACAGCTGGGTGTGGTTTAAATCCTCCCCCCAAGAATAAACTGGGGATGTGGCTCAGTGGCAGAGTGCCTGTGTGGCATGTGTGATGTCCTGGGTTCAACCCACGGCACCACACGGCCCAAAGAATCACCAGGTATGGAAAAAAATATTTTTTTTATTGTTTACATATGTAACTTTTCAAATAAGTGTGAGGACAGGTTTTTAAACATCAACATAGCAATTACTGTCTCCATCTCTAGCTGGAGTCTCTTTCTCCGCGGCCAGCAAACACCCTAATGAGTGGGAGTTGTTTTACAGCTTCCCAGAGCTCTGGAGATACATTATTTCCCATCAGAACATTTAAATTTAACAGAGAAAGAGCCAACCATAGAACTGCAACATTTGGTTGCTTCCTTGTTTGTGTTTTGGACTTAAAACATAATTTTTTTTTTCTGTGAAAACTCAAGGATAAGGTAAATTCATGAACAAAGCAGGAAGGGGTTTCCGCTGAATTGCAGGGCTGAAGTATGTGAATTACCCGTGCATCTGAGTGATAGCATCTACACACAGCTGAGCGTCAGGCCAGTTTTTAATTGATATTCATAGCCTATATAGTGACTTCTCTCTTTTTGCTTTTTGGGTCACACACAGCAATGAACAGGGGTTACTCCTGGCTCTGCACTCAGGAATTACTCCTGGCGGTGTTTGGGGGACCATATGAGATGCTGGGAATTAAACCTGGGATGGCTGCGTGCAAGGCAAACGCCCCCTACCCGCTGTGCTATCGCTCCAGCCCCTGTATAATGAATTCTTTGACTTCGGTTATCCTTTCTCTTTTCTGAGGTGGGGGGTATTCTCGGGGTTCCTGGCACTACCTCCAGGATAGTGAACTGGGCTGACTGGTCAGTGCTCTGGCCCTGTAAGGTGGGGGGGGGCGGGGGTCTAGAGCTGGGTCACACCCATGTGCGGGCCACAAGGTGCTCAGGCTCCAGCCAGAAGCGAGTAGCAAGGCCAGAGCCTTAACCCTGGACTCGCTTTTCAGCCCAGAAAGATGGTTCTTGTAGATGGTCCAAAAGCCATGAGATCTTTTCCATTTCCATCCCCAGCCATGCTACAGGCTCTGGCTCAGCCCGACAAAGCAGAGATCCACAAGGTAAAGCCCAGGCCTCAGGAAATTGTGTGCTGATGCCCCAGCATGGTCTGCCAAGCCGATGGCTCTCGCCCGGACAGAGGTGCCGGCCACAATGCAGAGAGAGCGCTCTCTCCTAGCCACGTGCCTAAGAGGAAGCAGGATTGTCCAGGGGTCACTCCTGGGCATTCTCCACCAACAGGGCTGACGATTCAGATGGGGCTCGAGGATGCGGTGCTCAGGCCCGCAGGGGCCCATGTGGTGTCAGGCACTGAACTGGGTCGGAGCATGCAAGCATATGCCCTAGCCCCTGTTCTGTCTTCCTAGCCCCCAAAAATATTTTTGAATACTTTAGGGCAGTGAGATTGTACAGAGTTAAGGTGCTTGCCATGCATGCAACTGATCCCAGTTCAACCCCTGGCACTGCTCATGGTCCCCTGGGCACCACCAGGAGCGATCCCCTGAGTACCAGTAGGTGTGGCCCTAAAACCCTAATACTAACATACTAAAACAGGACGATTTCTGTTTGTTTGTTGTTCTGGCCCACACCCAGTGATATCTCCTGGATCTATACTCAGGGATCACTGCTGGCAGTGCTTGGGGGACGTTATGGCATGCCGGGCATCAAACCCGGGTCGACTGCATGCAAGGCAAAGACCTTACCTGCTGTACTATCGCTCTAACTCACAGGAAAACTTATTAACCAAAATTTCTGTCTCCCATCTAAATATAAACCAGGCCAATCTTGCTTCGCTTCTAAGACCAGACAAGATCAGAGACTTAATAACGAAACATTGGGGCTGGAGATTTGGCAGAACTTCTCCCTCAAACAGAGGTGCTCGCTAACAACAGTGAAGGAAAACAAAGTAAACGGTAAATTCTAGCAACACAATGAGTCAAGAGCATCAGAATTCAGTTTATTGGCAAGACAGACATCAAATACAAAAGTCTCATGGAGGAAGGGGTGTGAGAGGCGCACACCTCGGCCTGGGCAGGGTGGCCCGGGGGGAGGGTGTGGGTGCTGTGGCTAGAGGTGATTGATCAGGGGCACCCCATGCGAAGGCAGCTCCTGATGCAGCTGCCGGAAGAGCATGGCGCAGCGGTTCCTCTCCTGGGTCTTGCCCAGGGTGTGGTAGAGTCTGGCCTGGAAGTAAACAACATCTCTCATCTGCTCCTTGCAGTCCACCTTTGCGAAATAGCTCTTGGCTTCGCTGAGGTTCTCAATGGCGGCCTCCAGAGCTGAGGGAAAGTGGGGGAGAGACCACCCAGTTTAACTCAACAGAATGCATGCTGTTCAAAAGTTAATATCCACTCTTAGTAATTTAACATGGATCAAGTAATTTTACATTCAACAATATGGAAGACACACACACACACACACACACACACACACACACACACACACACACACACATACAAATGTATTAACCATTCATTGGTCCTCAACCTTCGTGTCAAACAAGTATGTAAAAGCACCTTAAATGTGAGCCCCGATTTAAAACTCTTCTGCACCTGGTGCCCTAATGACTCCGGGCACGGCCTCCTACCTTCGACTTTCTTCGCTGGGTCATAGGAAGCTGCCGACGCCACCTGGCACTTGGCCACTAAGAACATGGCCCGGCCTTTGTCCAAGACAGCCCCGTCGGCCAGGATGGGCTCAATAGCCATGTGGAGAAGACTCAAGGCCTGTTCTGGGATCCCCAGGATGAGCTGGAAAACAAAGATCACGTGGCACTGCGCCCCGCCACACCCACCCGCTCTGGCGGGCACGGGGGCTCCATCTCTGGCTCCCCCTCAGCCGCCAGGCCTGGGCCTCCCGTGCCCAACAGTGTAACTCAGTGTGTGGCGAGCGGATCTCGGGCTCCGAGACACAGACGGGAATGGTGAGTCACACCATGGAAAGCTTGTCTGTCAAAAAGAAGAAATCCTGTGAACTGGAGATTCTAAGAGCCGGGCTAACTGTGTAAGAATCCCCGGAGGCACCAAGAGGGGGGTGGATGACGCGAGAGTCCCTCACAGGGGTCGAGTGGCGGCCCCTCTTTGAACTACAGGCACCGCATATGGTCCCCTGAGCGTGGCCGGGTCCCTCCCGAGCACAGAGCCAGGAACTGCCCCTGAGCACCTCTGGATGCAGCCTAACCACCCTCCCCCACATCCACAAACAAACAGGATCACTGGGGAAACGGGGAAGCACTTCCTTACTACACACTCAGGGTACAGTGAAGAAACAAAGAAACTTAAAAGGAACATAACCTACAAAAGCAGCTGTTTAGCGCAAAAGAAACAGTAACAAAGAACTGAAAAGCAGGAAAGATGAAAGACATGTGAAATACAGTAACAAAAGTTCATTTATCCTTAAATTATGAGATATAAATAAATGACACATCAAAAGGTAGAGGTTTGGAGAGATTTACATATACAGCCCAAATAACGGAGTCCAAAGTAAGTGGGGAGAAGCCGATGGACGCCGCGAGCAGAGCAGCCCGGGGGCAAGGGCTGGGAGCTCAAGCCCATCCTCTCGGCGAAGAGAACGACGCTGGAGCGGCTCGCTGAGCCAGCCGGTGCCAGCGGGCACTTCCTGCGAGGACCAACCTCAGCGGACACTCGGGACCTCTTCCAGGCAGAGCAGAAGCCAAGTCACAAAGTCACACTGGGAACATTTGTTTTTCCTCAGTCCATTTTTGGGGCGGGGAAGGGCGCCCGCGGCCAGGCGCGGGGCTGACTCCTGGCTCTGCACTCAGGAATCACTCCTGGCAGGCTCAGGGGACCATATGGGGTTCTGGGTTGAACCCAGGTCAGCCTTGTGCAAGGCAAGTGCCCTCCCCGCCGTCCTACGACTCCGGGCCCTCTTGGTACATTTTTATATACTGAAACCTTATAATATATCTTCCGTTACCAAGTGCAACTAAGTTAGATATCAGTAGCAAGAATACTGAAAATTCACAGACACAAAAAAAAAAACCAAACACCATATCTTAATTAATAATGGATGAGTCAAGGAGGAAATCACAAAAGAAATTAGAAAATCATTGAGATAAAAGCCACGATGTATTGGCAGCAATGGAAAGCTTCTAGATACAATGAAGGGATTTCATATCTGGAAAGATATATATTAAAAAAGAAAGCAGGGGCTGGAGCAATAGCACAGCGGGTAGGGCGTTTGCCCTGCACGCGGCCGACCCGGGTTCGATTCCCAGCATCCCATATGGTCCCCTGAGCACCGCCAGGGGTGGTTCCTGAGTGCAGAGCCAGGAGTAACCCCTGTGCACTGCCGGGTGTGACCAAAAAAAAAAAAAAAAAAAGAAAGCAGCTCTTTAACCAGTCAACAGAAATAAGACTTACAGGAACAAGTGTACACCAAGAAATCAAACAAAAACAAATTCTCAGAAAGACAGGACTACAATTTAGCAAAACTAACCCAAGAACAAACTGAAAATCTGAGTATACCTATAACAAGAAACTGAACCAACAGCCACAAAAATTTCAACCAAGAAAAGTCTAAGATTATAGGGCTAGAGAGAGAGCACAGTGGGTAGGGTTCAATCCCTGGCATCCCATATGGTCCCTGAGCACCTCCAGGAGTGATTCCTGAGTGCAGAGTCAGGAGTGACCCCTGGGCATCGCCAGGTGTGCCCCCCTCAAAAAACAAAGAAAGAAAAGTCTAAGATCAGATGCCTTCACAGTTGAATTCCACTAAATCAAAAATTTCGATCCCATTCTTCCGTAAAATCAAAGAGTTGTGATCTCCAGAAAACTACAGCCAACAGCCCTCAGGAACAAAGAAACAATAATCCTCAATTAACACCCGCAAACAAGGCCAGCTGCAGATGAGAAGGGTCACAGAAGGGCCAGGAGATGGGTCTGTTCCTGGGCCACTCACTTGGGCCAAGCACGATCCCAGCTGCCCTGTGGTCACCAGCAATTTCCGGCCGCGTCACCGCCTGGTGTGGGGGGGCACTGCACACGCACCTGGAGTCAATCTCAGCCAAAACGACGTGCAAGTACTGAGGCCAGGGGCGGCAGACACACGAGGCGCAGGACAGGAGTGAGGAGCCGGGAGCACCGTCTGAGTGTGTGCGTCCCATAGCCGGGGTGACAGCTACAACCCCACCTGTCAGCCCTGTCATGGCAAGGCGACTGGGGGGAGAGGAGAGACAACTCAGAGAGCCGGGGCAGCGGGAGGGCACGCGCCTTGCACACAGCCAACCCAGGTCCAATCCCTGGCGGTGTGTGCCACGCCACCCTCCCCCGCCAACACAACAAACCTTACAGACGTATTTCTAAGAACTAAACCCACGTGGCTGGTAAGCATGTGGAAAGATGCTCGACACCCTTTCAGGAGAGAAACGCAAAGCCAAGCCACAGTGAGACACTGCTTCGTGCCTGACAGCGGGAAGGAGCGACTGCAGAGGGAGACACAGTGCTGCAAGGCATCGACGAGGCGCCGGCCGCGGAGGAGCAGCCTGGTGGTTCCTGAGTTCAGCAGAACTAACACGCCCGCAGTCCCAGGCCCAAGTATACCCAAAAGAAAGGAAAATACATCCGCACAAGAACCCGAACGTGAACACTAACAACTATTTATAATTGCCGAAGGGAGCAACAACCATTAACTAATGAAAGGAAAAACAAAATGTAGCATATCACTCAATGGAATATTAACCTGCCATTAAAAGGAAGTACACGGGCCACAGAGCAGTGAACCTGAAAACAGAGCACTGAGCCAAGAAGCCTGGCAGGGAAGGCCAGACGCTACGTGAGCCCAGTTACCCGGACTCTTCAGAATAGGCGCCCCATCGAGGCACAGAGCGTGGCCGCAGATGCAGGGAGGTGGTGGAGGGTGGAGGGTGCGGGGAGGGAGCAGGGGGGGAGTTCTTGGCAGATGTTCCGAGTGAGATAAAAATATTCTGGACTTAGGGGCCAAAGTAATAACACAGCAGGTAGGGTACTTGCCTTGCACACAGGCAATGCGGCCGACCCAGGTTCAATCCCTGGCACCCCATATGGTCCCCTGAGCACCGCCAGGAGACTGCTCAGCACAGAGCCAGGAGTGAGTGTTGAGCATGGCCAGGTGCAGCCCGAAAGCAAATAACAAAAAATTCTGGACTTAGTGGTGATGACTGTAAAACACTGTCAGCTGTCTTAAAAGTCCTTAAATTGTAGACTTTTAAAATGCTTACAATGGTGAGTTGCACAGGGGTTACTCCTGTCTCATGCACTCAGGAATTACCCCTGGCAGTGCTCAGAGGACCATATGGGATGCCGGGAATCGAACCCGGGTCGGCTGTGTGCAAGGCAAACGCCCTCCCCGCTGTGCTATCACTCCAGCCCCACAATGGTGAGTTTCATCTTAATTTTCAAACTCAGAATTGTGGGGTTGGAGAGATAGTGCAGCAGGTAAGGCGCTTGCCTTGCACACAGCAAACTGAGGTTCGATCCCTGGCATCCCACATGGCCCCCTGAGCACTGGCAGGAGTGATTCCTGAGTGCAGAGCCAGAAGTAACCCTTGAATATTGCCAGGTGTGGCCCAATAGCTAACTAAGTAATAAACAGAACTACTAAGGAAGCCAACAATAAAAATGGATTGCGAAGCATCTTCCCTGGAGATCTGGACTCATTAGATTAGAGGTAAGGTCAGGTATGTAGATTTGGACCTAAGAAATAAGTGTAAGACGCTTGCCTTGCACGCACCAACCTGGGTTCAATCCCTGGCATCCCATATGATACTCTGAGCACCACCGAGAGTAATTCCTGAGTGCAGAGCCAGGAGTAGCCCTTGAGCACAACTTGGTATGGCCCAAAACCCAAAAATAAACACATAAGTAAATAAGTAATAAAAGCTATCTCTGTTCAGAGATGTGAATATATTAAAAATATTTCTAGGGGCTGCAACGATAGCACAGAAGGTAGGATGTTTGCCTTGCATGCGGCCGACCCTGGTTCAATTCCCAGCATCCCATATGGTCCCGAGCACCGCCAGGAGTAATTCCTGAATGCAAAGCCAGGAGTAACCCCTATGCATCGCCAGGTGTGACCCCCCAAAAAATAAGAAAAGAAAAAAAATATTTCTACAAATTCTAATGCAGAGTCAGTTAAAGGAGCATTTGCTTTAGTCAGTAAATTCTTGCTGCGAGTTTACAATGAATTCATTTATAATATTTTTTCCCTATGGCCAAAGCAATAATAGAGCAGGTGGGGGCACTTGTCTTTCACATGGCAGCCCTAGTTCTCAATCCCTGTTCCATCCCCGGCATCCCATATGGTCTTCCAAGCACCGCCAGGAGTAATTCCTGAGTGCAGAGCCAGGAGTAAGCCCTGAGCACCACCGGCTGTGAGTCAAAAACAAAACAAGACAAAACAAACAAAAATAAGAACAACAACAATAATGAATATATATATGTGTATATATACGTTTTTCCCTCTCTCTGGACTTGAGCAATAGTACAGTGGGTAGAGCACTTGCCCTGCCCATCGCCACGCCAGGTTCAACCCCTGGCACCATATATGGTCCCCCAAGTCCCTCCGGTGTAGCCAAATGCCAAAACCAAAGCAAAGTAAAATATATTCCTGGGTGGGGGATTTATCTCAGTGGTAAGATGCATAATTTGCATGTATAAGATTCTGAGTAATGCGCAGCACCTCTAGAAAAATTAATAGCCTACTAAATTTAAGTCCTACTAGGTACCGTGGATACAGGAGAAACATGGAGCCCCTTCTCTCAGCACTTTTTTCGGCGGGGGGCAGGGGAGTGGGAAGAGGGCACACCCAGCGACGCTCAGGGCCACTCCTGGCTCCGCACTCAGGAATCACTCCAGGTGGGCTTGGGGGATCATGTGGATTGCCAGGGATCGAACCCGGGTTGGCTGCATGCAAGGCAAACACCCGCCCGCTGTGCCCTCACTCTGACCCCTCTCTCAGAGACTTCACATTCTCCGGGGGGTAATAAAACGATAAAATTCCATATTGTTTCATATTCAAAATCTTTCTACGAATACACGTTTGTTAGATCTCGCTGGGCTGCGGGCCGTCGGGATTATGCTGACGCCAGCGTCCTCTGGAAGAGCTGAGTGCCCCGTGCCGGGGTCGCGGGGTGCTGGCTGCTCGCGGGGCGCACTGCGAGACTCCGTACGAGCAGGTGAAAACTGACCACGACGGACACACCTCTTCTTTCATTTGTTTTTGTTTGGGGGTCACACCCGGTGATCTCAGGGGCTACTCCTGGCTCTGCACTCAGGGGTCACAGGTGGCAGGGCTCAGGGGACCACGTGGGATGCCAGGGTTGGCCGAGTGCAAGGCCCTCGCTACCCACTGTACGACTGTCTTGGCCCCTGCACACGGTGCAGACAGAGCTGGGCTTACCTGGGCAAAAGCCAAGTTGAGCACCGTCTCCGAGGCCAAGTACTGCAAGCGGTACTCCTTGGAGAGGGCCAGCGCCTGCAGGAGCACAGGCAGCGCCATGGCGGGGGACGAGGACCTCCAGTACAGCTCTGCCATGGACAGCAGGACACTGCGCGAAGAGGGACACGGCGTGAGGAGGCTCGGCACAAACCCCCGCCGGCACGTGCACGGGCGCGCCGCCTACCTGATCACCATTTCCGTGTTCCTGGTCTTCTCGCAGTGAACCAGCAGGCTCTGCAGGAGCCGGTGTGCCTCGGACATCCGGTTCTGAGCTTGCAGCGTGACTGCTTTCCTGCCACGGAAACCAAGCGATGTTGAGACTGGGGGCTCTGCCGCAGCGTCAGGCCTAGCCTCGGTGTCTGGCTCCTCTCGGGCCGAAAGGCCCCTCAGGGGGAACTGAGCCTGATGAAAACTTGGCTAAGAGAAAGATGTGTGTGACCATGTGGGTGCATACTCCGACACACATGCAGCAAGAGGCCTGGGGATGGACGGGCAGAGAGGACACGAGCAGAGCGCTTGCCTTGCACCTGGCTGGCCTGGGTTCGAGCCCCAGCACCCTACGTGGTCCTGTGAGCCTGCCAGGAGTGCTGAGGGCAGTCAGGAGTAAGCGCTGAGCACTGCTGGCCTTAGTGATATCAGAATGTTACGTTGGGGTAACACTTATTTTCTCTGTTGTGCTTACTTGTATTTTCTAATTTTCTGTAATAAAAGGAGGGGGGGTATTTTTTTTCTCCCTAAGTTATACTTAATAAACTCATTCACAGACAAGTAAGAATAAAGCCATTTGAGGATGATTTTATTCGGAGCCGGAACCTTCCGAGTTTCTGACCTGTACACACCGTCGGTGCTATTCAGAGCCGTGATCCCCGCAACGAGCGAATCGGCCAAGTGGTATTTGCCGTCATTCATGGCTCTGTCAAACTGTATCTTCTGATCACACAGCATCCAGAGCTGGCAAGGCGACAAAGAGCCATCAGGAGCAATGGCGAACGCTCACCTCGCTATTCACAGGCACGTAAAAGTATTTTGGCTCATGTAGCAAACAGCACACATTGTTTTAGATGACGCATTTGTATGTCTGGCCCCCACGGCGCTCGGGGGCCACACAGTGCTGGGCTCGGCTGTGGAGCATTCTCTGCAGCTCTCAGGCGTTCCTGTGAGCTGGGAACGCCACCGTGTCATTCATTGGCGTGTGGGCCTTTCAAAACCAGCAAACAGCTCTACAGGCTGAGCACATGCTTTGCATATGGAAGCCCAGGTTGGGGACCCCTGAGCACAGAGCTGGGAGTAACCTCTAAGTACCACTAGGTGTGGCCCCAAAGCCAAAGCAAAAAACACAACAACAAAAAACCACCAAAAAGGGGCTGGAGTGATAGCACAGCGGGTAGGGCATTTGCCTTGCACACAGCCGACCCGGGTTCAAATCCCAGCATCCCATATGGTCCCCTGAGCACCGCCAGGGGTGATTCCTGAGTGCATGAGCCAGGAGTGACCCCTGTGCATAGCTGGGTGTGACCCAAAAAGCAAAAAAAAAAAAAAAAAAAAAAACCACCAAAAATCCCCACAATAAACATCAGTAGCCCCTCAAGCTCCCCCCGATTCCCTCCCAGGGGCAGAGGCGATGCTGCCAGGCATCCCAGTAGGTGTCAATGCCCCGGCAGCGCCAGCGACAGGCTGGGGAAGGCAAGGGACAGCAATGGGCCCTGGGTTCAGCGATCTCAGCCCACCTGTGAGGTCGAGGGTGCAGCAAGAGGCTGGACAGCGGGGAGGGCCCTGGGAGCCAACGGGGAGCTCTGCCAGGCGCGACCCCTGAGTGCAGAGCCAGGAGTAAGGCCTGCGCACTGCTCGGTGTGACCACCCGCGCCCCGCACCCACCACCCAAAGAACACCAAAGAGAGCCGAGGGGTACGACATTTTCCCCAAAGGCTACTCCATCCTGGGGGAACAAGACGAGCACTGCCAAGGAAGAGATAAGAACGGCACAAGGGACATTTCACTCGAAACGTCACCACAGACAGGGACGCTTGTCCTTAGTCCCAGAGCCAGAGGGACAAGACCCAGGGGCTGATGAAAGCTGAAGACAAGGAAACAAAGGCGCCGACTCTCTCCCTCCCCCCAGCGCCTCCCCCCCTCCCCGCACAGATGTCACAGAACAGGCACGGCGCACTGAGGGGCCTGTTGGGTGTCCTGCCCTGACCACGGCAGCGGGAAAAGTCTCTCGGGGCCGGGGCAGACAGCGAGAGGCAGGTTACCTGGGCGTGCTGACTGTTGGGGGGGAATCGCCCCTTCAAGTGCTTGAGGACCTCCGAAGCTGCAGCGAAGCAACCCTAGACAGAGAGAGCCCGTGGGATTAGCGCCGGTGGGGCCGGGCCTGTGTACCAGGCAAGGGGCGCGGGGCTCCCCGCTCCCCCTGCAGCACCTAGAAGACAACGAGGCCAAGACCACCAACATCAAAGGCCAGTTCTCAAGGTCTGAGCCAGTTTCCCCAGCCTCTGTCCCAGGAAAGTACTTTGTTTTCTTTTTTTTTTCTTTTTGGGTCACACCTGGCGATGCACAGGGGTTACTCCTGGCTCTGCACTCAGGAATTACTCCTGGCGGGGCACATATGGGATGCTGGGAATCAAACCCGGGTCAGCTGCGTGCAAGGCAAACGCCCTCCCCGCTGTGCTATGGCTCCAGCCCCCAGGAAGGTCCTTTTGAGCCAAGGGGGAGAAGGACAAGAGTGGCCGGAGGCGCTCTCCATCCGGGGACTCCCCGGGGCACAGGTCACGGCCCTTCTCAGAGGGCGTCCGCATCAGTGGCGGCTCCTGGGCCCGCCCGCTACCTGCTCGGCGTGCAGCTCGGCGAGGTGGCAGAGCGCCACGGCGAAGGACTCGGTGTTGTTCTGCTGCACGCCCGCGCTCACCGACTCCAGGCTGTTCATGCTCAGCAGCATCTGCGCCTGCTGCAAGGCCATGGTGCTGCAGGGGGACAGGGCAGCAGGGGACAGGGCAGCAGGGGACAGGGCAGCAGCGCTTCAGGCACACGCTCAGTCGCCTCGGCCAACCCGCGCGATGGAGGTGGCCCATGGCCCGACAGTCACCCGCCAAGGCCAGCGCCCCGGCCCGCCTCAGCACAGGGTGGTAGCAGGGATGGTGTGGGCGGGCGCCAGCCTTTGAACACCTTCCGGGGCCCCCGGCTGCCTCCAGCCCCGTCACCTGCGCCCTGAGGCCCAGAAGCGGTGGCCAGTGTCTGCGGCTGGCGCGACCCACACGGCACCAAGAAACCCTCCCAAGCACAAAACCTGTCCTGGAGAATCGGAGATTCACCTTTGCCTAAACGTCAACCAGGGGCCGGGGCAAGAGGACGGGGCGCTCGGGCTTAACGTTAAAAATCGGGTCCAGGGGCTGGAGCGATAGCACAGCAGGTAGGGCGTTTGCCTTGCACGAGGCCGACCCGGGTTCAAATCCCAGCATCCCATAGGGTCCCCTGAGCACGGCCAGGGGTAATTCCTGAGTGCAGAGCCAGGAGTAACCCCTGTGCATTGCCGGGTGTGACCCAAAAAGAAAAAAAAAGAAAATCGGGTCCAGAGGTTGACCCCAAGCAGAGGCCAAACAAAGCTACCCCAAGGCGGCACCGGCCAGGACACAGCCTGGGTGAAAGGGACACAAGCTCTAAGACAGCTCAGGGCTCGGGGACAGAAGAGAGGCTCCCGCTCAGAGGCGCCTGTGCTACCACTGTCAACCCCTCCGTGCCTTGGGCATATCAGATGCGCGAACCTGGGCGTCCACACCAGCAGGGACCTCACGGGGCAGATGGGAGACGTGGACAGGCACAGAAAAAAATCTTGGCAAGCCCACGCAAGACACAGAATTTTTGTTTGTTTCAGGTGCACACCCCACAGTGCTCAGGGCTCACTCCAGGCCCCGCGCTCAGAGATCACTTCTGGATGGGCTCAGAAGACCTTGGGGGATCAAACCCAGGTCAGTCGCGGGCAAAGCAAGCGTGCTGTCTGCAGTGTTGTAGATCCAGTTCCAAAACATAAAATATTATTTATTTATTTTGGGGGGGGTCACACCGGCAATGCACAGGGGTTACTCCTGGCTTTGCACTTAGGAATTGTGCTCAGGGGGCCATATGGGATGCTGGGGATTGAACCCGGGTCAGCAGCGTGCAAGACAAATGGCCTACCCACTGTGCTATCACTCCAGCCCCCCCTAAAATGTTTTTAAACTCTAAAGCATCCTCTTTAATCCCCACACACAAACTTCCATCAGAGGGCAAGACTGCCTCCCTCTGCGCCTTCATGTGACCAGCTGGCGACCGCGCCCCTCTCCACGGGGTCACCCCCATGGCCTGGCAGTGGGTCACAGACCCACCTGCGCCCATAGAGCCTCCAGATGGCCGTTTTCTGCGCGATGCTGATGTCGATGAGCTCCGAGAGGCTGTGCTTCCAGTGCAGGAGGTCCGAGTCCTTGAGGGCGTCCATGAGCTTGTGCGCCGTCTTCCCGGCAAACGCCCTCTGCTGGACCAGCGACTGGATCCCCAGGGAGGCCAGGTACTAAAGGACAGAGCAAGGCTGTTCTGGGGACAGCTCGACCATTATCAGAGGCAATGGCCCTCTCGTGGAGAGCTCGAGGAGGAAGGGCTGGAGGGTTCCTAAGGAATAAGTCAGCCCTGCGGAACTCTGAGGAATAACACCAGACCCTTACTTAAACCATCTCACAGAGACAAGCCTTACCGGTAACCCGAAATGCACTGCTTTCTTCACGGAATGCTCGAGCAGGACGTAGCTGTCAGACCTCTTCTGCCCCAGCACGTACAGCCAGCTCTGCAGCAGAAATCACCAAGATCCATCAGAACCGTGACAATGGCTGTGCTCGACTGAGGTATCAGTGCGGAAGGAACAAAATAAACCCTCTAACACAGATTTTCACAGAACTTAGTCCTACACTCAGCTCCTTCCTGGCGGGGGAGCTACTTTCTCTTCTACTTCACAATGAACTTTTCTATCTTTGAAAATGAATCAAGGGGCCGGAGCGATAGCACAGCGGGTAGGGCATTTGCCTTGCACGTGGCCGACCCAGGTTCGATCCCCAGCATCCCATATGGTTCCCCAAGCACCGCCAGGAGTAATTCCTGAGTGCAAAGCCAGGAGTAACCCCTGAGCATTGCTGGGTGTGACCAAAAAAGAAAACGAACCAATCAATTCTCTAAAATATGCTTTCACAAAAAAGCGAAACCAATGCGACACGTGGCAAACCATCAGACTGAGATAAACAAGCCCTCGGTCTTCTGCAGGCGGCAGAGTCCGGCGAGGGTGCAGGAGCCCCGGGGCTGCCCCGGAAGGCCAGGTTCTTGGGAGACGGCCGCACCCCGGGTTCCGCTGACACCCGGTGACCATATGTCTTTCCAGGAACAAGGAGCCGTGCAGACCCTTGACGCCCAGGTTTACCGGGAAAGGCCTAACATTTTAGCCAAGAAATGTCCCCCAGAGCAAAGTGGATGTCAAGAATCAAGAAAAAGAACTGGGTCTGGTGGGCCGGAGCGATAGCACAGCAGGTAGGGCGTTTGCCTTGCACTCGGCCGACCCGGGTTCGATTCAATCCCCGGCATCCCATATGGTCCCCTGAGCACCGCCAGGAGTAATTCCTGAGTGCAGAGCCAGGAGTAACCCCTGAGCATCGCTGGGTGTGACCCAAAAAAAGAAAAAAAAAAAAGAGACCCCTGGGGCTGGAGTGATAGCATAGCGGGTAGGGCGTTTGCCTAGCACGCGGCTCACCCGGGTTCGAATCCCAGCATCCCATATGGTCCCCTGAGCACCGCCAGGAGTAATTCCTGAGTGCAGAGCCAGGAATAACCCCTGTGCATCACCAGGTGTGACCCCCCCCCAAAAAAAAAAGAACTGGGTCTGGGTTGTCCTTCCTGGAGCCCCACGACCAACTAACCTCTCCTCCCAGCTAGGGACCCCCGCCCCTAGGCGCCTGGCCCAGGCGCGGCTCACCAGGCAGTGCTGCAGACACACGTGGTCGTTGGACTCCTGGGCGATCCTGATGGCCTCCTGCAGGGCCAGCTCTGCCTGCTGACTGACCAAGACCAAACGTCAACATCTCACAAGACGATGACACACGACACACACACACAGCACACACAGCACCTGAGAGGAAGTCGGGTCCCAGGCGGGCCGGGCAGTGTCCCCTGGGGCTCTGTCCCTCAGAGCTCCGCCCTGTGCCAGACTCGAGGATGTTTAGCAGCGGGGACACAGCTCACGGCCCCCCACAGAAAGGGGCACCCGGAGCGACTCGTCTCAGTCCCTGAGGAGCGAGCAGGGAGCAGACGGCACAGCAAAGCCTCCTCTGCCTGCCATGTGCGACTTGTCACACGGTGGATGGCACTGATGTTTTTTATAATCTTTTTATAATATAATCTTTTCTAGGCGAGTTCTGAGAAGTAATTTAGAGCTTTCCACTTCTGAGTGTTTTTCTGCTCATGTGTTCTCCTCCGACCAGACGGCTCCCTTAACCTCTCCGCTCCTGTGGAAATGAAGCAAAATCCTCTGGGCCCCTGAGCCTTCCCTTCTGAGCGCAGCTACAGAGACGCCATCTGCGCCCTGGCCTGCCGGACTGAGCTAAACACTGTGCCGCCCCTTCTACAGGCATCACCTCTGCTCAGTTCCTCTCTTCAGACTCTTTATAATTTTTTTTTTCCTTTTGGGTCACACCCAGCGATGCACAGGGGTTACTCCTGGCTCTGCACTCAGGAATTACTCCTGGCGGTGCTCAGGGGACCATATGGGATGCTGGGAATTGAACCCGGGTCAACCGCGTGCAAGGCAAATGCCCTCCCCGCTATGCTATCGCTCCAGCCCCTCTTCAGCCTGTTTATAAACTTAGGGAGGATTTGGGGAAAAAGTTCTACAAATGGGGCCTGGGACACAGCACAGAAAGCTGGAACACACGCTTCACACGCAACAGGCCCTTGTTGGCCCTCTGAGCACTGTGCAGGGAGCAGCCCCTGAGCACTGCTGGTGTGGCCAAAAACAAACTCCTCTTTTGGTTTTGTTTTGGGGTCACACTGAGTGGTACTCAGGAATTATTCCAGGTTCTGCACTCAGGAATCACTCCTGGCTGCTCAGGGGACCATATGGGGTGCCAGGGATTGAACCCCAATCTGCCATGTACAAGGCGAACACCCTCCCAGCTGTACTATCACTCTGACCCACAAACTTCTACAAAGGCTGGGTCACTGAGGATATCAAAATAGAACCCAAATTTCTTTGAGTTTTACTTGTTTGGGGGAAATTTTTAAATGTTCTTTCAATAGGAATTTCCCCAAATTGCTTTTAATTGAAAAGGGCTGAATTGTCCCTCTATAACTACTTGCTTAAAGAGATCAGGTACATTTGCTTATTTACATATCTTTCATATCTAATTCCTTTTATGCTGAGAGGCATCAGAACATAAGCGGCTGGAGGACAAGACGTACTCTCTACACACAGGCCCTCAATAAACACCAGCTGACTGAACTTTATGAAGACCTGATGACAATGAACGTGACACTTGAAGTGCTGGAGTGATAGTACAGCTGGCAGGGACTTGGTGCAAGGTCCCTGAGCTCTGCTGGATGGGACCCAACCCTTCACTGTGCCAAAAAAAAAAAAAGTCCAATTTCCTTTGAACTTTTTCAAATACCTAAAATAACTTTTATGGGCAGAGACAGAAAAGTAGTCAGGGCACTTGCCTGGAACATAGCTGACCCAGGTTTAATCCCTAAATTCCACACGGTCCCCCAAGCAATGCCAGGAGCAACCTCTGAGCACAAAGCTAGGAGTAATCTGGGCACAGCCAGGTGTGGCAAAGGGGGAAAAAAAGCTTTTATATTCACTTTATTACATTAAAAAAAATCCCTTTGGGAATCTCTAGCCTATTGACCTAAATAATTCCTTTGTAATCTGTTATTCTTAGAAGTGATGAAAGGCCCCAAAAGACGCTAGCAATGTGCAGCTGTGACGCTAGGGGGCGGGCTAGCAGGCAGTGTCGACTGCCTGTCCCGGCAACAAAGCGCCCTCTGGGAACAAGTCAGCGGCACTCAGACTCTTCTCTCTCCTCTCCTCCTCACCCTCCCTCCCTCCTTCCCTCCCTCCATCTCTTCAAGCAGTTGCAGACGTGCATCTCAGTGAACACTGACAAGCCCAGGAGCTCACTAGTGGCCGAAGCGGCAGTGCAGGGCGGCCAGGTTGAGCGCGGCGTATCGCAGGCTGCGCCCGTAGCCTTCCTCCCCGTTACTTTTGCTCTCGGCTCCAGTGAGAATCAGGCGGTCGAAGTAATGCAGCAGGCTGTGTGTCGAACTGAAGACATCCTGGACCCGGAGGTTGTTCAAGTAGCTGAGATAATGCTAAAGAGAGAAGTGACCAACACGTCCTTAATGACCCTTCCTTCTGGAGAAGCTAATTCAGAGAGTCTACACGGGTACAAACCCCCTGTCTATGCCTCGGCCTTCTAACGAGACCGGATCATGTGTCCTACCTGCTGTACTGTCTCTGGCACCGGTTTTTCCACTGGAGAGGGAGAGTTCAGTGAAAAACCAGACTTCCACTAATACTGTACCAGAGTTCTATCCCACAACGCCACTGGTTAAAGGAAACTGACGAGGGGCTGGAGAGAGTACAGGGGCAGGGCGCTTGCCTTGAGTGTTCCCGACTCGGGTCTGATCCCTGGCACCCCACAGGGTCCCCCAAGCATACCAGGAGTGACTCCTGAGTGCAGGGCTAGGAGTAGCACCGCCAGCTGTGACCCAAATACCAAAAACCAAAACAAACAAAACAATCAGTGATGAAAGAATACACACACACACTCATAGTAATATAAAACTCAGCCTACTGCACGCTGAGGTCCACTCCAGGGCGGGTCACCACGCCTCAGGCTGTGCACAGACCATGTGGGTTCAGCCACCAAGTACCACCAGGAGTCACCCCGAGCACAGAGCTGGGAACAGCCCAGAGCACCACCCCTTGTGGCCCAAACCAACATCAGCAGGGGCCCGGGAGCTCCTCAGTGGGCCAGAGCTCACCCAGGGCACGGCGGGGCCTAACAGGAGCGCGGGCTTTGCACCTCAAAGCTCAATCCCAGTGCCGATGTTCCCCAAGCACCAGCAGGAGTGACCCCCACGGACCTAGTGCTGTAGTCGCCCTGAACACTGTTGCGTATGGCCCCAAAGCAAAACAAGAATCCGTCCCCTCTGGCGACTGTTGTCCAGGGCTCACCAGAGCAGAGACGGTGAATGAGAGAACGTCAGCAGACACGACAGTCCCCACTGGGCCACAGGCTGAGGAGCTGAGCTGCCAACACGTGATTCCGCCCCGAGAACCTGGCCCCGAGCAGCCCATCGGATCTGCACCCCTCAATCCTACCCTCCAGGAGCCAGATGCGTTCGGCCCAACTCTGGGGAGAGACTCACCGCTTCGGCAAAATCGGGATTGAATTTCAGCAAGTTGTTCAGTTCTTTCTGCAGAGAAGCTGGCGTGAGGGCTTTTGTCTCATCGTTCTTTAACAACGACGCCTGAAAGGTGAAAGTGACAACTCGGTACAAGGGGTGGCCAACGGATGCAGACACCTGGTGAGTGTGGCACGGCCTCCCCTGCCACCCGGCCCAAGCTGTGTCACCCAGCCCCAGGGTGACCTTCGCAGAAAACTAAGGCCAGGCTAGAGAGAAAACAAAGGGGTTAAGACACTTGCCTTGCACACAGCCTGGTCCAATTCCCCACCACGGACGGTCCCCTGAGCCCCGCCAGCAGGAGTCCCTGGTCACAGAGCCAGGAGGAAGCCCTGGGCATGGGCCAAAACAACAAGACTTTTTTTAATTGGAAAAAAAAAGGCCAAAATAAAAATCTACAGCAGTATGTGCATCACTTTTTATTTTTTTTGGATCGGGGAGATGCACACCTGGCGATGCCTCTCCAGGGGTTACTCCCACTCTGCACTCAGCAAGTACTCATGGCAGTTCTTGGGGGACCAGATGGTGGGATGCAAGGGATCGAACCAGAGTTGGCCACATGCAAGACAATTACTTTTTCCTATCACTGTATCATTGTCATCCCATTGTTCATCGATTTACTCACCAGTAATGTCTCCATTCATCCCTGCCCTGAGATTTTAGCAGCCTCTCCTTACTTGTCTTTCCCAATGATTGACGGCTCTTTCAGGGTCAGGGGAATGAGACCTGTTATTGTTACTGTATTTGGCATATCGAATACACCACAGGGAGCTTGCCAGGCTCTGCCATGTTCTTTCCGTCTGTGATGCCCTTAGATAGTTCAGGCTACACGCATGCTATACTTTTTCATATAAATTAGAATAAGCCAAAATTTTCTTTTTCTTTTTTTTTTTGGTGGGGGGCACGCCTGGTGATGCTCAGGGTGACTCCTGGCTTTGCCCTCAGGATTCACTCCTCGCAGGGCTTGGGACCCCACATGGGAAGCCACAGATAGAACCAGGTTGGCTGCGTGCAAAGCAAGCACCTTACTGGGTGTACTATTTCTCTGGCCCCCGTGATTTTCTTTTTCAAGGAGTTACCCCGGCAGGTCTGAGAGGGCCCGAGGGTGACCAGCAATGTGGGTCTGTGGGCAGCGCAGTGCTCAGGACTGACAGAGCTGGCGCTCCTTGGGGTATCCCTGGAGGTGCTGGGGTGCACGTGTGAGGAGTCTCAGCCACCAGACTCAGCAAAGCACACGCTCTGCTACTCGGAGCTATTTCTCCCATCCCAGTATTTTATTTATTTAACTCAAGGTAGTTTTTGGGCCATAACCAGCACTGCTCAGGGTTTACTCCTATCTGCTCAGGAGTCACTCCCAGCAGTGCTCAGGAGACCATATATGGGGCTGTGGACTGAACTAGGTTCGGCCTGGGTGCAAAGCGAGCACTTTAAGCGCTGTACGATCTCTCTAGCACAATATTTTATATTTTTAACAAAACTGGAGAGGTTGGAGCAAGAGGACATAGGTGACAGCGCTTGCCTTGCACATGGTTGACCAGTTCGACCCCCGGCACCATATGGTCCCCTGAGCCCACCAGGAGTGGTTCCTGAACATAAAGCCAGGAATAAGTCCTGAACACTGCTGGGTATGGCCCCAAACAAAAATCAAAACCAAAACCAATTAGAATACAATTTATATTTACTTTATATTATTTTCTCTTTTTTTGAGGGAGGAGGCTTGGGTCACACCCAGCGATGCTCAGGGGTTCCTCCTGGCTCTGCCCTCAGGAACTACTCCTGGTGGGGTTCAGGGGACCACAAGGGATGCGGGGGACCAAACCCAGGTCGGCCGTGTGCAAGGCAAGCGCCCTGCCTGCTGTCAAGTCCAGCTCCTGACTTTCTGTTCTTTTTATTGAATAATATAGGCTCTGTGTCATCAACTGGTCTTTGAAAATATTTTTAAAGCTTTTTCACATTTGCTACAAATACTCTGCCAATTTTTTGCTTGCCTTTTAATTTTGATAAAATGTGTTCCGACAAGCAGTTTTCATTTTTATGCTGAAAAATCAAATCACTGCCTGAGTGTTTTCTCTCAAAGCTTTTATGTTTAGAAAGTCTTTCCTCACTCAGAGATCAGTTAAAAGTTAATACAGGGTTCCCTCTAGTCTAATTACAGCTTTAAAGACTCCCATTTAACCCTTTAATTCAGCCTAATGTACTGAGGTGGGAGGACCCAATTTTCTTCTCAAGGCGAAGGATCGTCTAGACGGGTTTTTCTAGCCTGGCTGAAATTCTCTTGCAGGGATGAGGCAATCACTTTTCTCCAGATCTAATCATTACAACTTCCTGAAGAAAGAAAATTAATTAACAAAATAAGCCGGGAAGCTTATATTTTCGCTAGAGCGAAAAATAAAATCCTAATTCTGTAAAAAAAAATAATAATAATAACATGGAAGTGAAGCAGAGTGATAGTACAGTGGGTAGGGCACCTGTCTGTAGGGCACCTGTCTGGCATGTGGCAGGCCCGGGGTTGATCCCCGGCACCCTACATGGTCCCCTAAGCTCCCCAGGAGTGACCCCCTGAGCAACAGCCAGGAGTGAGCCCTGAGGAGTGCCAGGTGCCTCAAAACCAAAAAGAAGAACAAAAAGGAAAACACACTAACTGGGGAGGGCCATCAGCTCCCAGTGCGCCGAGGGGCGGAGAGAGAACAGGAGTGCAGAGAGGAGAGCAGGCTCCCAGCGCACTCTGAGAGAGGATGGGGGTGCAGAGGGGGGAGTTAGGCTCCCAGCAGACTCTGAGAGAGGAGGAGGGCGCAGAGAGGGAGGGGTCGGGCTCCCAGCATACTCACTGAAGTAACAGGCAGAAACATGACATGCAGAGAAAAGAACTAACGTACCTGTTGCGAAAGGAAAAACTCGGCTTGTTTTTGGGAGAGGGGCCCACTGCAAGACACTTCCTCTTCTCTAGAAAATGAAAAAGAAAAATAATCAAGAATCGCACAATAATGAAATGATGCTCTAGAAAGTCCTACGGCCCCGTCAGAAGAGTTCCAAATCTCTGTATTTTGGGGTGCTACCCAGTGACGCTCAGGGGCCACAGCCAGACCTCGGCAGGCCCCTCTCTCTGAGCCTGCCCCAATCCCACCTCCCTCCCCCTGGTGGTAGCCGTGGTGGCGGGCCAGGGGCCACGTGCTCGGTCACAGGGCTCACTGGACATCAAGCCATCAAACAGGTACTCTCAGGGGACTCGTGCTTGAGCACTGTACACTTGGTCCTGGGAAGGCTCATGACTCAGACGACAGAAATCCAGTGTTAGCAAACTTTACTCCGGGAAAACTCGGTCAGCCCAAGAGTCCTCCTTGAAGCCCTCCGAGACCCAAGTGTTCCCTCGGGGCCCTCTGGGGGCGCTTGGTTCCACTCAGGCAGATGTCTCCCAAGATGCTGCAGGGTCCGGAGGGGCCAGGATCGGGCCAGCCCGCCCACCCACATTCCCGAGTCAACAGTGCCTGAGGGAAACTCGCAGGCCAAGGTCTCTGGTGGAAAGTGATTCAGTGCTCCAGTAAGGAGTCCTCTCTCCGCACACCTCTTGAATAAAGGGAGCCCAAGCCTTGAAATGAACAGGGCTGAACCCTGACGGCTGGGGAACCGGAGTAGACACACCAGCAGGCCCCGCCCTCTACAGCCTGACCAACGCTGTGCTCACTTCAAACTCTCCAGAGGGGAGGTCGGTGCTGTATAACCAAGGACAGCAGCAATAGCTTATAAAATACAAAGAGAAAAAGTGAGGGGCCGGAGCGATAGCACAGCAGGGAGGGTGTTTACACTGCACACGACCGACCAGGGTTCGATCCCCAGCATCCCATAGGGTCCCCCGAGCACTGCCAGGAGTAATTCCTGAGTGCAGAGCCAGAAATAGCTCCTGAGCATCACTGGGTGTGACCCAAAAAGCCAAACAGAGAGAGAGAGAGAGAGAGAGAGAGAGAGAGAGAGAGAGAAGTGAAAGCGGTGGAAATGAAGGGCAATACAGGGTTATAACAAAGAGGACAGTGGCCCTGGGGGCCCAGGCCGCTGCTAACAGGCTTGGAGAAGCAGATGAGCGTCCCACAGTGCCAACCACCTCCTGGCCATACCATCCTGCTCTCAGGGTCCCACAGGTACATGGAAGAGCCAGTAAAGAGCCTTGGTGGGGGGAACAGAGTGACAGTACAGCAGGCAGGGGACTTGCCCTGCAGACAGCCAACTCAGGGACCCCAGCATCCCATACGGTCCCCCAAGTCCCGCCAGGAATGATCCCTGAGTCAGTTGTCAGCCCTGAGCACCACTAAGGTGACTCAACAAACAACAAACAACAAAAACAAGCCCTGGCAGGGCAGGTGGTGCTGGGTAGGTGGCTTAGAGGATCCCGGACCCACTGCCCGGTCCTCACGGAAGACCAAGAGTGACCCCTAAGTGACCCACCAGGAGGGGCTTCTATACAAAACAAAAACAGGGGGCGAGAGCAATAGTACAGTGGGTAGGGCACCTGCCTTGCATGTAGCTAACCTGGGTTCGATCCCTGACATCCCCTAAGCACCACCAGGAGTAACCCCTAAGCACCGCCATGGTGGTGGGGAGAGAGAGAGAGGAGAGAAAGAAAGGAGAAAAAAAGAGAGGGAGGAGAAAGAGAGAGAGAGGGGGAAAGAGAGGAGAAAAAAGAGAGAGGGGGGAGAGTGAGAAACAGTGAGAGAGAGAGAGAGAGAGAGAGAGAAAGAGAGAGAGAGAGAGAGAGAGAGAGAAAGTATCTCAGAAAAAAAAATCTCATTTTTTTTTTTTTGCTGGTTGGTGATGGCCACACCAGAAACGCTCAGGGTCTACTCCTGGCTCTGCCCTCAGGAGTCACTCCTGGATGCGCCCATGTGGCACGCACCTTATCCACTGTACACTCTCCAGCCCCTCGAACACCTCAATTTTAAAGTAACCAAGAGGGGCTGGAACAATAGCACAGCGGGTAGGGCGTTTGCCTTGCATGCTGCCGACTCGGGTTCGATTCCCAGCATCCCATATGGTCCCCTGAGCACCGCCAGGGATAATTCCTGAGTGCATGAGCCAGGAGTAATCCCTGTGCAGAGCTAGGTGTGGCCCAAAAAGAAAAAAAAAAAAAAGTAACCAAGAGGGACCAGAGAACTAGCTCCATGGCTGAGCACACGCTTTGCAGGAGGCCTGGGACTGCGCCCAGCACATGAGCCCGGAGCGTCACAGGGAGTGACGCCCCCACCCACGCAGGAAGCGCTGGGAGTAGCCCCCAGGCACCACCAGGCCAGGCCCCAAACCCAAACCCAATAAAGAGAAGTAAACAGCTGGCAAGCGCGGCTGAGGAGCGGACAAGCCTCCGGCCCCGGGGAGAGGCCCACCTGGCCGACACATCCAGCTCCTCCTTCTCCATCTTCCTCCCCGCCTCCTCTCTGCCCGCCAGCTCCATGTCAGCCTCGTCCGTGCTCTTTTTCTCGCCGTTCTGGAAGTAGCGCTGCAGGGCGGTGTAGAGTTTGAACACCTGACTGAAAGACAGCTTGCTGTAGGCCAAGATCATGTGACGCAGGAACAAGCCTAGGAAAGGAGACACAGGCAGGATGATCGCAAGAAGCGAAATCTGGGCCCACAAAGCTGCTGACTGTCCGGCACGGCGCTTCCCTCGAAAGGATCAGACTCCTGCAGCCGCCGTTCCCTGTGCCTAGAACATTCTCTCCCAATTTGTAACGCTGGTTTCTTCTTCCCCAGGGCTCAGCAATCCCACTTGCCTGCCACCATCTTTGCCCCTGCATTTTCTTTTCTTGGCGGCTGTGACAGCCATTAGAATTCCCTTTGCCATAACTGCAGCCCGCAGCCCCTCACCGCCAGAAGGTGCTCGCGCTCCCCCTGGGAGGATGGTCATGTCTACTCACAAATCCAGGTCAACAAAAGCCCAATGCTGAGTAACATACAAATATCAAAGAGTCAGGGTAGGGAGGTGGGGAGGGACGGACCAAAAAGAATAGCATTGAGCACTTTCGGAGGAGCTCTATCAATAACAAAGGCCTTTCCTTTCTGCTCTCCACAAGGTTTACTTGCACTTTTTTACTTTTTGTTTGCGCAGGGGCCACACCCAGCAGTGCTCAGGGCTTACCCCTGAGCTCAGGGATCACTCCTGGTGGGCTCAAGGAACCATGTGGGGTGTCAGGGATCAAACCTGGGTCCTTGCCTGCAAGGAAGCGCCTTCCCCACGGTACTCACAAGAGCTGGAAGCCCTGACTGGGAGACGAATGGTGCAGAAAGGGGAGCCATAACCACAGAGGCGGAGAAACCTGAAAGGCCCCAGGGCCAGGATGTTGGGTAACATTGGGATGTCCTTACTCTTCCCGCAGGGAGCTTATTGAGTTACTCCCACAACAGTGCTCCTGAAGCACACCCAATTCCATCGAGCACTAAGAATCCTATATTGCTTTTCTCTTTCCTTTATGTCACTTGCATGGTTTAGCAATGGCCCTTTTGTGTAGACACAGGAAGACAGTTGGTGCCATGCTTTTGTAACATGGGAGTTAAATGACTCCGAATAATATTTATTCCTGGGCGTCTGTCATATTGATCTGACTTAAGCCTCAGTTGCCCTTACTTCCTAACAGCCCCAAAAGGAGGGTCCCGTTGAAGGATCTGGATGGACCCAGGGCAAGCTGTGAGCTACCCTGGCATCGAAAGGGGACAAGCTAAGTGCCATAGTATAGTAAGCTAAGAGCATGGTCATGGAACAGACTCTGTCATGACCCAAAAGAAGTAACTGAGGGGCTGGAGCGATAGCACAGCAGGTAGGGCGTTTGCCTTGCACGCGGCCGACCCGGGTTCTAATCCCAGCATCCCATATGGTCCCCTGAGCACCACCAGGGGTAATTCCTGAGTGCAGAGCCAGGAGTAACCCCTGTGTATCGCCGAGTGTGACCCAAAAACCAAAAAAAAAAAAAAAAACCCACAAAAGAAGTAACTGAATAAGGACCCTATTGGGGTTAGGAAAGACTAACCTGGCCTGAGGACTGCGGTCTGGGATATATAGCGAGATGTCCCCAGGAACAGCCACCCTTTAAGCTTAACATATCTTACTATGTTCATACAAAATGACTAGAAATAATATAAGAAGTAAATTTACTATTATTGATTAAATTACAAGTTGAGGAATGGAGAAAGCAATACACCCTAGATGGAATCTCGCCCTTGAGCGGATCTCCTAGTAATCTGGAGTGCTGAACCCTCAGATGAGATCTTGTCCTTGAGTTAATCTCTGAGAACTTCCCCTGAAAGGGAGGGGGGCTTCACCTCTGTTTGTTGTTGTGACAATGTTCAACTCCACCTGGGTGTACCCCGCCCTTCATGGTTTCTACCCAACTCTGCTGTAAGGGGTGAGAGGGGACCAGACAAAGACTAAGAAGATAAGAACAGGGTAGAAAGAGAACTATGAGGACCGGGACTATGACCAAAACTACGACTACGATTGTGCTATAAGGGGAAAGATCGAACTACGCTGGGGAGGAGAGAGAAATAAACTGACAACCGACCAGTCTGGGGCTGTTTCTGTTTCCCCGGTCCTTCATCCGTTCGTCCATCCCTCACCGTGGCCAGCCTGGGGAATGGCCAGCCCGGGGGAATGGCCACCTAACGCTTGCGTCCCTCACGCCCACACGCTTTCCTTTTGGAAATGCTTCCACAGCAGCACTAGGCAGAAGGGGCTTTTCCAAAAGACAGTTATTTAGACAGAGCTCAGGTGGCAAGGCAACACATATACCCTGAAACATGTCAAGTCCCGCCGCGATTTTTCCGAGCAGAGTAAGAGCGGAGGAGAGAGACGGCTGAGAAAGCTGCTCACGGCCACGGCGAGTCCCGCCTCTCGAGAAGGCTTCGCACCTACTACACTCGTCTTGTGAACCTCCGGCTCGGTTCCAGAGAAAGAATCTGAAAGGTCATCAAAAAATTGTTCCATATCCTTCAATTCGCCTTCAGCCATCAGTTTGATTCTGAATGAAAGAAGTGAGGTATTTTAGGAAGGTCCTCAGAACATCCCCACATT
Organism: Sorex araneus; assembly: GCF_027595985.1. NCBI lineage: Eukaryota > Metazoa > Chordata > Mammalia > Eulipotyphla > Soricidae > Sorex > Sorex araneus. The sequence continues at coordinate 3,408,856 of NC_073310.1, read as the reverse complement.
TCATAGTCCGCAAGTATAATCTATTTCATCATTGGGCTGGACTGGAGAGATAGCACAGCGGGTTGGGCATTTGCCTTGCACTCGGCCAACCCGGGTTCAAATCCTTTGTCCCTCTTGGAAAGCCCGGCAAGCTACTGAGAATATCCCGCCCTCACGGCAGAGCCTGGCAAGCTCCCCGTGGCGTATTTGATATGCCAAAAACAGTAACAACAAGTCTCACAATGGAGAGGTTACTGGTGCCCGCTCAAGCAAATCGATGAACAATAAGATGACACTATTACAGTGCTACTTTATCATTATTATAATTTTGGTTTGGGAGTCACACCCAGCGATGCTCAAGGCTTACTCCTGCCTCTGCGCTGCTCTGGTGTCATTTCTGTATGGGACTGAACCCAGATCAGCTGCATGCAAGGCAAATGTCCTACCTACTTACTATCTCTCTGACCTTGCTAATCTGTTTTAATTTTGCTTTGTCTTGTTTTTGTTTTAGGGCTACACCAGCTATGCTCAACACTATACTCCTGGCTCTACACTAAAAAATTACTCCTGGTGGTGCTCGGGAACCATACAGGATGATGGGGATCGAACCCAGATCAGCCACGTGCAAGGCAAGCACCCTACCTGCTATATTACTGCTCTAGCCCACCTTGCTAATCTATTTTAAAGGCAACACAGTAGGGTGCTTGCTTGCATGTGGCCAACCGGGTTCAATCCCCAGCATTCTATATGGTCCCTGAGCACCGCCAAGAGTGATTCCTGAGTGCAGAACCAGGAGTAACCCCTGAGCATCACCAGGTATGGCCCAAAAGCAAAAAAAAGTTATCTAAAATGCTAGCACATAAAACAAAGTTAACAATCCAAATTATTAAAATGTTTTGAAAAATATCATTGCTAATGTTTTAATGTTTTCTTGTTCATAAAATGTTTCAGAGTAATACCTCAGCCAGTAAAATTAGAATTTACCAAAGCTAAAAAGAACGAGGTGGATCCATACAATACAATAAATTTTGTTTTGGAAGGTTTTTTGATTTTTTTTTTACTTTTTGGGTCACACCTGGCAATGCACAGGGGTCATTCCTGGCTCCGTACTCAGGAATCACTCCCGGTGGTGCTCAGGGGACCATATGGGATGCTGGGAATCGAACCCGGGTCGGCCGCGTGCAAGGCAAACGCCCTACCCGCTGTGCTATTGCTCCAGCCCCGTTTTTTTAAATTTTTTTTTGGATCACCCCCAGAGATGCTCATGGTTTACTCCAGGCTCTGCACTCAGGAATCATTCCTGGTAGTGCTGGGGGTTCATATGGGATGCAGGGGATCAAACTGGGTCAGTCATGTGCAAGGCAAACATCCTACCCACTGTCACCGCCCCTCTTGTCTTTATGTTTTTTTAAAAAATACTTTGACACTGGGGCTGGAGTGATGGTCCAGCGGGGAGGGTGTTTGCTTTGTACGCAGGTGACCCGGGTTCGATTCCGATTCCCAACATTCCATAGGGTCTCCCGAGCACTACCAGGAGTAACCCCTGAGTATCGCCAGGTATGACCCAAAAAAGCAAAAAAAAAAAAAAAAAAAAAAAACTTTAACATCTTTTCATGTGTGTGTGTTTGTGTGTGTGTGTGTACACGACAATGAACTTTACCTGATCTGCACTGAATTTGCCAGCTGAGGACAAGATTCTTCAATGAGTTTGTATAGTTTCGACAACGTAATATCTGGGCCCTAGATAAAGGAGAGCAGGAGGTTAAGGAATGTTTTTAAGAGCTGGAGATTAATAAACAACAAATTGCCGAGGCCCGCGCGGTCAACTTGAACCTCGGCCGGAGAGAGGGAACGAGAGTTGAGTGGGCTAGGGAGGACTGCATGCAATATGCGGCATACAGCAAGTTTATTGAAATCCAAGCGGGTTTACATAGTCTTCCTTTAGCAATAATCAGCAGGTTACATAAGTGGCATAAACATTATTAAGTGGTGAAAGCAACTTTATTTTTGCCAATCTTACTTGTTTTTCAGTTCCTTCTCTCAGCCTTGAGAAACATGGGAAAGCAGATGTGGCCTTGAGCATAGCCATGGCAGACGCGAGCCAATCCTCCCTTCAGCCTCCTCTCAAGTCCAGCTGCCAGAGCATGGTGGCCCTTCGACCCCCTTTCCAGGCTGGCCGCCAGAGCATGGTGGCCCTTTGACCCCCTTTCCAGGCTGCCCGCCAGAGCATGGTGGCCCTTCGGCCGCCTGTCAAGGTTGGCTGTCAGGGGATGACTCGCCCTCATGCCACATTTCTCCATACTCATTCCCGTTTACAGGAACTAAGGCAGGGGGTGCCTAGGCCCCCTCCTTACCCAGTCCCTGTTTACAGGGACAGAGGCAGGGGGTGCCCAGACCCGTCCCCAACAACAAATAACTGACTTATCAGTTATTTTGTTCTATTTTGCTTTTGGGTCACACCCAGCAGTACTCACTGCTTATTTCCAGCTCGGTGCTCAGGGATCACTCCCGGAGGTACTCAGGGAACCATACGCATGGTGGGGACGGAATTAGGGTCTTTAACCCCTGTTCTGTCTCTCTGCCCCCTCAATCCATCTTTTAATGAACAGTTTAAATATAAAATCTCAAATGAGGAAAGGTAAGAGAAGAAAAAGGTTCTACCTAAAATGGTACAAACACTTTACATTTGCCATTTTTTAATTGTTTAAACATAAATCTCAAATGAGGAAGGGAAAAAAAAGAACACAAACTACTTAAAATGACACAACACTTTACATTTACACAGTCAGTGGAATGGGGTAGAAGAGGCAGCACGAAATATGTAGTCCAACGTTCCACCAACCCTTCCTTCTTGGGTTTGTAACCAAGGCAAAGACGATACAGCCCTGTCCTTCATCAGGAAAATAAAGACAGTAATCACCTCCCTTGTCCAGGGCCAAAGTTAAACACAATCATTCAAAGTGTTCTGTAAATCTGAAAACACTCTACAAGAGTTCTCGTCTCATTTCGTCTCATTTGGTACTCCCCCATGGGCAGGCAGGCTGGCGAAGCATCCATAGCTGAACAAAGACCCTCCTGAGACAGAGAACATGCAAACCCAGCAGGTAACGAAGAGATTACAATTCAGATGAGATTTAAAACTAAACCCTGAATAATTTTTGGAGAGTGAACTGGCAGCATATATTCCAATTTTCGAAGTGGACAACCTTGCGATTCCAGTTCTAGGGAAGGCATGCTATGCCCACATTGTCTGAAAACTGAGAATCACATACAAATTCATCAATCAAGAGTTCATTCAGAGAGACCTAAGCAACAGTACAGTCGGTAGGGTGCTGGCCTTGCATGCGGCCACTCCAGGTTAGATCCCCAGCACCCAATGGTCCCCGGGCCCAGACAGGAGTGCCCATGAGCAGAGTCAGGGATAAGCCCTGAGTACCATCGGATGTGGACACCCCCCTAAATTATTTTGTTTAGGGGCCTGAGAGAGAGTACAGTAGAGAGGCACTTGCTTTTCATGTTCTCAACCTGGGTTCGATCCCTGGCACCCCATATGGTTCCCCAAGCAGAGCATATAGTCCCTTAAACACCACCAGGCGTTATCCCTGAGCACAGAGCCAGGATCCAAAACTAAATATACATCTATACAAACACACACACACACACACACCACACACAATAAAGCAGTTCATTTATAACACAATAAATTACAAATCCTTTTAAACATTAAATTATGAGAGAGATAGTAGAGAGGTATAGGTACCTGCTTGCCTTACATCCCCCCACTGCTGTCGGAATCTCCAGTAACTACATGTGGTTCTCTGAGCACTCTCAGGAGAGCACTCCTAAGCACAGAGCAAGGAATAGCCCTTGAGCACAAGATATAGCTCCAATGCCTCCCCCCACCCTGGAAAAGAAAGTATGTATCAAACCATTTCTAGTCTATTATGGAATATAATGCAGCTGATAAAAAAAAATTAAATAGGAGACTGAAGCATTAGCTCCAAAGGTCAGAGTGCATGCTCTGCATGCCAGAGGTCCAGGTGCCACCGTGAGCACTGCAGAGACCCCCAAGCACAGGGCAGGAATTAGCACTGAGCACTGGCAGGCACCTCCAACGTCCAGTGCCCCCCACCACTGATTAACACTGATTGAACAGTTACTCAATTTTATCTCATGAGTTCCCCCCTTTTTTTTAAAGTTTTTGCGTCACACCTGGAGGTGCCTGGAAATTATGTAGGGCTCAGGGGGTGACGGGGGAGGCGTGGGTAACCGAACCAAACCTTCTGCACGCAGAGCAGGAGCTCCAGTCTTTTGAGCTATCTCTTCTGCCTTTCAATTCCCATTTTTATTCCCGTTTTAAGAAAGCGTGCACAAAAATTGATTCTGGAACTTAGCCTGAGTCTCACAGCTACTCAGAACCAGTCTGCAAAAGGAAATCAAACATGTAATGTGCTTAGCAGTGCTCAATGTTCTCTGCTGATTTTATGTCATCGTTACCACTTATCCCGGACCTAGTCTAGGGTTCAAACATAGTCGGTCCACCGCTCCCATACTGAGGACTACACGCAGTCTCAATTCTACCCACAGAAGACGGAGATGCTGCGTTAATAGCTTCCTCCACTCACTCAGCTAACAAATGCTGGGACCAGCTGTGAGCCTGGAAGAAAAGAAAAAATAATGCATGCAAAGCGCCCGGCCCTGCAGGAGCCCAAACTGCTGGCCGGTGGGATCTCTGGTTTGCAGAGACAGCATCTGATGAACTCCGGGGTCCCCTGGCGGAGCAGGAGCGCAGATCGCGGGGAGCCGCGGGGGCCCCTCACCTGCAGCAGCGGCAGGAGCAGCTGGTTGAGCCGCCTGCGTTCCATGAGGCTGACAGCTCCCTCCCCGGTGCGGCCCATCTCGTTCAGCAGCACCAACACCGCGATCTTATAGGGCGTCACCCAGTCCTTGATGCCGAACACGTTGGCGTGCACCACCCCATTGGTCATCATGGGGTTGAAGTATAAGCTCTCGTGGACGCTGGCCATGGCGTCCCGGGGCTAAATTCAGAAGCCGCGCGGCCCGCCGCGGCCAGACTCCCGGACCGGGCACAAGAGAGCGGGCCCGCGCCTCTGCCCGCTAGTACCGTATCCCAGGAAACGGGCGAGCGCGGAGAGCGGCATGCCGTCAGCCAATCAGAAAGGCCATGCTAGAACACGTGGGATGATTATAGCCAATAAGAACTCCAGAAATCCAGTGGGGGTGGGGCAAGCACCGTGCATTAAAGATTGGGCCCCTACGGAAACTCTTATAGAAGAAAGCAGGTTCCGGGGGGCGAGCGGTGGACCCAGAGGAAAGGAATGGACTCGAGGGCCTGTACTGAAGGCGCAGGGGACTGAAAACTTGTTCAGTTCATCTGTAAACAATTAAAATTGGGTTTCAAAATAATTATCTCTAAGAGGGGCCGGAGCGATAGCATAGCGGGTAGGGCGTTTGCCTTGCACGCAGCCGACCCGGGTTCGATCACCAGCATCCCATATGGTCCCCCAAGCACCGCCAGGAGTAATTCCTGAGTGCAGAGCCAGGAGTAACCCCTGAGCATCGCTGGGTGTGACCAAAAAAAGCAAATATATATATATATATATATATATGAGAAATAAGATTACAGCTTTAGTTTTTGTTTTATTGACTATTATTATTATTTTTTTGGTTTGCTTTTGGTCTTTTGGGCCACATTTGGCGATGCTCAAGGGAACAGATGGGATGGGGCAGATAGAATCCGGGTCGGCCTCATGCAAGGCAAGCGCCTTACCCGCTGTACTATCTCTCTGGCCCTGACTATTTTAATTTTTAAACTCGAAGTTTGGAAGTTCCATTTATGTCTTTTTTTTAAGATGTGAATAAACATCTTTTCACTCAATAAATGCCGCTTGCAGACATCCAGACCAAGTTGCAAGGTCGTGGATTTGATGCCCCAGATCCCCACACCATTCCTGCACCAAAAACCATAGATATGACCCTGGACCGATGGGATAAAGAAATGAAGTGTTCACCAGAGTTTAGAAGCTGAGGCTATTGGATGGAACCAGAATTGAAGGAAATATCTAGCCACTCAGAAGTTCTAGGACAGTCTCAGGGGCTACAACACCTACCTTGCAAGTGTGAGGCTGCAGGTTCAATTCCTAGGGCCACTCATGTGCTGTGTATGATCCCAGAAGCTCTGGGAATGTATGATCTCTGGTGCAATAGAGCCAGACATGTGTGAGCACTACATTATAGTGTTGGGCCCCTGGTGAGCACCAAAACAAGGCCTGTGTGTCACCCCTGGTCACTGCAGCAAAGGGAAGGGAAGCAGGAGAATACAGATTCTTGGAGAATGCTGGGAAAGGGAAAATGCAAGACATACCATGGCACCATCCTTTCTCCTTCTTTCCATTCCCGTCCTGTTCATTTATCCAGCCAGCTGACTCAGGAGCTGGGAAAATAAGCCTGCAACGTTTACTAATAACTCCACAAAATTTCATCACCTCAAAAATAAACTACATATTCATTGGCAATCACTCCCCACTATTCTCCCCCCACCAGCCCCTGGCAACTACTAACCTACTAACCATGTGTCTTCAGAGATTTGCATATACTGGACATTTCTCATCAAAGGAAACCTATGGGTCCTTTGTGTTCAGTTAGTGTATTGTTTCTGAAGTTCTTCCCGTCATCCTTCATTCCTCTCCATGGCTGAACGCTTCATCTTAGGGATAGAACACATTCTGTTTATCTGTTAATGGACTTTGGGGGTGACTCCCCCTTTCAGCTATTGTGAGTCATAGTGCTGGCAGCACTTTGGTGAAAGTAGGCCACATGCAGCCGTACTAAGGGCCTACTCCCATCTCAGTGCTCAGGAGTGCAATGTTGCGGTCATGAAAGAAGAGAACAATTATCAAAGAGACTAAAGTTTGGAGTAATGACATTATTTTCACGTGGAACTGAGCATCCTACATGCAAACATGTTCTCTAGAGGCCAGAACAATAGTCCTGTAGGTTAGGCACTTGCCTTGCACACAGCCAACCCAGGTTCCAACCCTAGAATCCATAGAGTACCCTGAGCCCCACCAGGAGTGATCCCTGAGCACAGAGCCAGGAAAATGCCTTGAGCACTGCTGGGTGTGACACAAAACAAAGAAACAAAAATATGTGTCTCAGTCCTTAAGCTATTTCCTTGGCCCTTTGACCACTGTGTTGCTCTGGGTGGGGACCGAACCCAGGTCTCGTGCATGGAAGACCTGTACTTTACCAGGGCCACATCCATAGCCCAGGATATGAGTATATATGTTCTGTTCTTTTGGGTATCTACTTAGGAATGGATTTAGGGATCAGATGATAATTCCATGTTGAACTTTTTGTGTCTTTTTTTTTTTTTTTTGCTTTTCCAGTTATACCTGAAGATGCTCAGGTGTTACTGCTGGCTCTGCACTCAGGAATTACTGCTGGTGGTTCTTGGGAGACCCTATGGGATACCGGAGATTGAACCAGTGTTGGCCATGTGCAAGGCAAATGTCCTTCCCGCTGTACTGTCGCTCTGGCCCCTATGTTGAGCTTTTTCTTTTTTTTCCTTTTTGGGTCACACCCATAGATGCTCAGGGGTTACTCCTGGCTCTGCACTCAGAAATTACTCCTGGTGGTGCTGGGGGAACCATATGGGATGTCAGGGATCAAACCCGGGTATGCCATATGCAAGGCAAATGCCCTACCTGCTGTACTATCACTCCGGCCCCTATGCTGAGCTTTTTGAGGAGCTGCCAGACTCTTTTTCCACAGTGGCTGCACCATTTGACATTCCCACCAGCATTGAAGGAGGGCAAGCTCTTCCCTTTAAAGAGAATCAGAAGAACAGTCAGCAGTAAGAAGCCAGGCCGGCAGCACCGCAAGCCGGAGAATGCTCCAGACCCCAGACCGGGCCAACAACACTGGGGCACCTAACGGAGAAGGTACAGCCAGCACGCCTTCTCCAGATGAAGCCCCGGCCACACTGAGTTTCTATTAACATGGCTCCAGTATGTGGGACTGGGACATCTCTCCAAAATGCGTGGGGGCACTGGAACGGGGCGGCACCAGCCCAGTGTCCAGCCCACCCTACTGCTGGAAGTCACTCCCTCAACCTGCCTTTGGCGCCATTTTGCCATAACAGTCAGCAGCAAGAACCTGGGCCGGCGGCACTGCAAGCCAGAGAATGCTCCGGACCCCAGACCGGGCCAACAACACCGGGGCACCAGACGGGAGAAGGTGCCTTCTCCAGATGGAGTCCCAGCGACACTGAGCTTCTACTAACACGACTCCGGTTTGTGGGACTGGGATATCTCTCCAAACCGTGCGGCCACTCAACCTTTCCTGATATCCAAAGAAAACGCTCAGGAACGGCTCCGCCACTCCTGAGCGGCCATTATACCAGAGGCACAGAAAACCAGAGGCAGCTGGCAACTCCACTCATGGACTTTGAACTAAACTACGGTCCCGTGCAGCCCTGGGAGGGAAAGGGTTTTTGTCCTCATCCTTTCCTCTCTCGGCAGCATGGCGACCACCACCGTTTAGTGCCAATTGGACAGTGAGGTAGGAACTTGCAAGGATGGGACGCATGGGGGGCAGAACTGGCCCTGCTTCCTGCCCTAATAAGACCCCAGCAGCCTCCCACGAACAGCTCCCCCACTCCTGAACAGCCATGATCCCAGAGGCATACAAACCAATCTCAGAATGCAGTGGCTGCTGGCAGAAATACCTCTGGTCTTAATACCAGAATCCCAAAACTGGGCAGCCAATTTCACGACTTTGCAACATCATATGCTATTGTTATCAACAATAGAAAACATATGATCTAATGATGCCATTCTGACAGGTCTGACTGTTGGGGAGAAAACTCCAAATAATGATAGTGAGTTTTCAGTCAAAAATTAAATGTTATCATAGCAATGAGAGAGTTAATTGAAAATCATCTGCCACACAGGCAGAGGGGGGGAGGGAGGGAGGGTCTCTGGGGTTCTTGGTGGTGGATCATGTGCACTGGTGAAGGGATGGGTGTTTGATCATTGTATGACTGAGACTTGATCCTGAAAGCCCTGTAACTGTTCTCACAGTGTCTCAATTAAAAAGCATAAAATAACAAAATTTGGGGGCTGGAGTGATAGCACAGTGGGTAGGGTGTTTGCCTTGCATGCAGGCGACCCAGGTTCGAGTCCCAGCATCCCATATGGTCCCCTGACACCACCAGGAATAATTCCTGAGTGCAGAGCCAGGAGTGACCCCTGTGCATTGCCGGGTGTGAACCAAAAAGCAAATAATAATAATAATAATAAAAAAATAATTTTTTTAAAAAATTAAAAAATAAAGAGAATCAGAAACCCTTTTACTGATCAAGAATCATAATCAGCAATGCCATGGTCATGAAAAAAGTGAACAATTACCAAAGAGACTAAAGTTCTGAGTGATGATGTTACTTTCATGACTTTGGTCTCTCTCAGCCCTGTGTTGCCCAAGAATAACTGTGCTAAGTTGAGTCAGTTGTCTCCATTTCTCATATTTCTCATTAGACAGTAGCTCACCAGCAGCTAAATGCTGGTGTGTCATCTGAAGCTCCCATGACAGATGGGAAAACCAGCAGTGTCACAGAATGCATGCTTTTCTGATGATCAGATCCAGAACTTCTGAAAATGACAAACTCTAACGGTGGTTGTTGTGTAATTCTAAGACATCATGTTCAAGGAAATATATAATTGCTCTAATTGCTTTCCACAAAGAAAATGTAATATGAGGAGCAGATCTCCTGCATGCGTGCATAAAAACTCACTTTTGATCGTTCCAGAAAAAAAATATACAATGGAATGGGAAGAAAATGCCTCCTTACACAAAAACTGAGTCCTGACTTTGAGTTATGCAGAGTCTCAGAGCTCAATCAAGAAAGTAAGTTCTGGGTAATTAACTGAGTTGCTGGGGAGACTTGATCTCTAGTCTGACAAGCATCGCTAAGTATTTCCAGGCACAGGTAACATTCCAGCTTCTCAGAGTACAGGAACTGAATTGACCTTGTTCCCCAGGGAAAGAAACTCTCCTCGTTGTTTCTGGGCCTCCAGTTTCGTCCCAGGGAGACATACCTATCTGGAGCTGATGGGATCAAGGACGAATGAACTCAGGGATTGGTTTGAATTTTTAGTGTCAACTCTCACAATTTGCTTGCTTGAACCATTTTGCATATCTCACAGTGCTACAGAAAGATAATACATAATTTTCATCCATAAATGTATTCCACTGTTTTTACTTAGAGGGGAAGCAGGGGGGTGGGGGGACCGGTGGTTAGAAGCTGCATCTAACTATGCTCAGGGACTGCTCCTGGCTCAACACTTGGGGTCTACTCTTGCGACATTCAGGGAATCATTCAGCATCAGGAATAATCCTGAGTCTCCTGCATGCAAAGCAAGCTCTTAGGCTTGTTAATTCATTCCCAATCTTGTTCTCTTTTCTTTGTGGACAACCTGAGTCATTCCCAATACTTGACTTAATGGAAGTTCCAGAAGAAGTGCTGCTTTCAGTCTTAGAAGCAGACAACTGCATTTGATCCAGTGGTACCTCTCATAGGTATTTATCTAACAAATATTAAAATACTGGGGCTGGAGAAATAGCACAGCAGGTAGGGCATTTGCCTTGCACGTGGCCGACCCAGGTTCGATTCCCTGCATCCCATACGGTCCCCTGAGCACCGCCAGGGGTAATTCCTGAGTGCAGAGCCAGGAGTAACCCCTGTGCATTGCCGGGTATGACCCAAAAAGCAAAAAAAAAAAAAAAAAAAACCACCAAAAAACAAATATTAAAACATTAATTCAGGGGCTGGAGTGATAGCACAGCAGGTAGGGCGTTTGTCTTGCACACGGCTGACCCGGGTTCGATTCCCAGCATCTCATATCATCCCCCTGAGCATGACCAGGAGTAATTCCTGAGTGCATGGGCCAGGAGTAACCCCTGTGCATCGCCAGGTGACCCCAAAACCAAAAAAAATTAATTCAAAAAAAGTTGTATCCGTATATTTATAGCAGCACTATTTCCAATAAATAATTCAACAAAATCAACCTAAACACCTAATAAGAGATGACTGGATCATAGGGCCTGAGTGATAGTCCAGCAGGTAAGGTGCTTGCCCCACACATGGCTGACCTGAGTTCAATCCCTGGCATCCCATATGGTCCCCTGAGCCTGTCAGGAGTGATCCCTGAGCACAGAACCAGGAGTAAGTCCTGAGCACTTCTGGATGTAACCTAAAAACAAAAACCAAAAACGGAGATGACTGGATATAGAAGAAGCTGTGGCAAATATACCTGCAGAATATTACTCTGTTATTTTTTTTAAAATGAACTCATGTCATTTGAAATAAAATAGAACTTAAAGTGATTTGGCTAACTAAAATAAGAAAGTAAAAAAAGATTACTTTCACTCGTATGTAGTTTCACTCATATGTGATTCATAAAGCAAATGAACTAACAAAAAAACCCTCCTCAATTTGGTGAAAACTATGGTAATTGCCAGAGAGCAACAGGGATTGATGGGAATAGATAAAGGATTTGGTGATGGAATGATAATGAAATGTTGATGGTAGATGCAGCAAATCCTATACACATATGGAGGTTTTCATACAAATGCAGTGAAAACAATAACCAAAAATCTATTAGGTGAGTTATAAGGCCAGTTCAGAGTAAAAGGGTAGGAAATAAAATGTGCCTCTTGAGCAAGAAATGAAAGGCACCTGCCAACAAGCATGGATACAGGTAAAGGGAAATAATTGATTCTCAAATCACAATTAGAGCTAGATCCTTCATATCCTCTGTATATCCATTTTAAATTTCAGATTAGGGTCCAGGGAGATAGTACGCGTAAAGCAATTGTTTTGTATGTGACCATACCATTTGTTTTTTGTTTTTTTTTGTTGTTGTTCTTTTTTGGGCCACCATTTGAAACCCTGCACAGCAATAGGGGCTCCTAAGCAACACCAGGTGTGACCCAAAGATATGTATATAAAAAAAAGGGATTGAACAATAGTACAGTGGATGGGGTATTTGGGCAGCCCAACTGGATTCGATCCCCAGCATCTCATATGGTTCCCCTGAACACCACCAGGAGTGATTCCTGAGTACAGAGCCAGAAGTAACCCCTGAGCATTTCTGAGTGTGGCCCCAAATACTTTTTTAATTAAAAATAAACTTCAGATTATTTAGGCAAACAAAGCAGTGGGCCCAAGAGCAGGAAATAAGACTGGGTTCTATTTTTCTTGGGGTGGGAGCTTCCAAGATGTGTTCAGGAGACCCTAGGAGTTCCACCTGCAATTTTCACCCAGCCAGGCTGGTGGTTCAATGCAAGGGTCTAAGAATGTGGTGCTGTTCCAACCCTGTAGTGCAAGGGATACCCAGGAACCACCCTGAGGTTCTGGAGGCCTCCAGACCATACCTGATGGTGCTTGAGGGCCTCCAGAGGTGCACCAGATGGAGAATGAAGTAGCCTGGGGGAAGGAGAAGCAGGAGGAGAATCAAAGGAGAATGGACATGGGAATGGAATAAATGGCAATTGAGACCAACCAGCCTGGACCTCGTGCCTTCCTTCAGTGCAGTGTCACCTGCCCATGGCCATCGACCTCCCTGGGGTGGGGGAAGCAGCGTGAGACTACTGAATGCAGGAGGCGGAGAGAGATAGCTGCCGCGTGTTGCCCCTTCGTAAATTTATTTTTAGTAAATATACACCAAGTTATTTTGCGATGCCAGAGATTGAACCTGTCTTAATTGTTTTTCATGGAGATATTTTAAAAAACTGAACTGATGATCAATTGAAGTTAAATAACCCTCAAAACTTAAACCCAGGGTCTGGGAGCCCCTCACAAGCATGAGGTAAAAAAAAGGCCAGTTACAAGGATAAGGTCACAGTGAGTTTCTTGGTTGTCTTACAGTGGGGCTAGGTGCACAGCGTCTGCAGAAGTTGCACGACTGCTATACAAACAAGCCAGAAAGATCAGGTCATCTCAGGGTCTCTTCCAGAAGGCAGGCCATTCTGGATCTAAAAACAGCTTGACCACCCTAGCTGCCATCATTCCTCCTCCTAAGAATTGGGGGGCACTAGTCTGCAACACTCTTGGGTCACATCTATGTTCACTTATTCACGCATTACAATGTATTTTTCCAAGCACTCTGTTCAGTGTCTCTTGAGTTGGTAAGGGACCAGATTTGAGGAGTGGTGTTGGAGACTGTTCAGGACCCTGAGCAAAAGAGGGCCCCGCAACCTTTGCTCTGGACAAACCGGGAAATTCCATTACCAGCGTTTGCATAACCTGAGGCACAGGTGCCCTTGTGACAAAGGAAATAGCTAAACTCAAGAAGTAAAAGTAGCCCAGGGCAGTTAACCATGAGACCCCAAAAGCCCGTAAAGTAGAATGCCTTCCTTTACACTAAAAGCCTTGTACATTCCTCCTGCCAGATAAACCCTTGTCTTCCCCTCCCCACTATTTCTCAACCGACTCTTGGAGAATATTGTGAGCCCACCAAATAACACCCCGAACCTTTCCTTATTTGGTCTGAGAAGACACTTCCCTGATGATTGACAACTCATGTACCAACCCCCTGCTAAGAAAGGTATAAAAACAGCATGGCTGGTAATAAAGACGCTCTTGATCAGCACGTGTTGTCTTGAGCCCCCTTTTTACTAACCTCACTAGTTTTTCAGGTCTGGACCGCTCATAGAACCCACCCAATTAGGAGCGCTTTCCACTGTTGTCTATCTGCGGGCTGGAGAGACTCCCGAGGAACGCGCAGAGTGGAGTGGGAATGGGCAGAACAGACAGGTGAAGAGAAAGTGGAGAATAAATCAAAACCCAGGGACTCCTCCCTAGCTTTCAGGAAACTTTTAAAATGATATAAATTAGGGGCTGGAGCGATAGCATAGCGGGTAGGGCGTTTGCCTTGCACGCGGCCGACCCGGGTTCTAATCCCAGCATCCCATATGGTCCCCTGAGCACCGCCAGGGGTAATTCCTGAGTGAAGAGCCAGGAGTAACCCCTGTGCATCGCGGGTGTGACCCAAAAACCAAAAAAAAAAAATAAAAAAATAAAAAAAATAAAATGATATAAATTATTCTTTTTTTTTTCATACCTGGCAATGCTTGGGGACTACTTCCGGCTCTATGCTCAAGGGTTTCTCCTGGTTGTACTTAAAGGATCATGTCGTGCAGGGGATCAAACTTGCACCTTCTGCATACAAAGCATGCCCTTAGCATATTGAGTCATTTCTGAGGCTTCTCTCTAGGATATTTCTATTCCTAAATGTGAAATAAGATTTACAGAGCAGTGCCAGGGGGTGGGAAAGAATGTTAAAGTTAGGTATTACATCTACAGATCTGGGCCATCTTTTGTTTGGTTTTGGAGGGGTGTAAAAAATACGAATGCGTGCGTGCAAAAAGGGGGTAATGCGATGTGTGTTGTGTTGTTCACAGGCTCTGTGTTGTGTTGTTCGAGGGCTCTCAGGGCGGCACTCTCTCTCTCTCTCTCTCTCTCGCCACTCGCATTCGGTGCTCTTGAGCTGCTGTGTATAGACCGGATCAGGATGGCTCCTCCTTGTGCTCTGCTTCTGTGTGTGCCTCTGTGCTATCTTCTGTCTATCTCTCTCTCTCTGTCTCTGTAGTCTCTCCTCTGGTCTCTTCCAACCTCACTCTGTCTCTGTCATCTCTTCTCTGGTCTTTTCCTCTCTCTCTCTCTCTCTCTCTCTCTCTCTCTCTCGCCTTTCTGCTTCAGTCTCTAGATTCTCATTCGCTCTCACTTCTGACTCTGACTCTGACTCTGATTCTCACTCACTTTGTGCTCTTTCTTTCCCCCTGATTCTGGCTCCAATGACTCTCGCTTTGTGCTCTGCTTCTGTGTCTTCTCCCTCCTTCTGTGTCTTCTCCCTGCTTCTGTGTCTTCTCCCTGCTTCTGTGTCTTCTCCCTGCTTCTGTGTCTTCTCCCTGCTTCTCTTATAGTCTTAGTTTATATAGCAATCACATAGGGTGGCGACACAAAGGTGGGCTGAACATTAACAAATCAACAAAGAGGGGTAAGACCACTCCTCCAGGAGATTAACAAAATCTCATCTAAGGAGATTACTCCTAGATTACTAGGAGATCCGCTCAAGTGCAAGATCCCATCCAGGGTGTGTCACTTTTTTCTCTCCACAGCTAGTAATCCACTTAATTAGTTGTAGTAAATCTACTTCTAATATTTCTAGCAATATCATTCTGTATGAGCACAGTAGGTGATATATCAAACTTTAAGTTTGGTTCTTCCTGAGGACATCTCACTATATATCCTAGACCATAGTCCTCAGGTCAGTTTAGTCTTCCTAACCCCAGCAGGGTCCTAGTCTTGTTACTTTTGGATCATGACAGCATTTGTCTATTACCATGTTCACAACTTAGAGTTGAGTATTGTGGCACTTTGGCCTGGCCCATTTCGATGCCAGGGTAGCTCAAGCTTGCCCAGGGTCCATTCCATTCCTCGTCGGGACCCTGCTTTTGGGGTGTTAGGAACCAAGGGCAACTGAGTTGAGAAAGCAGATGCCCAGGAATAAATATCATTGGAGTCAACCAGCTCCCAAGTTACAAAGCATAATATTAACTGTCTTCTTGGGGCCGGAGCGATAGCACAGCGGGTAGGGCGTTTGCCTTGCACGTGGCCAACCCGGGTTCGATCCCCGGCATCCCATATGGTCCCCCGAGCACCGCCAGGAGTAATTCCTGAGTGCAAAGCCAGGAGTAACCCCTGAGCATCGCTGGGTGTGACCCAAAAAGCAAAAAAAAAAAAAAAAAAAATTAACTGTCTTCCTGTGTCCATGCAGGAAGGACATTGCTTTAAGGTAAACTAAGTTCCCTGTGGCAAGGCTGAAAGGACAAACCCAGTGTTATCCTACAGGGGGGTCCACAATTGTCAAGGTTTACTTCTGACTCTGTGTTCTTGGATACTCCTGGAAGTGCTCAGGAAATCATATATGGTGCCAGAAACTAAATGAAGTGTAGTTGGCCATGTATGAGGCAAGTACCTTACCTACTGTAGTATCTCTCTGATCCATATTTGGGCCTTAAAAAAAAAGAAAGAAACTCAATGATGGGTCACCTATTTATAATAGATAAATAAGCAGAGACGGATGGGATGAATGAATGGATGGGTGGGTGGATAGAATGGGATTACATCATTTGCCTGCAATATTTTTTAATACTATTTCTTTTTCTAACTTGCAAATACATTTTACTCATTCAGGCACTTGTAGCCATTTAAAAGATAATTTTCGGGGGGCTTGAGCCATAGCACGGTGGGTAGGGCGCTTGCCTTGCACGCGGCCGACCCGGGTTCGATTCCCAGCATCCCATATGGTCCCCTGAGCACTGCCAGGTGTAATTCCTGAGTGCAGAGCCAGGAGTAACCCCTGAGCATAGCCGGGTGTAACCCAAAAAGCAAAAAAAAAAAAAAAAAAAGATAATTTTCGGGGCCAGAGCAATAGCACAGTGGGTAGGGCGTTTGCCTTGTACACAGCCAACCTGGGATCAATGCCTGGCATCTCATATGTTCCCCCGAACACCGTCAGGAGTAATTTCTGAGTGCAGAGCCAGGAGTAACCCTTGAGCATTGCCGGGTGTGACCCAAAAACAAAAAAAAAAAAGAATTTTCAGAATGGCTTAAATATTGACTTTTTCTAACCTAGCTATTAAGGTTTCTGGCTTTGTAATATCAAGTTTACAGCCAAAGATAAAATTATCAAGAGGAAATTCCAATAACTTTGTTCTCTTGGTATCACTTTGGTATCTGTTGTTGAAAAGAGAAGAATGTTTTTTCAAATCTATGTAATAATCTTGAAAAAAATGAAAAATTCCCTGTCTCTGGATGGATAGGGTAACAGCACTTGTAAGCAAAGAATGACTCCTTATCCCCTGCCACATGATGAATTCAGTGAGAATCTTATGACCCCATTTAGATCAATAATATTCAGTGTTTAGATTTTTGTCTAATCTGTTTCCCAGTGAACAGGGATGAGAAAAGATGTGGGTTTGAACCCAGAGGTTGCCATTAGGATAATTTAGTAATAGCTGCTTGAAAAAGGAGTTCAGGACAAAAAGAAAAAGGTGAGTGCAAGAAAATGCAACTGAGAATTAGCAAGACATAAATGGTGTCCTGATTTCATTGTGAGAACCTCAGATTAAGATTTGATTAGAGGAGTCTTGTTAGGTTGAGTTTTGGAACCAATTTCTTCCATTTCTATGTTTTGACTCAAGCATACTTGGTCAGTTACATTTGGTCATCTGTACCCAATGATTTAACAATCATTGATGGAAAAAATACATCTCTGTTGGCTCTGTACTGACATGTGCACGACTTCATTTTTCACCTTGTTTATCACTTAATGCTAGGATTTCATAGTGTCTGTCCAATTTGTCTGTAAATGGGAAGGAGCGCCAGCCTGTCTGCCTTGGGTTGTAAACTGTTAGAGAGAAGAGACACGGTTTAGCTAATTTCTCTGTGAATCATTTAGCACGCAAAGAACCACATACAATTAGGCATTTAATAAATGTGTTTGTTATGACCTTTGGAAGGAGGCTTAGTCC
Source organism: Sorex araneus (assembly GCF_027595985.1). Classification (NCBI taxonomy): domain Eukaryota; kingdom Metazoa; phylum Chordata; class Mammalia; order Eulipotyphla; family Soricidae; genus Sorex; species Sorex araneus. Next base: position 3,391,258 of record NC_073310.1, on the reverse strand, counting down.
TATTTTTATTGCCTTCTTGATCCTGCCAGAACTTTTCAAAAGAATGGGAATGTTGACTTGATCTACTTTTCATACATAATTCGTGGGAAGCAACTTCTAAATTTGATAGCAGACAATGACACTGACCATCAGCAACATCTACTGGAGAAAGTCTTACTGGGATAATGAGAAATAAATTTGCTCTGTGTATGAGATTCTGGCCACAGACTTCCTAAAACTCTCAAAATTTTTGGAATGACATGTCCTTTGATATTGAGCACCCCTGAATTGATGCTAATAAGACCCAAGGTGGAGCCTTTTGAGAGCCTCTGAATGGGGCTGGTCACCAGAAAGATCAAATAATTAGTGAACTAAAATTTCAGGCCCACCTATCAATCTATGGAAAGTGGGGAGGGGCTGGATGTAACCATCCTTAAGCACTGAGCTGGTATATTGAGTATTCCTGGGTATCATCTCCCAAAATAAAACAAAGCAGGAAAATGATATAAATTATCTTGCATTATATGGGTAGGTCACAAATTTCAATAACTTTATAAGAAGAGCAGGGCCGTGGGTGTAGTTTAGTGGTAATGAGTATGCTTTTCATGTTGAGGCCCTAGGATCAATCCTCAGCACCAAAAAAAGATGAAGATAATAAAGAAGACAAAGACAAATAAGAATTTTATTTATTTATTTTTTGCTTTTTGGATCACACCCGGCGATGCACAGTGGTTACTCCTGGCTCTGAACTCAGGAATTACCCCTGGCCGTGCTCAGGGGACCATATGGGATGCTGGGAATCGAACCCGGGTCAGCCACGTGCAAGGCAAACGCCCTACCCGTTTGCTATTGGTGCTATTGCTCCAGCCCAACAAATAAGAATTATACACTAAAAACAAATGTTATATGTCAATTATATTTTAATATAACTGGAAAAGAAGCTATAGAAAAGGTTATGTGAGGGGCCAGAGTGATAGCACAGCGGGTAGGGCGTTTGCCTTGCACGCGGCCGACCCGGGTTCGATCCCCGGCATCCCATATGGTCCCCCAAGCACCGCCAGGAGTAATTCCTGAGTGCAGAGCCAGGAGTAACCCCTGAGCATTGCTGGGTGTGACCCAAAAAGAAAAAAAAAAAGGTCATGTGAAACAATAGAAACTTGTATGAACCTGCCATAGCAAGGACCCCTTATAGCCATTAGAAGGTGGAAGGATCCTCCCCCTAGAGTCTGGCAAATGTATAGCCTGATCAATGCCTTCATTTAAGAACTCAGGACTTCAAATGTATGAGAGGATACATATGAGAGGATTTTTTTTTAAACCATCAAATATGTGGTTCTTTGAGTAGCAGTCAGGCAAAAATTGTACATCACTCTCCCCTGCCCCACAGCCATTGAAACTCCTTGAGGAACTGGGCTGTGCATTTTTTGGTATCTGGCACATAGTGGGTGCATATGTAATAGATATTGATTGATATGAGATATGAGTACCAGTGAGAAGTTGTAGCAGCTCTGCATTTCAATTGTTTGTGAATTGTTTCCCCAATACAGTAGCCATTAAGAGGTTTTACGTCGTGAATGCAGATTGAATGTACAAGAATTAACCTGTTTCACAAGGCCTGTTTTTTTTTTATTAGAATAGTAATATGGGGGAGCAGAATGTTGGGATGAGGATAGAAGACTTGGCAGGGAGTCTAACTTCATCATTGCCTCATAAGCCTCAGGCAAGCAAGTTTACTTCTGTGGCTCAGTTTCTCAAGCCATGAAAAGAAAACCCTGTTCTCTTTCTGTCTACTAAGGAAGATCATGAGGGAGGGGGGGTGGGGAGATTGTAAAGTGCTCCCACTTAAGAGAAATATAAAATGACCCTGATTATTTTTTTTTAATTCTTTTATTGAATCACCATGTGGAAAGTTACAAAGCTTTCAGGTTTAAGTCTCAGTTATACAATGCTCAAACACCCATCCCTTCACCAGTGCACATATTCCACCACCAAGAATCACGATATACCTCCCCCCTTCCCCTCACCTCCCCAGCCTCCCACCCTGCATGTGTAACTGGTAAATTTCACTTTACTTTGATTACATTCAATATTTCAACAAAAAAATTCACTATTATTGATTTGGAGTTTCTCCCCCCTAAAGTCGATCTGCTGAGAATCCGATTATTTGTTTCGCCCTGGAAACAAACTTACACTTAATTTTCTGTATTAGGCCTTATTAACCATTCAGTCAAGCAAAAGAGATATAAGTTGCTAGTTCATATTATTTTCATTTTAAAGATGGAGAAATAGTACAGAAGAGGGTTTTGTGTTCAAATCAGCAAAGTAACTCATCAACAGAATTCCAAAATGATTTCATGAATCTAAAATAATATGATCTTGTGGAACCATCTATTCCCCAATTGCAATGATGGTCCACTAAAGAATAGTAAGTATTGTTGAAACTAGTTTTGTTTTACTGTAGCCAGTCACAACATGGGGATTTTGATAATATGTGGCTTAAACATCCCAAACAAGAGATGCTTTTGCATCAGAGAAATAGTATAATGGATCGAGTACTTGCCCTGGTTGATTCCTGCATCCCATATAATACCCCAAGCACTACCAGGAGTGATCCTTGAGTGTAGAGTCAGGAGTAACCCCTGAGCATCACCGGGTGTGGCCCAAAAGCAAAGAGATAAATTTTCATTCTATTGGTCAGTTGGTTTTATGAGATATCTACGGCGTTAACATTTGTAAACATGAGAATACAAAAATCCCTTTGGTCTTGTCATGAAATCAGAGTCATAAAATTTAAGCAATGGCCACAAGGAAGAGAATGACCTTAATGGGGTAAAGTTGCTGTCTTTGTGAAGGTGACTACAGAGAAAATCAACACAGCAAACAAGCAAACAAGACCTAGTTCTCAGATTCTTTCATGTGGATCATATCTAGGCAACAGGAGTCATGTACTAATCTGATGATGCAATTTAACTCAGATGAGGGGTGGGTGGGAGTGGGTGGAGAGTTGCAAGTGCTGGAAATGAGACAAGAGTGGCAGAATGTAGAAAACTGCTAAAACTGGGTGATGAGTACATGGAATCAATTTACTTCATATATGTTCAAAATTTTCCAAAATAAGAAATAATTTAGTATGAGAAGTTGCTAAACAACTTTGCAAAATGTTCATCTGGTTTTCTGTGACTTATCTTTGTTTCTGGGGTAGATTAAAAATAACTTTCCACCCTCTTTTAAGTACAGTTGATTTTGAAATGCATTATTCAGTCATTAAAATTTTTTTGGATAATGAAACTTTTGCTTCTTAAATTTCAGAGATATTTTGAAATTTTTTGGCTTAGCATACTCTGAAATAAATAATTTTTGAGAGATTAAAAACAGAAATTCACGGAACAGCCCCATTATAAGTAATTGAGCTGCAACAAATCATTTTGTGTTTTGATTACTAAAATATGAAGATTTAGAAAGATATGATTATGTGATTATGTTAGCAAATATGTTTTCCTGAGCACTGGTATAATTACAAGACAATTGAAATATATTATTCTTGTATAAAGTTTAAAACAAAAAAATCAAATGATCTAAATATTTATTTGAAAAATAAAATTTTGGGCTAAAAACCTCTCAAGGTTCAAAAGGTTCCAACTTCAAGAATTTAGAGTGTGAATACATGTGCACCCTATTTCTTTCTTTTTTTTTTAATAGTCATTTTCAGTGTTCCAGAAGAAATAATTCACACAAAGATTTACAAAATGCTTGCTTTGGAGAGGGCAAGGGGCACACCTGGCGGTGCTCAAGTGTTACACCTGGCTCATTACCCAGGAATCACTCCTGGAAGTGCTCAGGGAACCATATGGAATGCCAGAGATCAAATCCAAGCTGGCTGTGTGCAGGGTAAGTACCTTCCCCACTGTAAGATCCCTATCCCTCCAGTTCCAAGGTGCTTGCTTTATATACAACACTGAACAAGACAAATCTTCAATGACTTAGTTTTAAAATGGTCTCTAAATTTTAAATCTTTCTGTACCCTTGTTTAAATTGTCCTTTTTTAAAAATTTTTTCCCATCCCCTACCCCTTAAAATTTTTTTCTTTGGTTTTTTGGGTCACACCAGGAGATACTCAGGGGTTACTCCTGGCTCTGCACTTAGGAACCACTCCTGGTGATGCTCAGGGGGCCATATGGGATGCCAGGAATCAAACCCAGTTGGCCACGTGCATTGCAAACACCCTACCTGCTGTACTATCTCTCTAGCCCCTAAATTGCCCTTCTTTGGCACTCTTCATCTGCACTTTATCTGTGTTGTTTCTCAATTTCTTTTTTTATAAAACTTATTTATGTAGTTGTTACCATCACCACAATCAATATTAATTTTCATTCTCCTCAAAAGAAATCCTATGCCATTAGCACTTTATATCCTTCTTACCCTTATGCCGTAGACAACTGTCGGACTTTGTGTCTCCCTGAATTTGCCTGCTGTTAACATTTGCTAGAAATTAAATCCAGTGGCCTTACTTGGTGAGAGGAGGTTGGCTTCTAATATAGGGGACTATGCCCTAGCAAGGATCAAGTCCAGGTTAGAGAAAAGCAAGGCAAGCACCTTAGCCTTTGTACTTTTTCTTGGACCCATAGTTAATCTTTTGTAATTAAGTTATTTCCTTTAGCATTGTTTTCAAGGCTCACCCCATCATAGCCTGTGTTGGGTTATTTCATTCTTATTTTGTCTGAATAATGTTCTACTGGATGTATATACTTCATCTTATTCAATCACCAAATAATGGGCTTTGGATTGATATCACTTTTGCTATTATCATCATCCTGCCATGATCATTCCTGTATGTTTTTGTGTTTTTGGTGAACATATGTTTTTATTTCTGCTGGATTTACAACCCAGGAGTGGAATCGCTAGGTCATATGGAAGCTTAATATTTTAACATTTGGTGAATCTGTTCTACAAAGCAGTTATGCTATTTTCACTTCCCACCAACAAAGTGTTATTCCCAATTTCTTCACGTCTTCAATAACTCTTACCTTTTTTAAGTCATCTGAGTGGTTGGGGCCGGATCAATAGTACAGCAGTAGAGTGCTTGCCTTGCATGAGACCGACTTGCGTTGGATCCATGGTTTCCGGTATGATCCTCCCAGCACCACCAAGAGTGATTCCCGAGTGTAGAATCAGGAGTAACTCCTGAGTACGGCTGAGAGTGGCACCCAAACAAAACAAAACAAAGTCCTCTGAGTGGATGTGAAGTTGCATCTCACAGCGCTTTTGATTTCCATTCCCTTGATGGCGTGTGATGTGGAGCATTTTCGTGTGTTTTTCACTAACTCTTGAGGTCGATCTACTATTTCCTTCAGAATAAGGGAGAAATACGACTTTGAATCCCCAGTAAGTCTTTTTGAGTTTCTTTGTGCCTCAGAAAATTCAGTATTTTTTTTTTTCAGGAAAGGGCAGATACTGCTTCGACATGGGGCGTTTTACCAAGGAAGATATTCCAAGATTACATAGGATAAGAAATCAAATTACATGATTTGAGCAGCGCTTGAAGCAAGAAAAACAAGGAAAAGGGAGGGGGGGTGCTAGATAGATAGATAGTACAGCCGGTAGGGCGCTTGACTTGCACGCAGCCCACCAGGGTTCTATTCTTGGTACCCCATATGGTCTCCCGAGCCCACCAGGAGTGATTCCCGAGTACATTCGGGTGTAGCACCACAAAAACAACAACAACAACAAAAAAAAAAAACCAAAAAATAATGACAAGTGTAAACTAAATAACTGGTAGTATTTCAGCCAACGCAAATGGTGTGGCTTCGTGTTTTTACCTAATATAGGCTATATAAACAAAAACGATGTTCAAAGAAAGCAACAATCGTAGGTCCTCCTGAGAACTAAATGGACATCTTCGTTTCTTATTTAAATACTGTTTGGGTGAGACGTGAGAAAAAGCCTAGGCAAAGCAGCCGATCTGCCAGCCAGGCAGGCAGAAGAAATCGATGCTTTCATTCGCCACCTCAGTTTCTCCGTCCACCCGCTCCCCCGAGCTCGCTCGTGGTCGGTTGTTCGGCACGTCGCTCTCAAGGAGCAGCTCATCTGAGTCCTTGGCTCGTCAAGTGTTTTCTATAAAAACTATTTCGTAAAGTCGGCCCGTGGCGGGCGCAGCTGTCACGACTCAGAGGACCCTCCAATCAGGAGGGCGACAGCGAGGTTCGAACGTCTGTGGAGACCTGAGGCCCAGCTCTGACAGGTACAACAAAAGCCTTCCACCCGACCGGCTTCTCCGAGTTTACCACGCCCCCTCCCTGCCCTCACTGCCCCGGGAATCTGACAGGCGGGCTAAAGCCAAATCCCTTCCGCACTGGTCGCTATGGGGACGCCGACTCCTAGCCCAGCCGCCCCACAGAGAGAGCGCCCGGCCGAGCGCCCGCCGCCACGCCCAAGCCGGCCCGAGGGCGCCGGGCGGAATGGAGTCTTCCGCACCCGGCGCAGCCCCGGCTCCGCCCCGCTGCCGCCACCCCATTGGCTCTGGTGACCGGCCCCCCGAGCGTCGGCTCCGGATTGGCCGCCTCGGCCGCCGCTCGCGGTGGGCGTGACCACGCCCCTTACGTCGGGACGCTGGCTGCCTCCGGGAGGAGCCGTGCTCGCCGCCTAGAAGGAGGGCGGTGGTGTGAGGAGCTGGTATGGTGCAGAGTTGTCGGGCAGCGGCGACCCGGACGCGGCGGTCGCGGCCATGAAGGTGAGGGGACGGTGGAGTCGGGCGGCCCTTCTTCCCCTCTCTCCTACCGCCCGCGGCGCCCATGAGATGCCTTCCTTTCTCTTCACGGGTTGTCCCGCCGGCAAGTCAGGTCGGCCGAAGGGGGTCCTGACCGGCGCGGGGAGCCTCGCGGGGGGCCCTCAGCGGCCCGGGACGGAGCTTGGGGGCTCCACGACCCCCTGACCTCGGGTGGCGCCGCCCGTCATCCCGCCGAGGGTGGTGGTGGGGGGAGAGGTCGGGCGCCCCCCGCGCTCCCGCCGGGGTGGGCCCCTCTCGGCGCCGGGCCGGGGGGGGGGCGGGTGGGCCTCCTGGGGTCGGGGCCGCGGGCAGCCCCCCGCCGCCCGCCCCCGCCCGCCGAGCCCCGGCCCGCGCCGTGCCCTCCCGCGCCCCGAGTTCTTGAGCTCACCCAGCCGCGGGGCACATCACGGGACTCGCGGGCAGGGCTGCGCAGAACGGCAGCGACCCGAGCGGTGCGGGACGCCGGGAGGCCGGGCGCGGGCGACCGGGCGGGCGGGAGGGCGGGCGCGGCGGCGCGGCGGGGACGGCGACCCCCGATCTCTGTACCCCCGTGGCCGTGCCCCGGCGCGCTGGCGAAGGAGACGCGCCTCGGTCGTCGCTAGGTACGCAGGAAGGAATTTGACAGCTTGACTGCTCCGAGGTGGGTGTGAGCGCGTGGGAGCATCCCCGAGTGAGAAGTTTCGGGCAAAGGGGGAAGGGGGCTGCCTCTGGCCTACTTCGGGGAGCCGCTTCTCCAAACCGGATCGCTGGAAGTTCTCAGGGTTCCCCGGAGCGCCCGTCGGGGCAGCGATTCATCAGTCTGCCCACGATATAGCAAGTGGGGTCGAGGCAGAGGGTTTTCCCCACGTCGGTGGCTGCAGTCATCGCCGTAAAGAGCGCGGTGGGAAAGACGGTAAGAGCCGCGGGCTGGACACAATCAAAGGGACCGAGATAGAGTATAGTGGGTAGGGCGCTCGCGGGGCGCGCGGCGGACCCGGGTTCGATCCCCAGCATCACATACGGTCCGCCCCTTTCCCCTGGCAGTGCCAGTAGTGATTCCTGAGTGCAGAGCGTGAAGTAACCCGCTGAGCACCGCCGGGTGTGGTCCCAGCCCCCCCCCCAACAAACAAACAAAATCAAGCCTCCAGGGGCAAGACAGATACAGAACCGAGGTCACCAAGGAGGTGTGAAGGGGGGAAATAGACCTTATGAACAAGGGCTTGTCCTGTGACTAGAAATCATGAAAGCTCACAAATCCTCGATGTGTGACCTAAGAGGGAGACAGCCACAGGCGAAGAGGTTGGAAATACAGCCCCATCCTTGACGTTTACAGTGACACAAGGTAGAATGTGATGTGAGGTGGGGGCCGGGGGGGGGGGGGAAGAAGGCAAAATCCCCAAGAACCAAGCCATTTCTGGTAACTTTTAATTTGGCGTTGAAATAGGTTATTGTAAGGGCTTTTATAAAACATTCTAGTTTAATATATTAAATATCCAAAAGTAACTTTCCTGAAAATCGTTACTCTGTTCAATGCAGAAATCTTCTTACTGCTTTGAAGAATGTATTTGTTGTACATCAAGGAACTAAATGTAGGAGAGAATTTGGGACAGTTCCATTGTCTAATGTCTTTTTGTTTTGGGGCCACACCAGGAATCACTCCTGGCAGTGCTCACTGGACCATATGGGATATGGCCCATATGGGACCATATGGAATCAAACCCGGGTTGGCCATGTGCAAAGCAGGTGCCTTATCCACTGTACCATCTCTCTGGCCCCCCTTAATTTCTTTTAATCATATTTTAAGTGTTTTAATTTTTGGTTTTTGTTTTTGGTCTACACCAAGCTGTGCTCAGGGATCACTCCTGGCAGGGCTCAGGGGACCATATGGTTCCTGGTAAATGAACCCTTGTTATCCACATGCAAGGCAAGTGCCCTCCCTGCCACCATACTATCCTTCTGGCCCCAAAAAGTTTTTTAAATTTAAATGGAAGGTGCTGTCTTTGTAGTTAAAATTTTAGGAAAAAAGTTTGATGGTAGTTGAAAAGGTCTATTTTTATGACGCAAAATGCTGACCTAAATAGATATGATACTGAGCAAGATGACATCAGGGTTTTGATTTTTTTCTTTATGAAAAGAAATTACAAAATAGGGCTTGGACTATTTAACTTTGTTTGATATTGAAATTGATTTTCAATATGCTTATCTGTAGATTATATGCACGGTCCATGATTGCTAATGTTATGGAATTATATATATATATATATTTTTTATGGGGGTGGCCACACCCAGATGTCCCCCCAGCAGTGTTCAAAGGATCATATGGAGTCTGGGAATCAAACCTGGCTCACACGGGCTGAACTCTCTCTGACCCCTCTAAGTAGATTCTTGAGTGGAATTAAAATTACTCTCTAGACTAAACAAGTAGATAAGTAAATCTTCACTCCAGGAGCAGCTGATTTTAGAATACGTATAAAACATGTATTTTCTTTCTCTCTTTTTTTGAACACGTATTTTCTTTATCCTTTCCCTTTAGGAACTGACTTGAAATGTTTTATCTCGCAAAGATTCAAGTAACTGTCCTTAGAGTAATATCTTTGAGATAAAAAACAAAATTCAAATTGGTGTCCTGTTAGATTTAATGATTCTTGTTTTCCAATATTTATATTGATTTCTCCCTTAATTATACTAATGTGCATTCTTCCAAGCTCAGAACAAGATGTTAGGAGATAGTTATCTACTGGATACAATTTTCTTTTTTTTTCTCCTAGTGGTGCAAAGGATCAAGTATACCACTTAAAAAACAAACAGGGTTGGGGGCTGCAGCGATAGTACAGCAGGTAGGGTATTTGTCTTGCACGTGGCCGACCCGGGTTCAATCCCTGGCACCACCAGGAATAATTCCTGAGTGCAGAGCCAGGAGTAACCCTGAACATTAAAAAAAAAAAAAAAAACCTAAATAGGAAACTATCATTTATGGTCTTCAGCATGCATTATTGTAAAAACCAATCTATTTGGTCAGAGGTCTTGCCTACAAATGTTATATATTTTTAAGATGAGAATCTGTTTTTTGCCACATTTTTCATGTCCAAAACATATGAGATCGTAACTAGGATTTTCTCCTTTGTGTAGAATTTTCTCCTTTGTTGTGTATGGTCTGATATTTGGTCATTAAGCAAGTAGAGTTCCCTGCATAATATATTTCGACTCACAAAGCAGTTTCAATAAGAACTTCTGCAGGCTAAGAACCATATTTCTCAGATGGCTTTAAGGTGAAGATTTTTTTGGCCATACCCAGTGATGCTCAGGCATAACTCTTGGCTTTGCACTGAGGAAACACTCCTGGCAGTGCTCAGGGGACAATATGGGATGCCAGGAATTGAACCCGGGTTGGCCGCATGCAATGCAAGCATCCTTCCCACAGTACTATCTCTGTCCAGAAGGTGAAGATTTTTGATTGTATCAACTTGTTTCTTCTACTTTGCTTTAAGTTCTATAGAAAAATTTAATTTTAATTTTAAAATGGAAGATCTTTTTAATATTAGTGTTGCTAAGATTTGAAACATCTTTTCTTTTCTGGTTTCTGAGCCACACCTGAAGATACTCAGAGGTTACACTTAGAAATCAGTCCTGGCACTGCTCAGGACTATAGGGGGTACCAGGGATCGAACTCAGGTTGGTGTACAAGTGAAGCACCTTACCTGGCTATACTATCCCTCTGGCTCCTGAAATATCTTTTCATGTTTAGCACACGGACATTGAATATACTATGTTGAAAGTTTAGGGTTTAAAACAAAGCTCCGGTGGTGAAACTCTGAGTTCTGGTGTGGCTCAAACACTGTCTCCTCCACTCAGTCAGCAGTCCCTTACTGCTGTGTGACAAAGCAATGATACTAATTAAGTTAGGTTTGTGGATAACACACCTTCATTTACACTCCTATAGAAAGTTTAATTCGTTCTCTAGGAAGAAGCAAATACAAGGAATATTTTCAGCTCTTTGGGTTGTAGCAAAGGAACTTAAACATGCTTGGTATAACACTTACTGAGACTCAGATCTACCTTCTCTGTCTTTCTGTCTTCACTCAACAAAATGGAAAGAACTGCTGTTTGACCAGCTATGCTGGAAGCTTCGTGGCATATTATCAAGATTAGTGGGCTGCCCAGCTTAAGTTATGTTCTGCAACTGGTGCTACCAGTAAAAAACCAAAATTATATATATATGTATATATGTATATATAGTTTTACATACATATAGTTAGCCGTGTGCAAGGCAAGCACCCAACCAACCCACTGTATTATTATTCTGGCCCTAAATCTTATACATTTTAAACCCATTCCATATAGGGAGTGAAATATAGTACCATTGGCCTGCTAAAATCTGGTGCATCTCATCTTTTGGGGAAAAAACAGTATAAGAATTGGCATTAAGGGGCTGGAGTGATAGCACAGCCGGCAGGGCGTTTGCCTTGCATTCGACCCACCCGGGTTTGATTCCCAGCATCCCATATGGTCCCCTGAGCACTGCCGGGAGTAATTCCTGAGTGCAGAGCCAGAAGTGACCCCTGTGCATCGCCAGGTGTGACCCAAAAAGCAAAACAAAACAAAACAAAAACCCAAAACAACAAACAAACAAAAAAGAATTGGTATTAGGGGCTGGAGTGATAGCACAGCCGGCAGGGCGTTTGCCTTGCATGCAGCCGACCCAGGTTTGATTCCCAGCATCCCATATGGTCCCCTGAGTACTGCCAGAAGTGTTTCCCGAGTGCATCGCCAGGTGTGACCCAAAAAACAAAAAATAAATAAATAAAAGAAGAAGAATTGGCATTTGATACCAGTGTAACACGAGACTTCAGTGTCTAGAGAAATCCAGACAGGAGTCTTGATGCCTAGGCTGAATCTTTAGGGCTAGGACCCAGGTTTAATATTTATCAAGGCCCACTTGGTAAGTTGTTCTTTTTTTGGTGGGGAGGCACATCCAGAGATTCTTGTTTGGGTTTTTTTTTTTTTTGCTTTTTGGGTCACACCCAGCAATGCTCAGGGTTTACTCCTGGCTTTGCACTCAGGAATTACTCCTGGCGGTGCTCAGGGGACCATATGGGATGCCGGGGATCGAACCCGGGTCGGCCGTGTGTAAGGCAAACGCCCTACCCGCTGTGCTATCACTCCGGCCCCACATCCAGAGATTCTTAAGGATCACTCCTGGCCGGACTTGGGGAACCACATGGATGCCATGGATCGAACGCAGGTTGGCCATGTGCAAGGCAAGCTCCCTATCTGTTGCACTCTCTCCAGCCCTTAAAAAATCCCCCTGGTGAATCCAACCACTGCTCTTTTATTGCAGGAGTCGGGGGAGGCACACTTACTATGCTCAGGGCTTACACCTGGCTCTGGCTGAGGGCTCTCTCTTGGTCGTGTTTGGGGGACCAGAAGGCATGTTGGGCATCAAAACCTGTTCAGCCGTCTATGAAAGGCAAGCAAGCATATTACCGGACATACTCTCTCTAGCCTCCACTATCTTTTTAAAAATTAAGCTTTGTTTTAGGCACTGTGATTGCAATAGTTTAATGGTAGGGTTTCATTCATAGAACGTTCCAACACCTCACCCTCCACCGTTGTCTCAGCAGCCTCCTGCGTGTGCCCTCCCCAACCCCCAGCTCAGTTTTGTAGACCAGTTCTCAGGCAACCACTAAGAGCAGTTTTATATCCCTTAAGCAAGAGGCAGTGACACCAGCCATTCCAACTGTTGTGGTACAGGATGAAAAACACCTGCACCAAGGATTCTGGGGAGGTTCACTCACGTAACTGATCACCTTCATATCTACACTGCAGTGCCAGAAACAGTACCTCAAGGGGAAACAAATTAAAGTTTTTGTTTTATTTTTGTATTTTGGGCCACACAAGGTAGTGCTCAGGGCTGACTTCTGGCTCAGTGCTCAGGAGACCGCTGTGCTGATGATCCAACCAGGGTCGGGTTAGCAACAAGGAAGGGCATTAACCCCTGTTCTATCTCTCTGTTCTAGAAATTACATTTTAAAGATATGCTGGTTGAGGAAAGAAAGATAACTCCAAATAAAACTCATGGCTGGGCTTCCACTGTTTCAAACTTCTGAACAAGAATGCTACTTTTGGAGAATACTGCCACTGTCATCCCATTGCTCATCTGTTTGCTTGAGCGGGCATCAGTAATGTCTCCATTGTGAGAGTTGTTACTGTTTTTGGCATATTGGATACACCACGGGTAGCTTGCCAGGCTCTGCCGTGTGGGCGGGATACTCTCGGTAGCTTGCTGGGCTCTCCGAGAGGGACGGAGGAATCGAACCCAGGTCGGCCGTGTGCAAGGCAAACGCACTACCCACTATGCTGTCCTCCAGCCCTTTGGAGAATAAGAATAAACAAATTTTTGATTTGCTAGGTCAGAATTTTTACTTTTCAGTATGGTTCTGAGTACTGTATTAGAGATATTATTCTCTTTGTGGAAAGTATTTATTTGTCCCAATATTAGAGTGAAAGCTAATCATTATTTTGCCTTTACTGTTACCACTTTCCCTCTGCTATAATCTTTGGCTTGTAGCAAATATTAGTTCACAGCAACATGTTTTTATTTTTTTTTTGGGGGGGGTGGTCACACCTGGCAATACTTGAATTACTCCTGGCTCTGCACTCAAGAATCACTCCTGGAGGTGCTGGGGGTACCATATGGGATGCTGAGGATTGAACCTGGATCAGTTACATGCAAAGCAAGCACCCTACCTGCTGTACTATCTCTCTGGCCCCAGTAATATGTTTTTAGCTGGGGAAACACTGAGGGTTTACTTGACCTTTGTTTGTTTTTTGGATCACTTCTGGCAGCGTTGTAGGAGTGGAGAGGAACCAGATGGGATGCTGGGGATCAAACCCAGGTTGACTGCATGCCAGCCAAGCACTCCAATGCTGTACTATCTCTTTGGCTTCTTAAAAAAATTTTTTTATAATGAGAAAAACAAGTGGTTTATTATTTTCCTCTTTTGGGGACGGAAGAGGAAACTCCCTCCCCTTTACAGAAGTATGAGGCATGAGATGATACTGTTACTGTTATCTTTAAATACTGGAGTTTAACAGGGATTTTACTTGTTTACTGAAAGAAATTTTTTACATCACTGCTGTTAATATTTTTAGTCAAGAATTTTAATGATCAGGGCTGGAGCGATAGCACAGCGGGTAGGGCGTTTGCCTTGCACGCAGCCGACCCAGGTTCGATTCCCAGCGTCCCATATGGTCCCCTGAGCACCGCCAGGAGTGGTTCCTGAGTGCAGAGCCAGGAGTAACCCCTGTGCATCGCCGGGTGTGGCCCAAAAAAAAAGCAAAAAAAAAAAATAGAATTTTAATGATCATATTAACATGGTATGAAATTTGTCTTAATTTTCAAGTAAGCCTCATCTGTTAGAACAAAGCATATGACAAACGTATTCAACCCTCACCAGCAGTGACCCCTTCCTCCAAAGTGAGCCCAAGATAGTCCAGAAAGTAAGGTGCTTGCCATGAACATGGCTTACCCAGGTTTCATCCCCGGCACCTCATATGGTACCCCAAGCACCACCAGGAGAGATCCCTGAGCACAGTTAGGCATACCCTGAGAACCACACCCAAACCTCTACACCAGAAAAAGGAGGAGTTTCATTAGGAGCCCAGTGGCTTAGTGTGTCTGCACATTTATGGGCACTGCAGCAACTCGCAGTGAGCACCACATTGTGCAAGCACAACTGAGGCAGCATAAGCCTTGGTTAGCACCAGGCTGCAATCCTCAGCCTGATGTCTGACACCTGGCAGGCACAACGGCCAGGTATGTGTGCAGTCCCTGTCATGGTTAACAGCCTCAAATGGAAGGAATTTAACTAGTTACATGAAATAATAAAATCATCAGGGTTTGGGGGGCTGAAGTGATAGCACAGTGAGTAGGGCGTTTGCCTTGCACGCGGCCGACCCGGGTTCGATCCCCAGCATCCCATATGGTCCCCCAAGCACTGCCAGGAGTAATTCCTGAGTGCAAAGCCAGGAGTAACCTCTGAGCATCGCTGGGTGTGACCCAAAAAGCGGGGGGGGGGGGGAAAGAAAAGAAAAGGGGAGACCGGAGCAATAGTCCAGCAGGTGGTGTGTTTGCCTTGCATGTGGCTCATCAATGTTCGATTCCCAGCGTCCCATATGGTCCTCCGAGCACCACCAGAAGTAATTCCTGGGTGCAGAACCAAAATTAACCCCTGAGTATCACAGGTATAATCAAAAAAAGCGCCCCCCCCAAAAAAGAATTAATTAAAAAAGAAAATAGAAAAGGGAAAATTGCTAGAAATATTTTACTTTTTGGGTAGGAATTTTTACCTTTATTATTCTTTTTCAACAAGACACAATTTGAACTTTGTAGGTAGTATGCTAAAGTTAAATACTACTACTTTGCCTTTATTTTTTATTTATTTATTTATTTGCTTTTTGGGTCACACCCGGAGATGCACAGGAGTTACTCCTGGCTTTGCACTCAGGAATTACTCCTGGCAGTGCTCAGGGGACCATATGGGATGCTGGGATTCGAACCCGGGTTGGCCGCATGCAAGGCAAACGCCCTACCCACTATGCTATTGCTCCAGCCCCTACTTTGCCTTTAAAGAGATAAATCAGTTATAATTATTTACTTAAGGTGGAAGTAGATGCTGTGAAGAAATAAGTTCTGTCCACAAGGAACTTTCACAGGAGCTGGGGAGACATCATCTTCCCAAGATCAGAAAGGGGATGAAAGCAAACACAACTATTTAATTTTTTTATTGAACAGGTCACTAGGAAGCTAAAATCACTGTCACTGTCATCCTGTTGTTCACTGATCTACTCAAGCCGGCACCAGTAATGTCTCCATTCGTTCCAGCCCTGAGATTTTAGCAGCCTCTCCTTACTCATCTTTCCTAACGATTGGAGGCTCTTTCAGGGTCAGGGGAATGAGACCTGTTATTGTTACTGTTTTTGTCATATCAATTACGCCACCAGGAGCTTGCCAGGCTCTGCCATGCAGGCAAGATACTCTCAGTAGCTCACTGGGATCTCCAAGAGGCATATATATATTTCCCTCTATGATTTTATGGAAAATGGGTAGGGTGTGTCTTATTAAATTAAATACAACAAAAAAAGTGAGCAGGGGAGGGTGGTAAAACAATGAGGGTTTTTGGATAGAAACTCAAAATACAGAAGAAGATGGTATATAGCAGGTAAGATGCTTAATCTTGTACGTAGCTGACCCGGGTTCAATCCCCAGCATCCCATATGGTTCCCCAAGAAATGCCAGGAGTAATTCCTCAGTGCAGAGACAGGCGTAACCCCTGAGCACTGCTGGATGTGGTACAAAAATAAAAAATAATAATAAAAAAGGAAACTCAAAAAACAGCAGTTCTCTCAAAAATGTCAGTTCTTTGAACTCCTGGAATGAATAGAAGCTTATTGCAGTGGAACTTTATGTAGTTGAGGTACAGTTCTCCCCGAAGGTGTTGTATGCAAGGTAAACTTTCCCTTTCCTTTTCCCTCCCTTTGTTGCTGTCCTCTTCAGGTCGCCTGCTCCCACTCTGGGTTATGCTATGCTGGAGACTGAATAATGGCAGAGCTGCCTGGGTCACACTCCACTCAGGGAGTGGTGGGGACTAAGCTCGAAACCTCACACCTGCTAGAGATGAGCCCATCGTTTGGTCTCTGAATTTTGGGGCCACATCTGGCTGTGCTCAGGGCTAACTCCGAGCAGTGCTTGGAGGACCATGTGGTGCTAGGGATTAACTGTGGGTCAGCTGCATGCAAACCAAGCAGCGCCTTAACCACTCGGTTTCTTCGGCTTGCTCCCCATTTTTTTGTTATTTTGTTTTGGGGCCACACCTGGAGGTACTTAGGGCTTACTTCTGGCTTTGCAATCAGGGATTACTCTTGCAGGCTCAGGGAACCGGGGACATGTATAAGGCAAGTGCCCTACCTGATTATTTATTCAGCCCTCAACCCCCAAATCTTAAGATAAAACATTTTCTGTTTTCTTAATAAAACAGACTGTTGAAAGAATTTCAGATTACGCCATTGCCAAAAGAACAATCTTCAAATGAACCTCTGATAAGTAGATTTTCAGGGTTTTTTTGTTTAAACCATGACTATAGATGAAGAGGTTTCCAAACTTGTTTGGCCTCCTGACCACTTCTCAAAAACTACACCTTTCCCGGTCTCCCGTCTTTTAGCAAATAAAAAGATTAGCACTCCAGGCTACTGCCTCCTCCCGATAACTCCAGCACCCCCTAGGAGTTGGAACTACACTGTCACTTTGGGAAAATGCACTAGTGTCTGAAGTACTTATCACAAGAAATATTACAATTTAACCCGACTATTTTTGTGTTTTGTTTTGTTTTTGCATTTTGGGTCACACCCAGCGATGCACAGGGGTTATTCCTGGCTCTGCACTCAGGAATTACCCCTGGCAGTGCTCAAGGGACCATATGGGATGCTGGAAATCGAACCTGGATTGGCCACGTACAAGGCGAATGCCCTACCAGCTGTGCTATCGCTTCAGCCCCTGGGCTTTATTTTGGAAGGGCTGGTTACTCCTGGTGCAGTGCTTGGTGGAGGGTGCTAGGGATCCAACCCAGGGCTGCCACCTATATGCTTGCCTTTTGAGCCATCTTCCCAATCCTTAACCTGACTTTTATTTTACTTTCATTTTCTTTGGGGGCCACACCTGACAGTGTTCAGGGCTTACTGTTGGCTGTGCTAAGTTAAGGGAACTAGGGGACCTATATATAGTACTGGGGATCAATCCTGGGTCAGCTGTGTGCAGAAGCACCTGAACCACTGTATTTTCTCTCTGGCCCCATCCAACCTGACTTTTTTTTTTTTTAATTTATTTATTTTTAATTAGAGAATCACCGTGAGGGTACAGTTACAGATTTATACACTTTTGTGCTTATACTTCCCTCATACAAAGTTTGGAACCCATCCCTTCACCAGTGCCCATTCTCCACCACCCGTAAACCCAGTGTCCCTCCCACCCTCCCCAATCCCATCTCCCCCCCACCCCACCCTGCCACTGTGGCAAGGCATTCCCTTCTGTTTTCTCTCTCTAATTAGCTGTTGTGGTTTGCAATAAAGGTGTTGAGTGGCCGCTGTGCTCAGTCTCTAGCCCTCATTCAGCCCGCAACTCCCTTCCCCCACATGGCCTTCGACTACAATGTAGTTGGTGATCGCTTCTCTGAGTTGACCTTTCCCCGGAACGTGAGGCCAGCCTCGAAGCCATGGAGTCAACCTCCTGGTACTTATTTCTACAGTTCTTGGGTGTTAGTCTCCCACTCTGTTATTCTATATACCATAGATGAGTGCAATCTTTCTATGTCTGTCTCTCTCTTTCTGACTCATTTCACTCAGCATGAAACTTTTCATGCCCATCCACTTAACTACAAAATTCTTGACCTCCTTTTTTCTAACAGCTGCATAGTATTCCATTGTATAGATGTACCAAAGTTTCCTCAACCAGTCATCCGTTCTGGGGCATTCGGGTTTTTTCCAGATTCTGGCTATTGTAAACAGTGCTGCGATGAACATACATGTGCAGATGTTGTTTCGATTGTACTTTTTTGCCTCTCTGGGATATATTCCCAGCAGTGGTATTGCTGGGTCAAATGGGAATTCAATATCTAATTTTTTGAGAGTCGTCCAAATTGTTTTCCAGAAGGGCTGAACCAGTTGGCATTCCCACCAGCAGTGAAGAAGGGTCCCTTTCTCCCCACATCCTCTCCAACAGCGGTTGCTTTTGTTCTTTTGGATGTGTGCTAGTCTCTGTGGTGTGAGGTGGTATCTCATGGTTGTTTTGATCTGCATCTCTCTGATGATTAGTGATGTAGAGCACTTTTTCATGTACCTTTTGGCCATTCGTATTTCTTCCTTGGTAAAGTTTCTGTTCATTTCTTTGCCCCATTTTTTGATGGGGTTGGATGTTTTCTTCTTGTAGAGCTCAACCAGTGCTTTATATACCATTGATATCAACCCCTTATCTGATGGGTATTGTGTAAATATCCTTTCCCATTCTGTGGATAGTCTTTGTATTCTGGTCACTGTATCTCTTGTGGTGCAGAAGCTTTTTAGTTTAATGTAGTCCCATTTGTTGATCTCTGTTTTTACTAGATTGCTTAGTTCCGTGTCACGTTTGAAGATACCTTTATCTTCAATATCGTGGAGGGTTTCGCCGACCTTGTCTTCAATGTACCTTATGGTTTGTGGTCTAATGTTGAGGTCTTTAATCCATTTTGATCTGACTTTTGTGCATGGTGTCAGGTCAAGGTCTAAACCCATTTTTTTGCATGTGGTTGTCCAGTTGTGCCAGCACCATTTGTTAAAGAGGCTTTCCTTGCTCCACTTCACATCTCTTGCTCCCTTATCAAAGATTAGATGGTCATACATTTGGGGTTGTGTGTAGGGATATTCCACCCTGTTCCATTGGTCTACGGCTCTGCCTTTGTTCCAGTACCATGCTGTTTTAATTGTTACTGCTTTGTAGTAAAGTTTGAGGTTCCATCCAACCTGACTTTTAAAGACAACACTATTTTCCTAAAAATTGCAATGTGTGTTGGGGCTAGGGAGATAGTATAGGGGGTAGGGTGCTTGCCTTGCAAATAGTTAAACCAGGTTCGATCCCTGGCATCCAATATGGTTTTGCAAGCACCACCAAGAGTGATTTCTGATTACAGAGCCAGGAGTAACTCCTGAGCATTGCCAGGTGTGACCAGAAACAAAACAAAACAAAAATCAAGAGTATTTAAGCAGGAACTGATACTTAAACTGATCTGAACCTTGTTTTGCTGTTTCTTACTCTTATACCTTTCCCTTTTCCCGTGTTTATTTTTTGCTTTCTGGGTCACACCCAGCGAGGCACTGGGGTTACTCCAGCTCTGCACTCAGGAATCACTCCTGGCGGTATTCAGGGGACCATACGGGATGCCGGGGATCGAACCCGGGTCAGCCTCGTGCAAGGCACCCACTGTACTATCGCTCCAGCCCCCTTTTCCTGTGTTTAATATAGCTTATTACTCTTGGTGGAAACAAGAATAGCATAATCCTTTATAGTATCCCACATGGCTATTTAAAATAGTTTTAATGCATCCTATAGCCTAGTTCTCCCTCTCAGAGAACCTGGCAAGCTACCGAGAGTTTCCTGCCCACATGGGAGAGCCTGGCAAACTCCCCGTGGCGTATTCATATGCCAAAACCAGTAACAATGATGGGCCTCATTCCCCTAACCCTGAAAGAGCCTGTAGCGCGGCACCATTGGGAAGGACGAGTAAAGAGAGGCTGCTAAAATCTCAGGGCCAGGATGAATGGAGACGTTACTAAGACCACTTGAGAAAATCAACAATCAACGGGATGATGATGATGATAGTGATTTCTTAAAGAACTGGATATACAGTAATTTTAAGAATACTGGAAACACGTAGTTGTCCTGTATCACTGGATGTTAGCCCCAGGCTCAAGGACTGCTTGGAAGACTTTGTGTACTATCTCCCCTGCCCCCAAAATGTGTAATGAAATTAAGTAATTTTAAACTATTTCCTTTCTGCCTAATGCTAGTTGGAAAATCTGCATCGATGTATAGAATCCTGCTGTCTAGTCCCAGTGTCGGGCTGCCAGTCAGTATGATGTTTTCGTTTCAGATAAACAGGGCACAGTGTTTTTTGGGGTAAGCATATTCTAAACACTGCACAGGATGTGTTTCTAGCTGGTATTTTTTTCCTAGGAACATACATACTGAGTTTGTGTTATACTTTTATTTAATAAAATTGGGAACAAATGTCTTGTTAGCAATTTATGATGAGGGGCTGGAGACAGATTACAGTGGGTAGGGTGTTTGCCCTGCAGGCAGACAACTCAGGCTTGATCCCTGGTACCCCGTATGGAATCCCAGTATCACCAAGAGTAATTTTTGAGTGCAGAACCAAGAGTTACCTCTGAGTGTCACCAGGTGTGCCCCAAAAGAAAATAAAACCCAATTTACCATGAATATTCCCAGTGCCAAATACTCTTTGGAAATACCAGAAAACGGTGTTTTTCTAAGACACTTGAGTGTGACACTTGAGGGAATAATATCACTTATTTAAAGTAAACTTATCTTTCCAGAATGGCATTCCCCGAACATTCCAGAGAGCCCGGTTTCCACTTTGACTTTAACTGTGGTCCTTACTTGTGTTCCTCTTCAGGCGGGCGCTACATCCATGTGGGCTTCATGCTGTGGGCTGCTGAATGAAGTCATGGGAACCGGAGCTGTTAGGGGCCAGCAGTCAGGATTTGCAGGAGGCACTGGGCCCTTCAGATTTACACCAAACTCTGATTTTTCTGCATATCCACCAGCACCTACGGAAGGGCCTAATATAGTTTGCAAAGCCTGTGGACTTTCATTTTCAGTCTTTAGAAAGAAGGTAAGTTGAATGAAATATTACAAGGATGATGGGTAGAGATTGGAATGCATGCTTCACATGTGTGTGGCCTTGGGTTCTAACAAAGCATTGAGCTGTTAGCCAGGTTTCATCATGATTGGCTCCCGGACCCCCTAAGCACTGCTTGGGAAGCAACTCCCTCGCACCCTAGATAAATAAAACCTTTCCTGACTAGACATTACGAGGCATCATTGAGTGACTGAACATTTTGTACTTTGATTCTTCCTGATCATGCTTCTGGTACAAAGCAAGAGATTTAGTCTATAATTTTGTTAAGAGATGTTTTATTCTAACTCTGTGTCAACTTCAAAACCGTATGCCCATCCATATTCTTAACAGAGAACTGCTGTTTGTGAATCAGCATAAAACCCTTGTGTTAAAGGGTTCTTTAAGACAAAGTCGTTCTGCAAATTATCACCTAGATTCTTCATAGGCCTTAATCATAAATTTGCTTTTAAAATAGTTAAAGGAACAAGCATTAGCTTGTGATAACAGTGCAACAAGCAGAAATGATCATACCTTTTAAGTGTTTCTTCTTATAAATTTAGATAGTGGCATGGCTTCCAGGCTCTGTAGAGCTGCACTTCTCAGCTGGGGGACCCCAAGATTTTCCAAGGGGTGAAAATTGTATCAATGAATGAGCATGGCACATGACCTGGGGGCCTATTGGTAGACAGGGTGAGGGGCACAAGAAAGAAAAAAGATTGGAAAGGGCCTCGGAGGGAAGGTGGTCAAGTACAGATCACTGCTGGTGGGCTGCAGAGCCGACCTCGGGAAAGATACCTTCTCTTGCTGCTACACTGTCCCCTTTAAATGGGTGATTGCACAGGAAAGGAGCAAGAAGAGAGTGTATTTTCTGCTCCTTGTGGTTCCAGTCAGCTTAGTTCTGCTAATTACATGTTTGTACCAGGGGGTGGAAAGGTTTTAATTCACTAACATAAGAGTATTTTACTTAAAGGACTGCGAACTTGTGAATCTAAACTGCCTTGGCAGTGACTATTTTGATCCGATGGTTTTTAGAACATAAAACACCTGTGACAAGACTTGGTGTCATGGAGGACCTTGCAAGAACCATAATAGAATTTCATAATAGAAGGCAAAAAGAAAATTGATGGTTTCACTATGGCTTCTATCTAGCAATGCTTCTTTTCCGTTTCTTCAGCATGTATGTTGTGATTGCAAGAAGGATTTTTGCTCCGTTTGTTCAGTCTTACAAGAAAACCTCCGTAGATGTTCGACTTGTCACTTACTACAGGAGACGTCCTTTCAGCGCCCTCAGTTAATGCGACTGAAAGTCAAGGATCTGCGGCAGTATCTCATTCTCAGAAACATCCCAATCGATACCTGTCGAGAGAAAGAAGACTTGGTCGACCTGGTACTGTGCCATCACGGGCTGGGGGCTGAGGACGACATGGACACAAGCAGTCTCAATTCCTCTAGGTCGCAGACTTCTAGCTTTTTCACACATTCATTCTTTTCAAACTATACAGCACCCTCGGCTACCTTGTCTTCATTTCAGGGAGAGCTTATGGGTGGAGACCGGACCTTTGGATCTGGAACGTTGGCACAGGTATGACGACTTAATTCTTCAAGACGTGAATGGTTAATCTGGGCAAATACAGTGCAGCCTTCAAGGGTTTGATGCCTCCTTGCACTAGATCTCACTGTCGAGTTGCAGGTTCTCCTGATTTGTCAGTGCTTATGTGCTGGGTGGCTGTAATTTGTCATTTGTCTGAAGGATCCCAGTACACTTGTGTTTTTTTGTTTTAGTTTTGGGCCATACCCAGCAGTACTCAGGGCTTAGTTGTGGCACGCTCAGGAGGCCTAGAATCCATTTCTGCAGACTGCAAGGCAAAAGCTCTACCTGCTGTACTATCACTCCAGTCCCACACCTCAGCTTCTTAACCCTATATAAGTTATGTATAAATGTTCATAGACTGGCCAGAACCAGTCCAGTAGGTAGGGCATGTGGCTGACGGTCAATCTCTGGCATCCCATATGATCCCCCAAGTTGGCCAGGGCTGACCCCTGAGTGCAGAGCCAGTAGTAAGCCTTGGGCACGACTGGGTGTGGCACAAAAATAAAATGAATGTTTACAGGCTGTTTAAGTATCAGTAACCATGGAAACAATCCAAATTAACCTAATGCTCAGAATTATGCTCAGAGTTACAGAAAAATTATTCTGATTTAAATAATGGGAAACAGCCATCTGAAATTACTGGAGGAATGTGGTTGTTCATTAGTTTTGAAGAAATACCAGTGCAGAATATCATTTCACTGAAATGCACAAAATGTGTAGAGGCTTAATATTAATTATATATATGAATGATCCTAACATACTGAAAGAAACATTTTGAGCAGTTCTCTAACATTTAGCTTTCTACCATAAAGGAGTTATTGAAAAATAGAGGGAACGGAGGGCTGTGCTTGCCTTGCATGTGGCTGATCTGACTTGGGTTTGATCCTTGGTATCCCATATGGTCCCCCACGCCTGCCAGGAGTGATTCCTGAGTGCAGAGCCCTGAGAGTAAGCCCTCAGTACCACCTACCGGTTGAACAAAAACAAAACAAAAGTTTGTTCTAATTTTCTTCCACGCAGTCATTATAAAGTCTTAAGTTGGGCTGGAGAGATAGGACATGAGTTAAGGCATTTGCTTTGCAAACTGTTGACCCTGATTCAATCCCTGGTTCAGCATATGATCTCCTGGGCCACTGTGCCAGAAACAGCTGGGTGACACACAAAGACAAAATGAAAAGTCAAACTTTGGGGGAATGGGAGTATAGCTCAAAGTGCTAGAGCATACACGATCTGCATGTAGGAGCCTAAGCTCAGTCCTTAGCTCTACCCATTTTCCTGCCCAGACCAGTAGGTATGACCCAAAACCAGAAGCAAAGTTCAAACTTTAAGCTTCAGTATTTTCCCCAAGAGTTCTAATTATGATGCACACACAAAAGAAACCAGCTGTGCTTTAAAGATACATCTGACTTTTGTTCCACTTTGGAGATACATGACACCACTTAGGAAAGGTAGGACTTTTGATGCAATGGTCAAAATATAGTTATCAAGTGAAAGACACAAGCAAGATAGTCCAAATTTAAGGATTTCTGGTCGTTACCTCTGAATGTGTGGAGAAATTTCTGTTGTTTTTTGGTGGTGGGTGAGGGAGGTCACATCTGGCTGTATTCATGTCACTCCTGTGAGGCCTATATGATACATGGTGATGAAAACCTATGTCAGCTGCATGCATGCAAGTGCCCAGCCCAACATCCTCTCTAGCTCTGTCGAGGGATTTCTAAAAGCAATCAGTGAAGTCAAGAAAGCAAATTCTGTAGAATTTGAATCTCTCAGCGTCATGTAGATCTGAATTCTTTGAAATGTCCTTAACGCTTTGGCAAACCTTACTAAGAGCTTTAGTTTCTGTAGCTTAGAGGCTCCACGTCACAGGAGTCATTTAGAATTTTTTAAATGTCACAGTATCATTTGTATGTCCTTGAGCATTCGCTTATGACACTTTCCTTAAGTTAATACTCTTGTAAATATTTTACAAGTTTACATAAACACAGAAATTTGACTTTTGAGATAAACTTATGAAAAGTAAACTGTAAGTGTAAAGGTAAATGAAATTAAAATGTCTTAACTCATTGGGAGGGACAGTAGCAGGGTCCATAAACATGGAGTCTGCCAGGGGTTACTTGTCCTCCCTTAGGGACAGTTCATGCTCTAATTATGGGTTGATGTATCTTAAAAGTAATTCCTGACCTTAGTAGATCCATATGTGTAGGTACAAAGTGAAATAGCTTCAGCAAACACAGAAGATGATGTTGATGATGATGACGACGACGACGATGACGATGATGATGAAAACTTGGAGGAGAGGGTAAGATTATAAAATTTGGATTCTCTGACATGTGAAGCATGTGTAGCATGTCTTGCCCATGTAGCCAATTTAGTCAAGTGTATCTATGCTGCCTATGTAGAATTTAGATTACTATACGATGTTTTTCTGGTTCAAATGCAAGGCAGAATAAATGCTTCCTAAGGATGAGAACTGGAGGGAAACACCCATGAGTAGTGATGACTAGAGGGTGAGGAGAGCATGCTTTGCTTTGCTCTAGAGGCCTAGATTTGCAGGATCATTAGGTAATGCAAGATCTCTGTTTTCAGACACCTGGCCTCTCTAAAAAGCGAATGAGGGCTTCGCTGTCTGACCTGTCAAGCCTTGAGGATGTGGAAGGGATGAGTGTGCGCCAGCTGAAGGAAATCCTGGCTCGGAACTTTGTCAATTATTCTGGCTGCTGCGAAAAATGGGAACTGGTAGAGAAAGTAAACCGGTTATACAAAGAGAATGAAGAAAATCAGAAGTCATGTATGTTTATCTCTCTTCCACCACCTTCCCCCAATAGTATCATTCCTTAAGCTTTAAAATTCTAGACTCTTTAACAGAATTATTTAAAACTTTGTTATTTGGAAACCTGTCCTCTTTTAAAGTCTGAATTAGTTATATGAATCTGATTGTAGATTTGAAGTACCAAGTTATCATGATGTGATGTTGGTTCTGAGACCACCACTGCCAAAGTCAGATGATCATTTGTTCACTATTGCTTTTCTTGCCATAATTTCTTAGATTACCCCTCCCCAAGGAAATTCCTTGTCTCTACAAAAATGTGATTTCTCATTAAATCATCTGCAGGCATATACCTAGGATTTAAAAAACTTCAACTGAGGTAAGAATAGGGGGTAAAATTCCCTTGAACCAAGATGTTAAGTAGTTTATGACATCAAGTAGTAATAGGTTTCTTTGTAAGTCTTCAAAAGCTGAGATTAGGACGCTCCATATTTTTCACTGATGAAAGAATGAAGTAGAAAAGCACTGATTGACAAGGGGGGAAAAACAAATCCAGTTGCATTAAGATGGTATTTTTTTGGGGGGGGTTTGTTTTGGAACCACACTAGCATGCTTAGGGTAAACTAAGGGGTGCCAGTGATCGAACCCAGGTTGGCCTAGTGCAAGACAAAAGCCCTACCCACTATACTATCACTTGGCCCCAAATGTTTTATTCTTATCTAGACTTAAGATTCCCATTGTTAACTTGAGGTGATTTTGTGTATGAAACTAGTTATGATGGAATTTATTTGATCTAATAGATTTATACTCAAAAGAGATTCATATAAGCGTAAGTATTTTTTTGTTGGGCCATACCTAGCTGTGCTCAGGGGATCAAATGGTGCTAGGGATCAAACCCAGGTCAGCTACATGCAAGGCAAGTGCCCTAACCTTTGTATTATCTCTTTGGTCCATCACAGAGGTTATTTTGGCACACCTGTTTCTGAGAGGTAGCCACAGTAGTGGATACAGGAATCTTAATATGCAGAGGCTTCAGAGGTACCAAGCCATTACTGGCATTTTCATAATAAGGTGGGAACTGAGTTTACTTCAGTCATTGTAAATGCCAACTGTGTTCATGATCGTTTCCACTGAGTTTTTTGTTGAGGCCACAAGACGCGCGATTATTAAGAGTGATTTTTCTCAACTCAATGCATAAAGATCACCTTGTTTTATAGTCTCTAGATGTGTGTAAGCATATTTTAAATACAACTGAAATTTTCCTAGTTTGATTGGTTTCAGCCACTTGACCAAGACTCACCCCAAAAACCTTACCAAATATCGCCCTGACAAACTCAGACCCTCTCTAAGAAATGAAAGAACTCATTCAAGTAGGACAGGAGACAAAGGCTCAGACTTTTACTCTACAGAGCCATCCATGAACTAAGACTGCAGGTCATAGGAATCTATCTTTTATATCAGGGTTTTTTTTTGTTGTTGTTGTTTTTTAGTTTTTGGGTCACACCCGGCGATGCACAGGGGTCACTCCTGGCTCTTCACTCAGGAATCACCCCTGGCGGTGCTCAGGGGACCATATGGGATGCTGGGATTCGAACCCGGGTCGGCCGCGTGCAAGGCAAACGCCCTACCCGCTGTGCTATCGCTCCAGCCCCAATATATCAGGTTTTCTGAAATGCACAAACTACTAGCTTTTTTAAGCTTAAACTTTTTCTCCCTTAACCGTGCCCACAGAGGTGAAACCCACTGGTTCCTATCTAGAAAGGAAAACCTCAGTATGGAGAATTCTCTGGCCAAACCTCAGGTTGAGTTCAACTTGACTCCAAATAAGCAATCTTCTTTAGAGGCTGAATTTTCTCAGAACCTAAGTCAGAGTCACAGAGTGGGATTCTTTCATGTAGACTGACCCCAGCAGTGCCAGGATGGCTAGGGACAGAAGACCCAAGGCTTGGGTGTGCTTTCTTCAGTGGGCTCCTTGGAGCATTCAGTAAGGCCACACACACAGCAGGTGTGGGACAAACGAAGATTTATGCATTTTGTTTAAACAGTTATCACAAAGCTTTATGTGTATTTTCATAAAGTGGAATAACATAGTGGCAGTTCATAAGCTGCTCTTAAGCTCTAAGCACCTCTCATCCTTCACAAAACTAGTGCTATTTCTAGTGTTAGATCCGCAGTGCAAGAAAGGTGGGCGTTTTTTCCCCACACTGGGATCACCAGGTGAGCTGTGTCACTTGGCCGATGAACGCACAGCCTGTCTGGTGGCCTCGCACACAGCCCCTTCTCTGTTGCTTTTCAGATGGCGAACGACTACAGCTGCAGGATGAGGAGGATGACAGCCTGTGCCGCATCTGCATGGACGCTGTCATTGACTGTGT
Source organism: Sorex araneus (assembly GCF_027595985.1). NCBI lineage: Eukaryota > Metazoa > Chordata > Mammalia > Eulipotyphla > Soricidae > Sorex > Sorex araneus. The sequence goes on along the minus strand of NC_073310.1, from coordinate 3,363,360 downwards.
CCTGCTGGAATGTGGCCACATGGTCACCTGCACCAAGTGTGGCAAGCGCATGAGTGAGTGTCCTATCTGCCGGCAGTATGTGGTGCGTGCTGTGCACGTGTTCAAGTCCTGAGGTGCGCTGGCCCCGAGCTCAAGCCCAGACATTTCAGTGCACAGAAGGAACTGGAAAATTATTGTTCAAAAACTGATTATTTTTAAAAATTATTTTCACTACTAACTGGAGACTGAAAGATTCATCTTAAGTTGTGGCAACACTGGTCCACACCATAAAGCAGACAGATAGGCCTTTTCCCGGGTTCTTCCGGCTCCGTCCCATGTCCACAATTGCTACTTGCTGAATTCCTCCTTGCTGAAGTCCAACTGCTTAGGGCACTAGGTAGTGCTCTGAGAAGGACATTTATTCCGTTCCCTTTGGATGAGATCACTGTCCACAAGTGGCCACTGAGGTTCAGGCCTCAGTAGTGGCTCCTCTAAAAATTCACTTTATTAGTCATGTATATTTTAAATGCTACTTTGATGAATGTAAGTTTCCACATTGTTGCTATTTCCGCTTTTAAATTTAAATGGGAACAACTGACATTCTGTAGTTAACTGCCAGAGCCTTAGACTAAGTATGTTAGTTTCTGTTCAGTTACAGCTTTTTATAGCAAGGGCTGCATCTAGCTTCTTTCATTAGAAGTGTGTGTTGAATTATTAATGCGTAATAATCAGTTTACACTGTTTTGTATAGTGAAAGTGTATTTTCAGTGCTACCCGCTAGCTAATTTGAACCTTAGGAATAAAATTAGATTTTAAATACTGTTGTTTATGTTGTCCTAGTCCCTATTTTACCTGGGTACGGGATGAATGGATGTCTGTGCTCCCTTCTTCACAACGATGCTGCTGCAGTTTGCCTATGCTGCTGCCTACCAGTACGGTTACCAGTAATCTACTTACTGTGGCTGAGTGCTATGTTAAGATACTTCAGCTTTCTGTAGTGACTTGCGAGAGATTAAAGAACTAAACTAAAATTCTTTGTTTGAAAGTTGAGATGTAGAGCTGGAGAAAGAGTACAGTGGGTAGGGCACTTGCCTTGCATATGCCTGACCCAGCATCCATATGGTCATCCAAGCACCACCAGGAATAATTACTGAGCATTGCTGGGTGTGGCCCAGAAGCAAAACAAAATACTGGGATATAATTCAACTAGTGGACACGCCTTGCATGTGTATGGTCTTAGGTTCAATCCCTGAACTGCAAAATAAAATCTCAATTTAAAGAGATACGCCAAAACTTGAGACCAATTGTGGTAATGAGTGTATACAAAGAGGTCATGGAAATAGCCATGACTTTTGTGAAGGCAGATAGTCTGCCCTATACTTAGGGCAAAAACTTTGACTGTTGAAGAAAATCAACCTATCCTTTAGGGGTTAAAGACCATAAATAAGAACTCAGGCTATACTCAGATACTTTTTATAATGGTACAAATGGATGGTTACCTTCTCCTCTTGGATTTTTCAAACTTGGTTTTGGCCATACATAAAGGCAAGTGCCTTACCTTCTGTGTGATTTCTCTTGGGTTTACAACACACTGTATTCACAGCACTTGGTTTTGGAGGAAGTGTACAGGATTGTGAGGAGTGTTCACCTGGAAACTACCATTGCCCTAAAAGCAGTTCCCAAGGAAGAACTGACTTAGAGGTTTATAAAACTCAAGAAAACAGAAATGAGCTCTTGGGGACAGGCTCCCTGCTGAATGATCAGCCTTACGGAGTAAACCACCTTTCATAGACACTTAGTTTAACCCTGGTCTTCCCTCTGTTAAGTGTATCTCCCCAAGTTTAATTTGGGTACAATAGCTTTGGATGTTTCCAGTCAGTCAAAAAAGATCTCTAGATTTAAATTAACAGAAAGCATGATTCTATAAGGAATCTAAAACCATTTTTACTCTGCCCTGTCCGCCAAAAAAATTAAGCCCAAATTCACTGCCGTTGTATCTCCCACCTGTGAAGTACCTCACAGCTGAAGGCCTTTAGGTACAAGGGCACAAAACTACCAATCCCAGTGGGTGGCTTCAATAGTCAGCTGAGGAGCAGGGATCCCACAAGTGACAATGGAAGTTAGTCCAACAGACACTGTCATACTGTCATATCGGGAACTTAGAGCTCAGCTGACCTCAAGTGCGAGTCCAGGTTAATCTGCATATGGGCCCCTGAACGCCACCAGGGATTCCCCCTGACCCAGACACTATTTGGGCATATCAGAGATCTAAGCCACCTGACCCAGAAGGAGGTTTCTGTCCGGTTCGAAACAGGGACATGATCCCTTACCTCCTTTCATTAGCTGCAAGCAGATCTTCCTGAAGATAGGAAACACATGTGCCGAGGGACTACTGTTAGCATAATACAGAGAAACTATAGGTCATTTGGCCTCAGAACAACAAATGGAGGCTTCTGCTTCAGGACATTCTGACAAAAGGTCTAATTCATTCCTAGAACAGAAACCCTCAAAGTCGAAGAGTGATTTTGTTTTTGGTACAACTGTTTATACAAATTTAACAAAGGTAAAACCGCGCCAGGGAAGGTCTAGGAAAACAACACCTTACAACAATGGCACTTATGAATGCCTAACAACTAGGCAAGAGCCATGTTTATAACCCTTAAATGAGACCCCAATCCACTTCAAAGGAGAGAAAAAGGAAAGAAAAGCTATGTTGGATCATTTATTCTACTTCTTGACTCACAGTATAAATTAGATCTATATGGAGTACAAGAGCTCATGCTGGACCAAACTCCTCCTGAGTACAAAGGCTGAAGTCTGAATTTTAAAATTTTGAGAAAAAGGTGAATTCTATACAGAGAAAACTTGGCAAAGGATCTTACTTTGACTCTAATTTACAAATATCCACAACATGCTTATGTAATTCAACTTACAAAACAGACTCTCACTTCCAGTTAAACATGCTTTTAACCAGAAGGTCTTAGCCTGCTCCGCCAGACCTGGGCACATGTGTTGAAGTACAAGTTAAGTTCTCTCCTATCTCAAGAAAATCAGGAAAGTTGGCAATCTCTAAACAATAAAAACACTGGTATGCATTCAAATCTTGCATAAATAACTTTCAAACAATTTATACAAAAATAGTTCTGCATAATGTAAGATGTAACAAAACCAAACAAACAGAAAATGTCAAAACAGCTGCAGATGTGGCACGTGGTCCACGTTATGGTGACACCAAAAACCCTGGAGTTGCAAGGAATGAGGTGTCCAAACCCCACCACCACACACTCCGTAAGCTCATGCTTCAATAGGAAAATTTCTCCATAGTCCATCCTCCTCTCCAATGGGAATGTCTTCTCGGTAAAGGCTGCCTTAGAAATAGTCCAAAAAGCAGTGCAGTAACGATTCCCAAAGACCAAAGGAAAATGTCCAGCTTACTCAGCCGCAAAAGGTGGTGCAATGGCTTCTCCCTTGTCATTCCAAGTTCCAAATTGAAAATAAAAGCCCTAGTTTTTGTAAAGTGTTTTGTCTTCCCTGCCAGGACCCTCCCCTACCCCCGGCCATATTTACATACTTGTCCTTGGACTAACTCAGTTTTTGTAGCAGTTTTTCTTCCACTTGTCCAAACTGAACACTCACAGACATTTCGGCTATGAACTGCTCACAGCCTTCCTTGGTAACTTGCTTGCAGTACCTCAAGTCAATATGACAGATATTTCCACAGCGTTTGAAGTAGGACAGGCACTGATCAGTAACCTTATTGCAGTCTGCAAGGAAGAGAAATCACTGTGAGGCAGCAGGAGTGTGAAGCTCAAGGCGCCCCCATCCCCCAGGATATAAGGAACTGTGCTCTCCAAGGAAGTCTGGCCCCTGGTTCCCTAAGGAGAACCACTTGTTAAAAGCTGATTATAGGGCTAGAGAGAAAAGGCATTTGCCCTTACAGGTTCAAATCTCTCGCAATGAATACCTAAGCACTGCTGGGTATGAATCGCCCCGCCCGAAAAACACACATGAGCCTCAAATTATCAAAGTGAATATATGCTTGAGGACCAGAGTGATAGTACTTGCCCTACAGGAGCCTGACCCAAGGAGTTAAATCCCCAGCACCCCATATGGTCTCCAAGGCCCTCCAGGAGTGACTCCTGAGAGCAGAGCCAGGTGTAGCCCCCAAACAAATACAAAAAAAAAAAAAAAAAAAAAAAAAAAACCTTGAAAAGCATCCAGATAGTTTTTTTTTGATGTGTGTAAATCTTCCTATAAATAGGCCTGATCATTTAATCTGTTCAGTGGCTCACTTTTCCCACCTAATATATCCGTGATGAGAATCTACCTGTGTGCATTACAGGCACCTGTCTTCTTTTCCGTAGATCAATTCGGGAGTAATCATCCGTCGTCATCACGGGACTCACAGGTTCTGTTGGTCCATCTCTTGCACTCTTCCCTTGAGTATTTTTATCAACTTGCTGATTTTGTTATACTTTTTATTTCGGTTTTAGGCCATATGCAGCAGTGCTCAGGGCCTACTACTCCCAGATACTTGTGGGTTGTTCTGAGCTGTGCACAGGGATTACATCAATCTGGGACCAAATCTGGGGCACCTGAATGCAAAGCATGTGCTCAGTCTTTAACTTCACTTTTTGGATCACACCCTGTGATGCTCAGGGCTTACTCCTCATGTGGTACTCAAGGCAGGAGTATGTGGTTTCCCCACTGAATTCCTTTAAGAACTCGGGGGACCATACATAGTGCTGGGATCGAACCTGGGTCAGCTGTGTGCAAGGCAAGCACCTTACTCACCATACTTTCTCTCCAGCCCCATGTGCTCAGTCTGAATCATTTCCCGAAGCCCTGTCAAACACTGTGAGTGGGGAAAGGGGCCAGGGATCAACCCAGGGCCACTTAAGTCACGTCCTTTTCTTTTGGGATTGCAGCCAGAGTCAGCAAAGTTGAGCATGAGTTAGCACCCTCTGAAGGCTCTGAGGTCCCACTTGAGCCAGATGAATTCTTTCATCTTGGTGGCTGTGAACTTGAGGCCTTTGCTGCCATTACTTCTACCCACACTTCATCCCTCTAGTAAATGAGTGGGAAGGAAGAGTCACGGCAGACTGTGATGGTGCCGTCACGTCACCAAGGTCCTTGGAGGTGAAGACATGGCGACATGAAGTGCACAAGTATGCGCAGTCTTGAGTTCATAGGACATACCTGGGACACTGCATCACAGGCAGGGCCACCAGCAGATGAAGTGGCAAGGATGTTGACAAAGATACTTGAAAATTGCTTTCCATCACCAATCTGCAGGAGCCACAGAAATGTCGACTGGTCTCCAATAAGGGGCTGCGGCCAGTAACTGGTGGGCCTGACATCTGAGTGCGATTAGGATAGATTCCACCATGCAAGTAATTCCTGGACTTTATTTCTGCCTCAGATGTTTGCAAAATATTTCTTTTTCACACAGATTTTCTTTTTTCTTTTCTTTCCAACTTTTTGGATCACACCTGGCGATGCACAGGGGTTACTCCTGGCTCTGCACTCAGGAATTACTCCTGGCGGTGCTTGGGGGACCATATGGGATGCTGGGAATCGAACCCGGGTTGGCTGCGTGCAAGGCAAATGCCCTAACTGCTGTGCTATCGCTCCAGTCCCATTCACACAGATTTTAAAAGGCTGGCAAACAACTCCCCCGCCCCCATTTTTTTGTTTGGGGGGAGCCACACCAGGCAATGCTCAGGGCTCAAATCTTGGGTCAGCTGCTGCAAGGCAAGCACCTTACCTGTTGTACTAGCACTTCAACCGAACAACTATTGCTTCATAAGGTAACATTCTGGGAATCGGAGAAATAGTACAAGGGTTAAGGTGCTCATCTTGCATGCCGCCAACCCCAGTTTGATCGCTGGCACTGCCTGTGTTCTCGGAACACTATCAGGGTGAGCCCTGAGCACCGCCAGGTTATGTGAACATCCCCCATCCCAGGGACTGAACTGGGATGGCTCAAAGGGCTGGTGTGCACACTGGCATATGGGGAACCTGATCTCCTTGCCATGGCATAATCCTCTCAGCACCCCGACCTCCACCCCTGCCTCAGAGTTGGGGAGAGAGTTTGAACTGTACAGCCACATACCCACATCGATCCCCAGCACTGTTGGGTATACCCTAGTGGCCCTAAGCACTGCAGGCCACAGCCCTGCCCAGCCCCCAGTACCATCGGGCCAAATATGCCAACAGGTCTGCACAGCTGGGCAGTATCACTGGGAGTGGCCCCACTCATAGCTAAGAATCTCCCTCCTTGATAAAACAAAAATAGGCAAAGGAATTGAATATGTTTCCCTGAAGACATACAGTGGCAGTGAATTAGCACATGAAACTATGCTCAGTCTCCGCTTTAGGGAAAGCAAAGTCAAGACCACACCAAACTCTTCCTGATCAGGATGGCGGCATGCTAGGATGGAGTGTTGCTGCCACTATGGAAAACAATGTTTTTAAAAACAGTGAAACTTCATTCCTCTCCTGTCACCAGCCATGTAAGACCAAGCCAGACCCTTAAGATTTCAACATCAAAAGAAATATAACTCTTAGCTTGACTAAGGGGCAAGCAAAAAAGCATAGTCATTTTGTAGAATGCCAACATCCTGTTACTGGAAGGAAAGGCTGATTCAAAGTGGAACTCAAGACGGGGATGGAACAGAAGTATCCAAACTTATTCGGCCTACTCCCCCGATCAGCAGCCCTTGGAAACTGACCTCCTTTTTTTAAACAGCAGTTACATTTCGTCTAACAGCAGTGCATTTTGGTTTTTGTTTGTTTGTTTCTGGGTCATACCTGGGGATGCTCATGAACTATTTCTGCTTAGGAGAGAACCCTGGCCAGGAACCAAAGGCAAGGATTTGGGGGGTGTCTGTCAGCCACTTGCAAGGCAAGTGCCTTATTCCTGTATTATCAGCACTGCATTTTGCAAGAGGAACCCAGAGGGGACAGAGTGATAGTACAGTGGGGAGTTGCACAAAGCCAACCCAGGTTTGATTCCCGGTATCCCATATGGTCCCCCGAGCACTGCCAGGAGTGATTCCTGAGTGTAGAGCCAGGAACAATCCCTCAGTATTACAAGATGTGACCCCATGAAACCAAAATAAATAAAAGAAGAACCCAGAGAGCTTCTGCCATTTCTCAGATGAGGAGACTGAGGTTCTGCCTAGCACACTTTTATGTATTCTCACCACCTAACCCCAATAAAGAAAGAAAAAAATATCTCTGAAGGCAGATGAATGCAATAGAGCAATAAATGCTGAGGCAATCTACCTTCCTGAAGCAAATAAAGTGCTTCAATTGCACCTAAAACTGGGGACCAATCAGAGGCTGGTAGTAAAGATGTAAGTCGGGATGGGGGCAAGGGAGAGGAGGAGGCCCACGTAGGGAAACACCAAGGCTAGAGACAGGTTTGTGGAGGAGCAGGGAGGACTCCCACCCCAGAACAGAGGGGTTTGGGTCTGACGGCAGGTGCATGCCCTCAGCTCTCGGTCCCCCTGGAACGCAGCCTGTGCTCTGCGGCGGGGGCTGTGCCACAGCATCAGTTTCTCTCGGGAGAACCGATCCACCCGTGGACCCCCGCAGAGGCCAGGCTCTGCTGCGTGCCGAGCCCCAGCCCCGAGAGATCCAGCACAGCACCGTCGCTCAGCCACTCAGGAAAGAAGCATCCCTGCGAGGAGGAGAAAGCCAAGCCCATCTGCAGGCTGCTGGACGGGGCTCAGAGACAGGAACAGACATGGAACTGGTCGTGACGTGCCAAAGTAGTTTCATAAGGTCCGACCCCACACAAAAATGACAGACTCTAAAGAGGGGGAAATCCTAGGAAAAAAGTAAAGATAGATGTGGGGAAGTTGAGAAAAAAGAGAACATTAAGAGTAAAAGAAAATTTCTTAGAACTAAAGATCAGAGCATTTCCAGATTGAAAGGGCTCAAAAGAATGTGGTTAAAAAAAAAAGCACTCGGGTCAGGGCCAGAGAGATAGCACAGCGGGGGGCTCTCGCCGCACAGCAGCCAACCCGGGTTTCATCCCCAGCATCCCACATGATCCCCAGAGACTGCCAGAATTATTCCTGAGTGCAGAGTCGGGAGCAAACCGGAGTAGCTCTGGATGTGGAAACCCCCCCAAAACAAACAAAAAACTCAAGTCAAGGCTCATTATTAAAAATTACAAAGAAACAGAGACCAAGGAAATGGGCAGAGTGACTGAAGGATGACTGCAGAGTCAAAGGGTCTAAATCGGCCTCTGGAGACTGGATGGTGGGGCAATGCCTCCACCCCACTGTGCTGTGCGGGAAGCCCTTTTCAGACAGAGGCAGTTGCAATGTTCTCTTCACTCGGAGTCATGAGGAGGATGGCATCAAGCAGAGACCGTCCCTCATACACAGGCTGGAGATCAAGGTCGTTTTTGGCAGGGGCGTGACAACAGGAGAGCTGGTGTCCACTCACAGGCAGGAGCCTGGAGGGGAGCTCAGAAGACCAGTCCAGGAGAGACCCCCGGTCCCCCACACATACACACGGGCCTGCTCAGACACTCAGCAAACAAACATGAGGCAATTATTAACTCCGAGAAACAAACAAAACATTGGTGCAGAGACTGGTGCTGCGAAAACAGATCTGGCTCAGCAATAGGCAATTCTTGCCGGCTATGTCAGAGTAAAGAACAGTGATGGATCCATGAGAAAGAGGGGAAAGAGGGAGAGAGGGAGGGAGGGAAGAGAAAGGGGGGGAGTGGATGCAAGAGCAGCTTTCTTACGTTCCCCAGAGCAAGTTCATAAATCAGGAGGTGTGGTTGGAAGAAGAAAATCAAGACCTACAACATGAGCCTGCTACTCAGGATGCGGAGGGGTGCCTGGAGGAAAGGTGGCTGGCCAGGGGCACAGGCCGCCAGGCTCCCAACAAAGCTGGACAGCCGTGACTCCACTCTGTCCACAAACTGCTCCTGTGACCCAGGTCATGGATCCTGAGACATGTCACCCTTGTGGCTGATTGCACTATATCAGCTCAACTTAAAAAAAAAATCTGTTAACTTTCTGTTTTGTTTTTGCTTTTTGGATCATGCCCGGCAATGCTAAGAGGTCACTCCTGGCTCTGCACTCAGGAATTAGCCCTGGCGGTGCTTGGGGGACCATGTGGGATGCTGGGATCAAACCTGGGTTAGTCGCGTGCAAGGCAAACGCCCAACCCATTGTACTTTTAAAATCAGTCAACATTTAAAGAGAATTTGTCAGAGAGTGAATATATGAATTTGTCTTTCTGATTGTCATAATTTTTTCCTTTTGGTTTTGGATTGTTCTTTTTTTGGCCACATCCAGTGGTACTTAGGAGTTACCTGGATCTGCACTCTTGGTGGGCTCGGAGAATCATGTAGGGTGCCAGGTATTAAACCCAGACCAGACGCGTGCAAGGCAAATGCCCTGTTGCTGTACTATTGCTCTGGCCCCATCTGTTCATCCTAACTGAACAAGAATCCGGACAGCTCTATGCATGGGGCTGATGTGACTGGAGTGAACTACGGAGACAGAAAGGCAGGCGATTCCACACTAGCGAGCACGGGGCTTGCCCTGGGATCTCTGTTCCTCCAGCACCCGCAACCCCACACAGCCTCACCGTCATGAGCCATCGGCACTACCACAGCCCACACAAGGGGCGGGAGGTGTCTGAGGATTCTGGGCCCCCATGCTGCCCCATTCCCCTGGACGGTGGCCGGGCAGACGAGAAGGGGCTTTATCAGGCAACAACTGAACTCTGAGAAGCAAACAACTAAATGATATGCAACTCCCAAGGAATGAAACTGTTAGCAGACAAGCTTATGTCAAAAAACCAAACAAACAAAAAGGAACAAGAGGAATTTAAATAGGTCAGAGCATTCTGTCTTGGCAATTTCTGAGTTTCTTTCTCATCCCCCGCAGGTCTTCTATCCCCAATCCAACTACCTGTAACTAGCAGAACAAGACAGATTAGCTGGCTGAGCGTGGGCGGTGCTGCTCCACAGGACAAGGCCGTAAGACCAAACTCTGGAGAGAGGAGTCCAGACCACCTGCAGACACCCCACCAAACAGGAGTTGGCTTCCCGCCGCTGGGAAGACGTTCAATGGCTGCAGCCTCTTGCAGGGCCTTGGCCTCCCTGTTCCTCTCTCCCACGCGACAGCACGGACTGAGAAGCAGCTCTACCCCCTCACGCTAGGCTCTCTGGTCCCATATTCTTCTGGTCTGGTCGCCAATTATGAAGAAGTCACTAACTTGTTTGTATCCCCTTTAGATGAGGCCTGTCTTGTTCCATGGTGTATTTTAGCATCCAACAGTGTGAGCCCAGATCGCAGGCACACAGATCACCACCCCAGCCCCCATGACTGTGGTGCACCCAGACCCCCTTGGGTCCCCACGGACCTGACAGGTTGATTTCAGTTAAGGAGTCTCGGGTGGTGGTGCCCACGGCAGTGAGCAGGTTAACGGACTGGTCGGTCACGTGGTTACAGTAGCTGAGCTGGAGCTTGGAGAGCAGGGGCATGTGGCGGATGATGAGCCGCAGGGAGGCGTCGGTGATGTCCAGGCCCGCCAGCCGCAGCTCCACGATGTTCCGGAGCTTGCTCCGATTGTCCATCTGACCTGAGGGGCAGAGTGGAGAGGTCACATGTCACCGAAGGCAGCACAGGTCACTGGGACATGCACGCCACTGGCCAGATGGGACTTGGGTTTTCTTTCACCACTAGCCTCCCAGCCCACACCCGAGTGTCCCAATACTTGGATGTCAGGACACCGTACATCAAATGTGACAGGACTGGATTCTTGAAAATATCACACGGCCTTAAGTCACTGAGCCCAGCTCCCCGCAGCAGTGCTGGCCCAAGGGAGACGCCATGGGGTTCCCTCGATGAAGCGGTTGGCAAGAACATGACCCAACTTCAGTGGCCCCAAACAAACCACTCCCCAAGCTGAGGCCCAAAAGCAAGGAAGCAGGGCGCAGGGGTTGGTGTGGTCGGCGGCTCACCTAGGAGCCGCTGCCCTCTCACCCATGCCCACAACCCTGGAGAAGGGCAGCAGCCACTGAGCCATTTCCAACCCGCAACCCCTCCATGTGGCTAACACAGGTCCAAGGACACAGCCAGGTCACACCTGCCACCTGTCCAGCCTCTCACCTGGCCGGTTATCAGTAGGAGGGGACAACAAATCCCGCATCTGGGCGTCCTTCAGTCCTTCCACCCACTGGACATCCAGGGTGCGGAGCAGAGGACAACTGGCGCTACAGAGCGCAGAGACGGCCACCCACGAGCAACCTGACAGCACCAAGTCTCGAAGCCCTGCAGGCAGAGGTGGGGGACAGCAGTCAGGCACCAGGCCTGAGCCCCAGTCACACAGGCGGGGCTCCCCAGCCCCGTGCTCACCGGGCAGCCGGTTGATGAGCCAGCTCAGCTGCTTCTTGGAGATATTGGTCCAGCTGAGGTCCAGCGCGACGGGCTGCCGCCGGATGACGCCGCTCAGCAGCAGTGGCGTGATGGACTTGCAGTGGTTCAGGTCGATGCGCGTCCACAACCGCTTATCACAGCACCTGGGGGTCAGCCCGCACGCAGGACGCTAGAGACCCCCACACCCGACATCCTGCGCCCCGCCTCTCAGTGCTCCTGTCTGGGGTCCAACGTGCCCTCGGGCCTCTGCACCCTGCACATTGTGAGTCTGCAACAGGGCTAAAGGCACGGAAGCCGCAAACGTCACAGCTGGATGATGTCAGCGCTCTGAGCCCTGCTCACTCCCCACTGCAGCACTTGGAAAGGACAAGGCCTCTCCCTGGTCCCTCGTCACCTGCCAAACAGGTCTGCTTCTCCAGGCTGACAGCCCACCACACCGCCCAGCTCTGGGGACAACGAAGCCTCGTGAGGGACTCCCTGGGGCCGGGGACCCATACGTGCCACCCGCTCTGGCCTGGCTCACCAGCGGTTCCAGGTCCTGCAGACCCGCATGCAGACACACAGGTCTTGGTGGCTGAGGTAGCTGAAGACGGCCATCCACACCTCCCTGTGCATGACGTGCGCGGCCCCATCGTCCAGGGGCAGCGAGTCAGGCGGGGGGCTGATGGGGGGCGGCCGGATCACGTGTCGCTCCATCTGGATGCACTTGGGCGGGGACATCGAGGGCGGGGGCCGGGAGATGAGCCGAGGGGGGCTGCGCAGGCCGGGCCCCAGCTGGTGCCGCAGCTCCCTCGGGGTGCCGTTGAGCCCCTTGCTGAAGCGGTGGGGGCGCTCGCAGAGGCCCAGCAGCTGCTTGGGCTCCTCGCTCTCGCTCTCGGGCTCCGACTTGATGGGCTGGTGGTTCTCGCTGGCCAGGCTGTTCTCCGTCTTCTGGATCTCCTGGTTCAGCTCCTTGCTCAGCTCCTTGCTCAGCTCCTTGTTGGGAAGCCTCCGCTTCCGACGCATCTTCACTTTCTTCTTCTCTTCGGGGCCCTCGGCCCCCTCGGTGCTCGGCCCAGCCGTGGGGGAGCTGGAGCGGGAGTGGTCGCTCTCCCTGGTCTTTGGGGGGGCCTCCGGCAGATCATCTTCGGGCTCCTGCTTGAAGCGCCTGATGGGCTTGGACAGGGCCATCCGGTCTTCCGTGTTCTTCCAGGATCGCCGCTGGAGAAGGAGGGAGGGGTGAGGGTCCAGGCTCTCGGCTCAGTCCATCCCCCCAGGCCTCCCCATCCTCTGCCCGGACAGGTGGCCCCGGGACTGGGGTGCGGGGAGAGGGGAAGATGGTACCTTTTTCCTGAAAAGCTTATCCTCTTTGCCAGGCTTTAGCTGTCATGGGAGAGAAGAGGACGCAGAGCTTGTTGCTGGTCCAAGGGATCGGGTCTCTGCCACGACCCTCCACAGGGCCCCCCTCCGCCCCCAGTCCCGGATCCTCTGACAGACGGTGGGCCCTGCCTGCTGGGCTGACGGAAGCAGCTGGGAGTACGGTTAGACTACCTCCAGGCAACTGGCCTCCCCCCTCCCCTGCAGACTCCCGTCCCGAGGGTGTGGGACTGCTGGCACGGGCGGCCCTGAAGCCTGGGTGCCGCCTTGTGGCTGCTGCGGGAAGGGCGGGTGCGGGGACAAGGGTGCAGGATCCTCAGCGCAGGCAGCAGCTTTGGCTCACCCAGCCCCACCCAGCCCTGCCAGGCAGGCAGGGCTGAGGCCAGAAGCAGGGGGGCAGGTGGGGGAGGGCGGGGCGGGGTGGAGGGAGCACCTGCTGCTGGAAGTAAGTGAGACTGGATCTCCACCAGGGGCTGAGGCTGCTGCCTAGAGGGGGCCTCGGCGAGAGGTGAGAGGAACCGGGGGACGTTTGAAGCGTCGAGGCCTAAAGGGGTGGGAAGAGGAGTGACTCGGCCGTGTGCCCCTCCTTGCTCTGGGGCCGGGCTCTTGGGGCTCAGGGGACCTGATGAGGGCAGCAAGAGGCCAAGATACCAGTTTTCCCCCAGCCCCTGCCACCCCCCTACACTCCCATACCCAGGCCCTGCCAGGCTGTCCCTCCCACCCCCTCCCCAGTTCTTACTCGCTTGCGTCCACTGAGCTCTGGGGGCTTCTCGTATTTCCGCTTCCTCCTCAGATGCACATCATCCGACTTCCGGCGGAGGATGCCGTCAGGGGGCACCTTCTTGGGGTGCTCGTCTGACCGGCGCCGGGGCGCCTCCTCACACTCGCTCCTGCGCTTGGCAGGCTCCTGCCCTTCCTTGTTGTCCCGGTTCATCTTCTGCTCCTTGAGCAGGGAGCCCGGCAGGTTGGAGGCATACTTAAAGCCAGGGCCACGCTTTTGCTTGTAGGCCAAAAAGAGAGAAGGAAGAGACCGACTGTATATCCTTGGACCAGCCTGCTGGCGGGTCTCCCTCCCTCCCTGCCCAGCGGCACCCCACAGGCTCACGCCCACACCGGGGACAGGCCGCGTCTGGCAAGGCCAAGGTCCGCCCCTCCCGCTGACCCGGGACGGGAGCCCAGCACTCACTTTCCCGGTCTTGCCGGCGTGGTTGCACTTCGGACACTCCCAGCAGTTGGGAAGCTCATCGTTGACCACGCCCTCCGACTCCTTAATCTACAAGGGACAGGGGCCAGTGGGCAGGGGTGGGGCGCCGCGGGAGGCCAGCTTGACAGGAACGCCAACACCCCCTCCCAAATACCTCTGCGAGATCATCTTTGCCAAAAGAAAACAGGGCTGCTTAGAGAGGTGGGTTCAAATCCTGGCCTGCTTCTCCCCTGCTCAGTGACCCCAGGCAAATCACTTCATCTCCAGGGCCGGGGTCCCTGTCTCACCCCACCCAGGACAGACTCCTCGAGCTCGGGAAACCAGCAAACCAGGCAGCCTCCAAGAAACCCCATCCGGGTGCACCCCGGCCTCCCCCGCAACCTGTGAACTGGGAGAGAACCCAAGTCCTCTCTTCCGAATGGGGGGCGGGGGGCCCACCACCACCCTGAAGGGAAAAGGGACATGACACCCCAAAGAAGAATCACTGGGGCCAGCCCACCTGACGTCTCAGACAGACACACCAGTCGGCACCGGGTGACGCCACCCTAAGGCAGAAAGTCCTAACCTGCCCGGGAGGAGCCCCAGGGGAAGGCCCTGCCCCTGCGGCGAAGTACACAGGGGCGCTGCTTCCCAGGACCGCGGGGTGGCTAGTCCCTGTCCTGCGGAGGGGGGTCTCGCAGCCAGGCCCCGTGGGCCGCTCACCTTAAGGCATCCGGGGTGGATGATCTCGTTGCAGATGGAGCACTCCATGAGCATGAGGTTGAACTTGCCTTCCTCCTCCTCCACTGTGTCCTCCTTCCCAGCCTCGCCGCACACCAGGCACACGGCGGTGTGGGGCAGCACCGGCTGCAGAGCCGGGAAAAGCAGCCCAGTGAGCGGGGCCGGGCCGGTCGGCGTGGCACGCGGCTCCCGCTCCCGGTCCCGCCAGCCCAGAAGGCAGCAAGGAGAGGCCCAGTGAAGCCTCCTCCCGCAGGGAGGCGGACACCACCGTGAACCGCAGTCAGGTAGGCGAGAAGACGGCGGGAGGAAAGTAACAGCAAGTCGGCCCTCAGAGGGAGGCGGGGCCTGCACCCGTCCCAGGGCCTGGCTGACAGACTTCAGGCTCCACACACACCTAACCGGCAAGCTGGGGAGACCCAACTACCTCCTCTAATACCACTGAGACAGTCCTTGCCTTTGTCCCCGTCTCTCTCTCTTTTAAACTTCTGGGCTCTGCCCCGCTCAGGAGACCCTGTGGGGTACGAGGAAGAGCCCTTCCCGCTCCACCATCGCTGCAACCCCATATTCGCCTTTTTCACTGTGTTGCGCTGGCAGTCAAGGGAGCTACTGGCACTCACCCGGGCCCTGGCAGGCCTGGCTGCCCCTGGCTCCCTAGAAAGTCTGCAGGCTGCAAGCTGGAGAGCACACAGGGTAAGGCGCTGGCCTGGCACCCTTCTAAAGCCACTTCAGATCCCTGGAAACATACTTGGTCCCCTAAGCACTGCCAGGAGAGACCCCTCAGCACAGAGCCAGGAACAGACCCTGAGCATCACTGGGTGTGCTCCCCGCCCCCCTCAAAAAATTCCACAGCTTCATGTAAGCAAGTCTTTGATAAAGCAGTAGAAATGAATTTTATGAGAACGTCCCAAAGACCCACCGTGGCCCGAGCCCACGTCCTTCAGCCATTCTGTACGGTGAATGGCATTTCAGTTGTTCAAGGCCCGCAGAAGTGATCGGGCCTTGAACAACTGAACGGGTAGCGACTGGTAGCACTGAGTGGCTGTGAGGGCTGCGTGCCAGACGTTCTCCCTTGGAAGGACAACTGATCAAACGCCACCGCCACTGCTACTTACATGATTAATGGAGTTAATTTTCTGAATCTCCTATTCACAAAAATAACGAGTGGCATGTGTTGCAAATGATGAAATTAAAGTTTATACGTGGAAATTAGAATTTAGGGAAACGTAACAACCGCCACCACAAACTAGACCTCTTCCCAAGACTGCGAGACTCTGTTGACAAAGAGTGCAAGCTCTCTATTTATTTTAGGCATTTGAAAAATCCATTTAACTCCAGGAACGGAAGCAGAGTTTTCCAAATGAAGGATGCACCATGCTACAGTATCGAACAGAAGCAAACTCACTGATACAGTTTCAAGTTTTCAAGTTCCACATTACACCAAACATTTTTTTTTGGAGGGGTGAGGGGTCAGGGTTTGTGCCACACTCAGCAATATTCAGGGGTTACTCCTGCTCTAAGCTCACGGTCACTCCTAGTGGTGCTAGGGGCCCATATGGGATGCTGGGGATGGAACACAGGTTGGCAAGGCAAGCGCCCTACCCACTGTACTATCTCTCCAGCTCCACGTTACAAAAAACCTTTAAGAACTGAATGTCCTCAGATGGTCCCTCCAAATCCAGGCAACAACAGCTTAGAGCAGTGGAGAGGTGGAGAAAATCCAGGCAACACAACAGTTTTTCTAACGACCAGTCACAAAAAAAAAAGATTTATAAGAATAAATGCCATCTTCCTACCAACCTTTTGTTTTGGAAAATGTTTTCTTATAGATATGTCATTTTGCTGGGCCCAGAGTAACATTACAGCAGGTAGAGCATTCGTCTTGCACACAACTAACCCGGATTCGAACCCCCCATACCCCATATGGGACCCCTAACCTGCCAGGAGTGAACCCTGAGGGTTGAGGCAGGAATAAGCCCCAAGCACTGCAGGGTATGGCCCAAACACTCACCCCTGCAAATGTCATTTTGTTAACATGTAGAAGGATTCTTGGTTTTGTTGTCTGTCTGGTACCATCCATCAAATCAGGGCCTCCACATGCAAGACACATGACCTGACAAGAAGCTGAAACCCCAGCTGTGCTCAGGGCTTACTCCTGGTGGGTTCAGGAGACCATACAAGGTGCCAGGACTGAACCTGGTCAGCTGCCTCCAAGGCCAAGTGTGCCCTTATCCACGGGGTTATCTATCTAGCCCTCATATTATCTTTAAATAAGTTTTTTTTAAAATTTCATTTCCAGTTTTAGTTTTAGATATAGTAGCTTAAAGAAAGAAATAGCTCACATAAAGTTTTTTTTGATCTATAGGATTTTAAGACCACACAGGGGTTCTAAGACCAGTTTGAGAACTGATGTATTAGACGATAAAGCTCAAAGGCACAGCAAGCAGACATATTTTGTACACACACACATACACACACACACACACACACACACACACCCAACCCCCCCACCTCTCCTAGAATCTACACACAGTCTCTCCCAGAATCATCTACATACAAATACACCTACCTCTCCCAGAATCTAACACACACACACACACACACACACACACACACACACACCTGCATGCACATATCCTTCCCAGCACCTGTAAAGACAGTTTTAACTGGCTGTGTTAGAGAATCACCATGACACTGTGAATCTATATGATATGGGCCACATGTATGAGTTCAGAACATGGAACACTGAAGGCGGATGTCGGCCCCAGTTAAGACAGATCCTCCATGAACCTCAGACAAAGCGCAGGCATGAGACCAAGGGAAGCAGGAAGCCAGCTGCCCTGAAGGGGTCTGGGAGATTTACACAAACCTGCTGAGACCCCAGGAAAAAAAGTGGGTGCAAATATGCCAGAGAGGACAGAGGCTGGTTTCTGGGAAGTGCTTATGGGTAGAGAAAAGGCAGATGTTGGCATGCCCCTGTGGAGAGATGGAGGTTAAGGAGAGAGACCAAGTGTTGCCAACAGGGAGCGGGCATCCGTGGGCAGGCGAGCCACGAGAGGCGGCGAGTGCTGCGGGCATCTGAGGGGCAGAGGCAGTTGGGGCGAGGCAAGGAGGGAGACAGGCGTCCAGGCCTGGGCTGGCAGCACTGCCTAGTGGGCAGGGATGGAGGGGGCCTCGCAGAGAGAATGAAGGCAAGGGAGGGGCGTTCTGGGATGAGATGGCCAAGGGTCTGGAGCGGGAACTGAGGGGGACCTGCTGGGCCAGAAGCTGGGAAGGAAAACATGGTAGCAAGTGCCACGGTGGGGCTGAGACCAGGACACACAGCAGTGAGTGAGGGCCGCCTTCGACCACACTCCCCGTGCCAGGCACCGGGCTTGGTAAGCAGAGCCGAGAGGCACGACAGAGACAGAGACACGACAGCTGAGAAGAGAGCAAGTCCCCACGGCCCTCTCTGAAATGCTGACAGGATGCAGAGGGTCACGTGGCCTCCTGCGACAAAGCAGACTGAAGGATCTGTATTTCATTCTGCGGGGGGCACTCCCCCGACCTGCAGAACAGGGATCGACTAGAAACACCAGCAGTAACATGTGAAAGAAAAGGAAACTAAGTAAACGCTCCACAGAGAAAAAAGGGCAACGTGCAGAATGTGAGAAACTATCAACAAACCAGTTGTCTGAGAAGGGGTTTATTTCCAGAACACAGGAAGAACTGCTACACCTTCCCGGTAATAGAGAACGCTCCCCAGAAACGGGGCAAGGAACTGAGCAGACACCTCCAAAGACGGCAACTCTAGGGCAAGAGGCCGCGCGTCACTGAGCAGCACACAGCGCCCACGCCAAGTCCGACAGTCACTCTCAAGGAGAAAACCCAGAACACACCAACGAAGGCACGGAAAGGCTGGAGGCCTTGTACCAAGGCGTTGGGAGGGGTCAAGGCATCCAAGTACATTAGTGGTGGTACAGCTAAACAACCACAGCACAAGAGATCGGAACTCAACAACAAAACTTACAAATGGACTGTTAAATAGCCAGAATCTGGAAAAAACCCGAGTGCCCTAGAACAGATGACTGGTTGAAGAAACTCTGGTACATCTATACAATGGAATACTATGCAGCTGTTAGAAAAAATGAGGTCATGACGTTTGCATATAAGTGGATCAACATGGAAAGTATCATGCTAAGTGAAATGAGTCAGAAAGAGAGAGACAGACATAGAAAGATTGCACTCATCTGTGGAATATAGAATAACAGACTATAAGACTAACGCACAAGAATAGTAGAAATAAGTACCAGGAGATTGTTTCCATGGCTTGGAGGCTGGTCTCTCATTCTGGGTAACTCAGGGAAGGGACCACCAAGTAAAATGTGGTTGGAGGTCATGTGGGGGAAGGGTGAGGCGGGCGGAATACAGACTAGAGACTGAACACAATGGCCACTCAACACCTCTATTGCAAACCACAACACCTAATCAGAGAGAGAGAACAAAAGGGAATTCCCTGCCATAGTGGCAGGGTGGGGTGGGGGAGGGATGTTGGGTTTACGGGTGGTGGAGAATGGGCACTGGTGAAGGGATGGGTTATTGAACTTTGTATGGGGGAAGCATGAGCATAAAGATGTATGGATCTGTAACTGTACCCTCAAGATGACTCTCTAATTAAAAATAAACTAATTAAAAAAAAAAATGGACTGTTAAGGCAGTGGGCTGAGATGGGGTGGGAGGGAACCTGGGAACCCTGGTGGAGGGAAAGGATAATGGTGTGAGAATGGAGCTGGAACATGGTACATCTAAAACCCAACTGCGGGGGCTGGAGCAATAGCACAGCGGGTAGGACATTTGCCTTGCGTGTGGCCGACCTGGGTTCAATTCCCAGCATCCCTTATGGTCCCAAGCACTGCCAGGAGTAATTCCTGAGTTCAAAACCAGGAGTAACCCCTGAGCATCGCCGGGTATGACCCAAAAAGCCAAAAAAAAATTAAAAAAAATAAAACCCAACTGTGAATACTTTGTAAATCATGGTGCTTAAATAAAAGTTTGTTTTTTTTTTTAATTTTAAAAAACCCTCAGAACTGGGAGACCCTACCCAACACATTCAGGGTGTTTATCCAAGAGAACCCCCAACAGGTTCTTGAAGTTCACATGCCTGCACTCAGGAATTACTCCTTGCTGTGCTTGGGGGGCCATGGGATGCCAGGGATCGAACCCTGGTTGGCTGCATGCAAGGCAAACGCCCCACCCGCTGTGCTATCACTCTGGCCCCCCATCCCTATGCCTGTGTTCACCACATCATTCACTACAGTCAGAGGAGGCAGCTAAGTGGCTGTCTCACG
The DNA here is from genome assembly GCF_027595985.1 of Sorex araneus. NCBI lineage: Eukaryota > Metazoa > Chordata > Mammalia > Eulipotyphla > Soricidae > Sorex > Sorex araneus. Next base: position 3,343,357 of record NC_073310.1, on the reverse strand, counting down.
CGTGGAATATTATTCAGCCTTCACAAAGGAAGAGGTCTTGTCCCTCAGCATGGATAAGCCTGGACAGAGCACAGCAGGCTTAAGTGGAACCAGCCAGCCCCCAAAAGGAGAACCTGTGGGATTCCTCTCACGGGAAGGACGCAAAGCCAGTGCGCAGTTATAAAGAGGGAGTAGGGGCCAGAACAGTACAGCAGGGAGGGCATTTGCCTTGCACATGACTGACGGGGGTTCGATCCCCAGCATCCCTTATGTTCCCCCAGAGCACCACCAGGAATAATTCCTGAGTGCAGAGCAGGAGTAACCCCTGAGCACTGCCAGCTGTGACCCAAAAAGACTGGGGGAAAAAAAGGAGTGGAAAGGTGTGTGTGTGTTGGGGGTGAGGACGAAAACCAAAAACTGGCTTGTACAACACTGACCAGATCTAAGTAACACATACAACTGACGCCTAACAGCAGCTAAGATGGCAATCTTCGGGCCACGGGCTTTGGCTCCCACTACAAAGAAAGCAGATGCTATGGCAGGGAGCGGGTAAGGTGCTCCTGGGCACAGAGCGGCTGGCAGCCAGAGACAGGCTCCCCGGGGCCAGGAGCAGAAGGACCCAGGGATTCAGGGGTCAGAGGGGCTGCAGGGGGCAAGTGAAGGTGGAGCGAGGCCGTCCTAGTGCTGCCCACCGCTGGGCACCATCCATCAGCCACCTTCATCCGGGGCAGCCCCTCTGCGGACACTGACCTTCCCCCAGGCCCGGCCGAAGGTGGACGACAGGAAGGGAGGGTGGGCTCAGAACTGTCCTGAACTGGGCCATAAATTCTGCCGACGGGGGTCACAGACAGGACAGGATGCCCTGACCTCTTTAAAGGCAGAGACTTCAAAGCGCCCGGCAAGCTGCGGGAAGAGCCTCAGACTAGGAAGAAAGAGGATCTGAGCACATGTGGCGGGGCTGAGCCGCGGCCCACCCGGTAAGGCCCAGCTCCCTGCTTCCCCCGAGGGGGCAACTTCGGACCTTCTGTGGCCAGAATATCCCCCACCAGCCGAGGCACAGGCCAGCGGGACCAGAGGGCGCCACCCCCGAAGCCGCTGTCACACTCACCGCAATGCACTGCCGCATGATGCAGCTCTGCTTCATGCGCCCGGGGCCCCCGAACTTCTTCATGTCCTTGCAGAAGTGGCACTCTCCGCACTCCGTCCGCAGGCAGGCCTCGCACTTGCGGCATCGCGTCCGGCGCCGGCGAGCTCCCGCCGTCGTCCGGTTGGCGGCCAACTTCACGGCGGAGGCCGGGCCCAGCTTCCCCTTGGGCCGACCCACCGCTCGGTTCTGCAGGAGAACAGACAGGACTGGTGAGATCTGGGCTATAGAGAAGGCCGGACCCCCCGAGGGGCTGCGGGGGAGGTGGGTCCCAGCAGAGGCTCCTGCCCTCGCCCAGTGGGGCCCTGTTAGCCAAGTGATGGTGTCCCTGTAAGGGGAGGTGTGGACAAAGGCAGAGGGACACAGGAAAGGACAGTCTTTTCTTCTTTTTGGTCAAACCCTGCGAGGCTCAGGGCTTACTCCTGGCTCTGCACTCAGGAATTACTCCTGGTGGTGCCTGGGGGACCATACGGGATGCGGGAATCAAACTGCGCTTGGTCATGTGCAAGGCAAACACCCTCCCTCTGTCCTACGGTTCAGGGGAGGACCATCTTGAAGAGGGATGCAAGGATGCAGCAGACACCAAAGCTGGTCATGGTGGGGATCTCTGGCCCTGCACACACCAGGGATTCATACACGGCACCTCTAGCATTTCAAAAAATCCCATTTCTGGCTGGGTTGTTTGGGGCCACACCCAGTGGTGCTCAGGGGACCATGCAGTACCAGGATCAAACCTGCGGCTCCTGTATGCAAAACCTACACTAGCCTGTCCCTCACCTTGAAGTTCCCGTTGCTTTAAGCCATCCAGTTCGGGGAACTTGTTACGTCAGCATACCCTGACTTGGCCCCCATATAACCACCCCCACCCCAGTTCCCGAGCTTCTGCCCCAGCAGGGGCACAGGTCTACACAGAAGGCCCCCTCGTCCCGGGTTCGATTCCCAGCATCCCATATGGTTCCCTGAGCACCGCCAGTGGTGATTTCTGAGTGCAGAGCCAGGAGTAACCCCTGTGCATCGCTGGGTATGACCCAAAAAGCCAAAAAAAAAAAAAAAAAAGAAGAAGAAGAAGGCCCCCTCGCCACCCGCCTGGATAAGGCTGACTGCTCCTGGGGGTGCAGTTCACACCCGGGCACTTCAGAGTGCTAACTACTCCCGGGTGGGGCCTCCCCTGCCTGTGGGCACAGGAAGGCTGTGTGATCCCTGCGTTTCTCGGCCAGACAGCTACCCACACAGGAAGGGAGCAAACCTTAGGATGTGACAGTAACCCGGAAGAACTTCCACTTCTCCCAAGTTTCAGAGGAAGGCATAGCCAGACGCTGAACAGAGCATGGCACCAACAACCAAAAACACTTAGTCCAGCCTGAGGCCGGCACATCCTGGCTAATGGCGGCTGGGGGACACTGTCGGTGAGGTCTCCTCTCCCCACCTCAGGGCACAATGTGAAAACAGGCGAGTCATCCACACCCAAGTAGCGCGACACTGCTGCAGAGTGGCCCCACCTCTGTGAGGAGACTACCGCTCACCCCAAACTATGCGACCTAAGTGTTTCCAGTGCTACTGACCCCTTCTCAGCCCACACAACCAACCTGGGTGACCCACACACTCAAATTTTAGCCGGGTCACACTTGGATTCCTGAGCAAATTCCCACCTTTCTGGTCACTCTTACACCCAGAAGGGCGTCCCTGCATCCCCATGCGGGCCTGCTTCTGCAGACACCCCTTACTCCCTCACCCCCACACACACACCATCACAGCTCGGCCCTCTGTCCTCCACAGTGTAACAGCCCTGTGGACAGCTAATCCCGTTGAGTTCCCCCACCCCCCACATGAAGAACTGCAGCCGGGCCGGAGTGATGGGACAGCGGGTAGGGTGTCTGCCTTGTATGCCTGAACACCTGGTTTGGTTCCGGAACCACATATGGTCCCCAGAGCAATGCCAGGAGTAATCCTTGAGCCCACACACCAACATACAGACTGCTGTATTCCAACATCGCTTCTTCTATGAGCAATTTGGAAGCACTGTTCCGGCAGGGAATGTTATTGGGAATACTAAGGGATTGGCTTATTCAGTCCAAAAATGCTTACTGCACCCAACCCACAGTCCAACCTCTAGAGTATCTGGGGCTAAAGCAGCTTCTTTATTCCTCGTATCTACAACAATGGACAATTACTTGGACTAGGGGGTTGGGGCAATAGCACAGCGGGTAGGGCACTTGCTTTGTATGTGGTCAACCCAGATTCTATTCCCAGTACCTCGTATGCTCACCAGGAGAGATCCCTGAGCACAGAATCAGTAGTAAGCCCTGAACCATCTCTGGTGTGCCCTCCCCCCGAAAAAATTACCTGGATTAGCCCAAATTAATGGGAAAAACATTCTGTGTTCATAGATTAAAAGACAATGATTATGGGCTGGAGAGATAGCACAGCGGGTAGGGCGTTTGCCTTGCACGCGGCCGACCCAGGTTCGAATCCCAGCATCCCATATGGTCCCCTGAGCACAGCCAGGGGTAATTCCTGAGTGCAGAGCCAGGAGTAACCCCTGTGCATCGCCAGGTGTGACCCAAAAAGCCAAAAAAAAAGACAATGATTATGGGTGAGGAAGACAGCAAAGGGCTCAAGCACTTGCTTTGTGTGCAGGAGGTCTGGGTCTGACCCTTGGCACAGCATGGACCCCAAAGCAATGTAACCCATGATCCCCTTCAACCTGAAAACAAACAATATTGTTACAAGAGCAATCCCAAAGCGATTTCTAGATTCCATGAATCCTTATATATTAAAATTCTAGGGGTGTTTTTACAGATACTAACATGATCCTAAAATGATGAAAATGTAAAAAATAACCAAAGTGGTTTGGGGGGTTTTTGGCTTTTTTTTTTTTTGAGATGGTGATGGTAAAACCCAGCTCTCAGATGTTACCACTAAGCCCATCCCCAAGCAAAACACTCCTGAAAATGAAGAACAGAATTGGAACGCTCTCATTTCCCATTTCAAAACCGAATGCAGAGGCCAGAGTGAAAGCACAGCAGTAGGTTATTTGCCTTGCACGTGTCTGATTCGGGTTCGATCCCCAGCACCCCATACGGTCCCCTGAGCCCACCAGGAGTGATCCCTGAGCACAGAGCCAGGAGTAAGCCCTGAGCAAGGACGGGTATGGTTCCCCTCTCCCTCCAATCAAGCTACTGCAAAGCCACAGCAAACAGTGTCATGCCAGTAGACAGACAGACAGACAGACAGACTAACCAGTGGAGAATTTAGAGTCCAGAACCAAATGCATTCACATTTATGACAAACTGATCTTTGACACAGATGTTTTGGCAATTCACCAATGACCAATTTTTCCAACACAGCACATTAATTCCTGTATGATCTCTCCAATGTGCTTTCTCCTTTCCCACAAAATAAGCAAAGGAGAGCAGAGATGTAACTCAATGAAAAGTGTTTGCTAGCACACGAGATCAGAGTTTGAGGCCAGCACTACCCAGCTCCAGAGAAACCTACAGGTGGGTTTAGCATAGGAGCAACAGCTCCAGAGCAATAGCATAGGAGGAGGTAGGACATTTGACTAATGTCCCCAGAATCCCATATGGTCCCCAGAGCACCCGCTAGGAATTCCTGAGTACACAGCCAGGAGTAACCCCTGAGCACTGCCAGGTATGGCCCAAAAACAACTATAAAAAAAACTACAGGCGGGCTGGAGTGATAGCACAGCGGGTAGGGCGTTTGCCTTGCACGCGGCCAACCCAGGTTCAATTCCCAGCATCCCATAGGGTCCCCTGAGCACGGCCAAGGGTAATTCCTGAGTACAGAGCCAGGAGTGACCCCTGAGCATCGCTGGGTGTGACCCAAAAAGCAAAAACAAAACAAAACAAAAACCCTACAGGGGCCAAGGAAATAGTACAGTGGGCAGGCACTTGCCTTGCACACACAGACCTGGGTTCAATCTCCAGCACACCATTATGTTCCCCCAAGCACTACCAGGAGTAAGCCCCGAGCACTGTCATGTGTGACCCAAAACCAAAACAAACAAAGCAGGAAAAAAAAATTTTTTTAACTACAATGGGCCAAGGATTAGTAAATATTCCCCCCCCCCAAAAAAAAAGGTATGTAAATGATCTAGGCTATGAGCACAAGAAATGATGCTCTACATGGGAAGCCAACGAAATGTTATTACTTAAGTAGCTCATTTAATCTGTCCCAGAGACTCATTCACTCACTCCCCTCATTCACACCTCCTCCCACCTACTCACCCAAGTGTTTTCTGGCTGTGAATTTTGCCAGGTTCGGGGTTAGGTGCTTGGACTACAGCAATGAGTAAACCGAGTCCGCTAACCTCACAGGCGCCTGCTGTGTGGGGAGAGAAAGCCACAGAACCACACAAACACAACGCATGCCACTGTGGTGGTAACCATATTGAAACTACGAACATTAACGTAACCCTTCGGTTTTAATACCTGTACCAATAACCTACGATGCAGGGTCTTATCTCCTTTTAAAATGAGTAAACAGAGGAACAATAAATAAGAGAAACCAGGAAGCCAGACAGGAGACCTAAAGCTTGGACCCAGAGGAAGATCTGGGTCGCACTGGAAAGGAGGATGGGAGAGAGGGGCTGGAAACTAAGGTGAGTAAGTCTGACAAGGGAAACAGAAGCCTGGGGCCACAGGAAGGAGTGTGGGAGGGATAGAGATGGGAAATACACAACACACTCAACAATCTGCAAATGGCCCAGAGGGCCACTGGCAGCCTGTCCCTGCAGGCTCACTGGTGCAGCCCTTGTCCGACCATGCACAGAGCAGCATAACCTAATTCTGATGGGGGGCGGGGGGGGAACGACAATGTCTGTACAGTGAGGAAGATGAAAGGCAGGTAAGTGAGGGGTTGACATTGCAGCAGTTGGGACAGAGGACCCTGAAGACATGAGCTGAGGCCATGGAAGGATGACCCAGGAGAAGTTGAGCATAAACCCAGCCCCGATCTGAGCGAGAAAAGTAAGCAGGCACATGCTGGCTTCCAGTTTGAACAGAGTAAGGGGCTTTGGAGGGGAGGAAACAGCAATTCTGCTGTGGACCCTTCCTGATCCCAGGGCTGGGACCTGAGCCGAGAGATAGAAATGGAAAACCAATAGTGCAGTGTTCAGCCCTAGCTGAACAAGTCCAAGAGGCCAAAGTGGAGTATGGGGGAAGTGCGAAGATCCCGGAGACAGTTTCCAGGCTGAACATCTGCACTTGGGGGTCAGGTGAGAAAGCACATCCTGAGGGCCAGCCAGGTAGTGGGAGGGGCAGCAGGAGTGCCGGGAAGAGCATCCAGGACAGTGATCTGGGGCTGTTGCTATCGTACAGCAGGTGGGTGTTTGCATTGCATGGGGCCATGCCCCATATGCAACCTCAAGCCCACCAGGAGTAATTCCGGAGTGCTGAGCCAGGAGTCACCCCTGAGCATCGCCGTGTGTGGCCCAAAAAACAAGAACAGTGATCAAGTTGGAGAAAAAGTACATTGGGTAAGGGCTTGCATGCAGCTGACCCAGGTTGGATCCTGATCCCCAGAATCCTATACGGTTCCTGGAGCATAGCTAGGAATGATTCCTGAACACAGAGCCAGGAGTAACCAAGGAGTATTACCAGGTGTGGCCACAAAACAAAACAAAATACAGGGGCTGGAGCAATAGCACAGCGGATAGGGCATTTGCCTTGCACGCGGCCAACCCAGGTTCGATCCCCAGCATCCCATAGGGTCCCCTGAGCACTGCCAGGAGTAATTCCTGAGTGCAGAGCCAGGAGTAACCCCTGTGCATCGCCAGGTGTGACCCAAAAAGCAAAAAAAAAAAAAAAAAAAACAAAATACAGTGATCTCCTATTTCACCAATCAGGAGGAGCCAGAAGCTAAGGAAGCACTAAAACATGGCTGGCTGTCTTCTGAGTAACACTGAATCCCACAGGGGCCCTTCCCCAAAGGGCCCAGGCTGTCACAGTCTTACATTCTATGCCTGACAGATTTACTGCCTGTCCCCAAATCTTCAAGAATAATGGACATCCCAGGAAATGCTGGATGTGAGTAGCATCAAAGGTCCCGTAACATACACATGTAGACTCCAGGGAGGGTTTTGTTTTGTTCATAGACTGAGGGTAAGAAAAGAGAAAAAACACCCAGAAACCCAGGGGATGGGAGGACTCTGGAGAATCTGAGGAAAGTGAAGAACCTTTAACCCCAGAACAATGTTCACAGGAACAAAGTCCCCAAACTTCCAAGTACAGCTTCAGAAAGGCTCAGGAACCCTATCTTAAAAATTCACTATTTAAGGGGCTGGAGAAACATTACAGCAGGAAGCGTGCATCCCTTGCATACAACCAACCCAGGTTCCATCCCCGGCATCCCATGTGGCCACCTGGGCACTGCCAGGAGTAATTCCTAAGTATAGAGCCAGGAGTAACCCCTGGGCATCACCGGGTGTTCCTCTCCCCCCATAAAGTTCACTATTTAAGAGATTATGGTTTGGGGTGAGAGTTATAGTACAGTGGCTTAGAGCACTGTGTTATAAGGGCATGGTCATGAGTTTAAATCCCTAGAGTATCACATGCGCCAAGCATGGCCCAGGCAACACTGTTATTTGAGGCTGGCAGCTCTGCTGCCTGTGACCCCCCACACCGCAAGCAATTTTCAGCTGCTCTACAGTGAAGTGTTTGCACACCACAGCAAGGGGTGAGACCCCTTCCTCAGTGAGCACCAGCACAAGTGCCAAACCTAGCATGCAAACCTTGGTAAGCACTGTGTGTGCAAGCTCTGCAGCCTGATGTGCAACCCCCAGTTACTTGCAACAAAAAGGCCAATTAAGGGGCCCGGAGCGATAGCACAGCGGGTAGGGCGTTTGCCTTGCACGCGGCTGACCAGGGTTCGATCCCCGGCATCCCATATGGTCCCCCAAGCACCGCCAGGAGTAATTCCTGAGTGCAAAGCCAGGAGTAACCCCTGAGCATCACTGGGTGTGACCCAAAAAGCAAAAAAAGAAAAAAAAGGCCAATTAAAAATAAACAAGGTGGCAGAGAAGTTCATCCCCATCACCCACTATGGTCCCTGAGTCCTGCCAGGAGTAATCCCTCAGTACAGAGCCAGGAGTAAGCGCTAAAATCACCGATAGTGGTCCAAGAGCCAAAAACTAAATATAACAAAAAAACACGTAATTTTTAAGGAAATTGTAAAGGTAAACACAATGGCTATAGCCACATGAACTGAAAGACTTTCTCCTAACTTCTTAATTATATATATGTTTTATTGCTTTTTGGGTCACACCCAGCGATGCTCAGGGGTTCCTCCTGGCTCTGCACTCAGGAATTACTCCGGGCGGTGCTTGGGGGACCAATCTGGGATGCTGGGAATCAAACCTGGGTCGGCCGCACTCAAGGCAAACGCCCTTCCCGCTGTGCTATCGCTACAGCCCCCATGATTGGCACTTTAAATAAAAATTTTAATTAAGGGAGCATCGCCGGGTGTGACCCAAAAAGCAAAAGAAAAAAAAAAAGAAAAGAAAAGAAAGTGCCGGGTCTGGAGCGATATAGCACAGCGGGTAGGGCGTTTGCCTTGCACGCGGCCGACCCGGGTTCTAATCCCAGCATCCCATATGGTCCCCTGAGCACCACCAGGGGTAATTCCTGAGTGAAGAGCCAGGAATAACCCCTGTGCATCGTCGGGTGTGACCCAAAAACCAGAAAAAAAGAAAGTGCCAATCATGTAGCACTGTCATCTCACTGTTCATCTATTTGCTGGAGTGGGCACCAGTAACGTCTCCATTGTGAGACTTGTTACTGTTTTTGGCATATTGAATACACCACGGGTAGCTTGCCAGGCTCTGCAGCGCACAGGGATACTCTCGGTAGTGCCAATCATAGTGTTCATATGTATGATATACAGAATGTGTCTGTATGTATTATATGTAATATATATAAACTTTTTGTTTGGGGGCCCTGTTGTGGTATGGCCCCCACAGGGCTTACTATTGGATCTGCATTCAGGGATCACTCCTGGACAGACTTGGGTGGCCCTATGGGGTGCCGGGCATTGAACCCGGGTTGCCTTTATGCAAGACAAGAATCCTAACCACTGTACTAACTCTCCAGTCTCTATACTTTTAAAAAAGGAAAAGAGGCCTGCCATGAAGATGTGATCCCGGGGGCCGCACATGTGTGCGGCCTCTCCGCAGCTGCATGAATGTGTGTGACTCCAGACGCCAGCTAAATTTTTCGACATGGGCAGCTCCTCGCAGAATGTCTCCAGACTGAGAACTAAGCCACGGCTCCATGCCCGCCCAGGAGGTATTTCTCTCTCTCGCCTCTTCCTTGCCAGGGGTGAAGGACATGGTGACCGCCATATTATGAGGACCACAGATGGGGTTTACAAGCTTGCAATGATCCAATGCCTGGAAGAAATCTCCCTGGACTTAGTTGCTAAAGTACAGAAATCTAAATCCGAGCGGCCGCGGTAGCCTTTCACAACAGAAAGACCCCACATTGAGTCTAGTGGGGTACTCCTAACAATAATAGTGAGGTTTGTGTTGAAATATTGAATGTAACCAAAGTAAATAGAAAGTGAAGTGAAATTTATCAGTTATAGGGGGGGAGGCGGGGGGCACGGGATAGGAGGTGTACAATTTTTTTTCTTTTTTTTGGTGGTGGGATATGGGCACCAGTGAAGAGATGGTTGTTTCAGCATTGTATAACTGAGACTTAAGCCTGAAAGCATTATAATTTTCCACATGGTGATTCAATAAAAAAATAAAAATTAAAAAAAAAAAGGAAAAGAAAACCAAAAAAAAAGCTACTTCACTTTAAGGGTCAAAAAAGACCCAAGTACAAGAACTCTGTTCCAGGAGCTGGAGTAATAGCACCTCGGGTAGGGCGTCTGCCTTGCATGCAGCCAACCCGGGTTCGATTCCCAGCATCCCATATGGTCCCCTGAGCAGCGCCAGGAGTAATTCCTGAGTATATGAGCCAGGAGTAACCCCTGTGAATCACCAGGTGTGACCCAAAAAGCAAGAAAAAAAAAATTCTGTTTCAGAGCTGCCCACCATCAAGGTGTATCCCCTAAACTGAAAACCAGGCCATAACACCAAACACAGTCCACGGGAGAAGGTAAGTCGAAGGTGCTCACTGGCAAAGCACAAACATGGGGTTCCTGCTGTCAACGTGTCTCATCCACCCTTTCCCCCATCCCACAGACTAAGGAAATTGTGGGCCACCAGCCCAGCAGATCAGATCCAAGGAAGCCTGCTGACCTCAGAAAGGGGGTGGGTGGGGGTCGTAGGAGCAGGCTAGAGAGTCTAACAAATCTAAATGCAGCTGTAAGGAGGGGGCCGGAATGCCCCGGGGCCTTCCACAGAGCAGGGGACTCTCCAGGACTCCGGCTCCTTGCAGGAGACTCACCAAAGAGCGGGGTCTGGAACCTGCCGGCAGGTGAGCACTGACACGCAGGAGGTCCTTAGAGACAAGTATCAATCAGCTCAGGTCCAAGAATCCCAAAGCTGCCAAAGGGTGGTGGGTGGAGGCAAGAGCCGAGAGCACGGAGTGACGGGAGATGCAGGGCCCGGAGCTGATAAGCATCTTCTCCGCTGGACTATGCGGAAACCTGCTGTCCACAGCCCTGACCCCGAAGGCCGCACCCTCAGTGGAGGAAAAAAGTCTGAAAACGAACAGGACAAGCCCAAGAACATTTGTTCCACTGTCAGCCAGCCACAGGACCACCTTGGAAAGCCCGGAGAGTGTCTTAAGTCTTTTTATTATTCAGGGTCAGAGATTGTATCTCCTACGGCCCCTTGGTAGGAGCAAATGAAAAAAAAAAAAAGCCCACCACAACAGGTAGGAGGAACCTTAACCCTCAAACACCAAAACACGGCCAACAGCCAAGGGGCGCCTCCTGAATCAGCACATCCCAAAGGGCTCCCCCCAGGCAGGTGAACCCAAATAAACTTCCCAGCCACGAGCTGGGGTGGGAACTAGGCGGCAAGAATGCCAGGACCCTGCAGCTGCGGAGTGCCTGACTTGATCCAAGCTCCCAGCCCCCAAAGCACATCTGTGGCCGCTGGGCTAACCCAACCCACCAGGCCCGGGAAGACTCGGAACGCGCGCCTGGAAAGGAAAAAAAAAAAAAGAAAAAAACATCAACACGGAGAAAACAAGAAAAATGTCACTTTCCTCTTCGCTTAAAAAAACCCACGGGCTGGGACGGAGTAACGGCTTGCAGGCGGCACATCCAGCCCTTCCTCGCCCGCGCCTCATGGAGAGACAGAAACAAACAGACAAAAAGTGCAGCCTCCCGGCCTGCCCGACATTCCGAAACACTCGGCCGCGGCGCGGCGCGGGGCGCGGGGCGAGGATCGCGCGGGGCGCGGGGCGAGGAGGCGCGGGGCGCGGAGCGGCGGCGCGTCACCTGGCCCCGCGCTGACAGGCTCCGACGCCGGCGCCCGCGAGCCCCGCGCGATCCTCGCCGCGGCCGACACTCAACTTTTCTCCGGCTTCCTGAGGGGCTCCCCGCGCGGGCTGCGCCCCCCCGCGCGCACACACTCCGGGGCTTTTGTTTTACGAGCCGCTCCCCCCCCCGTTGAACCCCCCGCCCGCCCCGTCACGGTCCCGGGAGAGCCGCGTCCCCGTCGGCACCCGGCGGCGGCCAGACGCTGCCATCTGGGGTCACGGCTTCCTCCCGCCACCGCCAGGCTCGCCGGGGTTCCGGGTCCCCCCGCGCCGCGCGCCCCTTCCTGTCCCGGCTGCCCACGGCGGCGGGCGGCCGCGCGGCGCCCAGACAAAAGCTCGGGCCGTCGGGCCCACGGGCGGGCCGCCCCCCTCCGGGCCGCGGGCGTCCCCCGGCCCCGGCGCCGCGGGGTCCCGGCGCAACTTCGCCGCGAGAGACGCGGGCGGCGGCGGCGGCGCCCGCCGGTCCCCGGGGCGCCCGGGCCGCGCGTGGGCCGCGAGCGCGGGCGCCGAGGAGGGCAGAGGCGCGCCCGGGCCGCCCGCGCCCGCGCCCGCAACTTGCCCGCCGGGCCGGGCCCGCCCGACGGCGAGGCCCACATTGTCCCCGCGGCGCGGCGGCCGCCCCGGCGCCGCACACGCCCCCCGGCCCGGCCGCCCGCGGGCCCCGCGGCCGCCGCGCGCCTCCACGCCCCGCTCGGGCCCGGCCCCGGCCGGCCCCGCCGGCGGCCGCGGCAAAACTTTCTCCTCCTCGCCGCGCCGGCGGCGGCCGCGGCGTCGCGGCCGCCTCGGGGCGCGTCGGGCGGGCGGCCGGGCGCGAGGTCGGGCGGGCGGGCGGCCGGTCCCTCCCTCGGCCCCACCCCGGGCCGCCGACCTGGTCCGGCTCCGATTCATAGTCGTCGTCCTCGGCGCTCACGGACATGGCCATGGCTCATGGTGGGCCCCGGCTCGCGCGCGCTGACATGGCTGGAGCCGCGCCGCCGCCGCCGCCCGCCCGCCCGGAGCAGGCTCGGCTCGCCCTGGCTCGGGCTCGGGCTCGGGCTCCCGCGGCCGCGAGGAGGGAGCCGCGCCGCGCGCCTCGCACGCCCGCGCGGGAGGGGGCGGGGAGGGGCCGGCGGGGGGGAGGGCCGGGGCGCTCATGCATATGCATGAGGCGAGCCAGGAAGGGGCTGGCCCCCCGGGCCGGCGGGCCAATGGCGCGGCCGCGGCGCTCGGGCCGCACACAAAGGGAGCCGGGCCTGCGGTGACACAGGGGCGGGCCCGCCCGGGGCGGCCCCTCGCGGCGGGCGCGCGGGGCCCGGGGCTGCGTGGGGGCGTGCCCGCGCCCGGCCGGCCCGGCCGGCCCGCCGCGCCGCGCGGTGCGCACGGGGGACCGCACGCCGCCTTCGCTCCGATCGGAAACGCTCGCCCGACCTGGGGTGCGGTCTTTTGTGTGGTCGGGAGGGACGGCTGGGGGGCAGCCTCGGGGCTGCACGGACCACGGAGGGCGGCCCCGCACGCGACGCCGGGCGCGGGTCCCCCGTGGCCGCGGAGACCGCACACGTTCTGAGCTCGGGATCATGCCCGCGAATCCGGGGATCCCGTTCGGGTCGCTTGGAGGCCCGCCGGCCTGGATAAGACCAGGGGTCTCAGTGCCCTCCCACCCACCCCCCTTGACTGGCTGCTTAGTAGGGCTGTCAGGTCTGAGGGCCTCGCTGGGAGCAAAGAATGGGGTGCAAAAAAGAAATGCGATCGCACCTCATCAAACTAGCTGTCTGAGGCGCCAAAGAGAACTTTCCAGGCGCTCTAACCCAGGTGGGTGTCCAGCTCACTTGGCCGGGGTCCCCTTCTGGGGTGCCTTCTGGAGTCTTACTTCACAGATGTTTTCCCAGGGAAATTAGCAGTCTCCCTAAGTGGCCCAGAACATCTACGTTTGCACGTAAAAGTTCCCAGTGCTTACCCTGAAAGCAGCCAGCTCCTGCAGAAAACTCAGGCTGGAAATCCAGATGGAAATTCATTAAAAGGGGCAGGGGTGGTTTCTGGGGCACTTGTGCCGGCCACCTTAACTCTGGAGGAATTCAGTGACCATGAGCTAGCGGTCAATGATGTGATAAGCACCCAAACCACAGCTTTGCTCAGCTAACTGTGCAGTTGGCATCTAGATTATCCAAGGAGACAGGAAAACATGTGCACCTGTATCTGTTCACTACCTTCACCTGTGAAACAGCAAGATCTGCCCGTCGGGGAAGGAGGTCACCTGCTTTAAAGAGATCAGAGTTTCTGCTCAAGAATAAGCCCATAAGCAGTGAAGCCTGGCAGCCACTCAGCACAGGCACCTTACTGCTATTGGTGCCCAGCGCTCTGACCCTGAGAAATTCACCCTGAGAACAGACCCACGGGCAGAGCGTGTGGTGGAGACCTTGGAAAGGAAACCCGGGAAGCTCTCGGCAGCGAGCCGCGGGAGGGAACACACAGGGATGTCAGTCTGCGGACAAGACACACCCACTGACGCTGCAGAGAAAGCGCAGCAAACACGCTCTTCACTCACGCGGATCTGCTCCAAGTTTCCTTCCTCCCTTAGTTTCCACCACCTACATTTTAACTTGTAAACACGAGCGAGAGAATACTACCCAACCCGGCTGCACGGCGGCCCCCCAAGGTCTGTGCTTTTCGAAAGCATCCTTATCTGGACTGACGTCTGTGTCTAGTGACTTCACAGGTCACAGCACCCCAAAGGAAGCCCCTTGAAGAAAGGGCAGGGCTGATGAAACACAAAAGGGCTTGCACTTTACTCTCACTGGTCAGAATTACAAGGAAGGGGGGGGGGCTGGAGCGACCCTACAGCAGGTCGGGCACTTGTCCTACACACAGTCAACCCTCGATTCAATCCCTGGCATCCCATATGGTTCAAACCCCGAGCCCACCGGGAGCGATCCCTGAGAGCAGAGCCAGGACTAAGCCCTAAGCATTAGCATGAGACAAAACAAGAGCTGCAAGAGTTACGCAAACGATGCACAGACAGTCCCAGAGGACCTTCCCTGGAGGGTCCTTCCGTGACCTATCCATGGCTTGACTTTGGGCTCATTTCTTCTGGGGGACTCTCAGGCAGTGACTCCTTTTTAGTTATTTTGGGTTTTGGGATACACCTGACAGTGCAGAGGACTCACTCCTGGCTCTGTGCCCTGGGAACCAGATGTGAGATACCAGGGATTAAACCAGGGCCAGCTGCGTACAAGGCAAATCCCTTAACCCCTGCACTCTCTCCCACCCAAGCAAAGACTTTTTCCTCAAGAAGAAAAAAAAAAAAAAAAAAAAGCAGGGGCTGGGGAAATAACACAGGAGAACAGGCACTTGTCTTGCATGCAGCTGACCCAGGTCTGATCCCGGGCACGCGATATGGGCCCTCGTGCACACCAGGAATGATCCCTGAGCACAGAGCCGGGAGTAAGCCCTGATTATCGTTGGGTACGGCCCAAACACAAAAAGAGAGAAATACAGAGAGACAAAGAGAGAGGGGGAGGGAGGGAAGGCAGGCAGGCAGGCTACAGCTGGCTCTGAGCTCACTGTCATACAGAGAACGGGGAGAAGGGGCCTCACAGACACCCCCACTGCCCCCACCTCAGAAGTGAGGAAGTGAAGGCCCAGAGGAAACAAGAAAGGCAGTCCAGCCTGGTTCTGGGATTATCACCATCAGAGAGCCTCCAGGAGAGGGCGGCTCCCCACAGGGTTTGGGGGTTCAGGCATGTAGCTCAGCACAGGCCTTTCACATGAGGGCACCAGTTCAACCCAGCACAGCCAAACAAATCAACAACACGCCTCCGTGACTGAAGGCCCAGCCAGTTGCTGCTCACACCACACACACACCCATTTTACGGATGAGGAAAGTGAGGCACACTGCTGCCAGGAAGCGACAGAACCTGACTAAAGCCACAGGAGCCTGGGCTGTGCATCTCAGAGGCCTATGCCAGAGACACAAGGTGGAGACACCACGGAGGTTGGTGTCATCTTTCAAGCGAGACACACTGAGGTACGCTGAACACAACGAACAGTCCTGCAGCAAATTCTGCAAATTCTGTACTTTCAGCTCAATTCCTTTTTCAGGGCAGTTAAGCGTGACTGTTAGTTTGCTGGGGTGGTCTTATTAAGGGGGGGCAGGAGGAAATCTCGCAAGTGCACTGGGACCACGCCCAACAATACTTGGTCAGCTGAGCCCGACAGTTCGTGCCTGGGTGTGAGGATGCAACGCCATCTGGCACTGCAGAGCTCAGGGACTGGCCACCAAGGGCCACACCTGCAGGCGCCCCAAACCCTGTGGGAGTCTCCTGGTCAGTGTGGTTCTGATGACCAAGCTGTTCTCCGGTTTGTCAGGGCCAACTGCTGGGAGGGAGAAAAGGCAGTTGGAAACATGACAGTGTGGTCTGTTCGCCCCAAAACCCTCAGAAGGTTCCTGCCAGTCACCACCCAGCGCCTCGCAAAATTCCCTCCTCAGGCACTTGCAAAGAAAACTTTACTTCTCTATTTCCCTCCCTCCGTTTCCTGCAGTTAACAGGTAGACGTAACTATCCAACATTTGTTTTACATTAACAGCATACTCAATTGTGCACAAAACACATCAATGCAATTATATTCCAGGCCCAGTAGAATCACTGCCTTAACATGTGCATCCAAAGCCAGAGCGACAGTATAGCGGGAAGGGCGGCCTCGCACACAACAGACCCAGGTTCAATCTCTACCACCCCGGATGCACCGGGATGATCCCCACCGCCAGGAGTGATCCCAGAGTGCAGAACCGGAGTAAGCCCTGAGCACCGCCCGTTGTGGCCCAAAAACACAAAAAATAAGATAGAACGTGCATCCAGGGGACTGAAGTAGACAGTACAGCAGGTAGGGCACTTGCCTCGCATGCAGCTGACCCAGGTTCAATCCCCAGCACCCCACATGGTTCCGAGTCCACCAGGAGTGATCCCTGAG
Source organism: Sorex araneus (assembly GCF_027595985.1). Lineage (NCBI taxonomy): Eukaryota > Metazoa > Chordata > Mammalia > Eulipotyphla > Soricidae > Sorex > Sorex araneus. Next base: position 3,326,836 of record NC_073310.1, on the reverse strand, counting down.
CACAGAACCAGGAGTAAGACCTGATCACCACCAGGTGTGACCCAAATTAAATAAGAATGAACATTCAGGAGCAGAGTGTTCCAGAGGCCGGGGGAGGGGGCGCGTGCTTTGCACACAGGAGCCAGGAGTTTGATCCCCAGTAGGGTCCCCTAAGCAGCAGTAAGCCTGGAGCACTGAGCCAGGAGACTCCCTGAAAACTGCCAGGCAGGATCTTCTCTCCTCTTCTTTGACCTTTGACCCTCTCCTCCTCCCCCTCTCTCTTTGACACACACACACTGGCCCCCCATATCATCTCAGTACCCCTTAGCCCTTGCACATCGCCTAGGCCCACATTCTTAGAAAGCGCCGCCCCACCCCGAGCGACCCCACCAGGGCAGTCGGTGCCTGCCCAGCGCCACAGATGGAGGCCAAGTGCCCCTCGGCCACAGCGCCCACCCGCCTTTCCTGCTTTCTGTCATTTCACTGGCTACTTGCCATTCGGAGCCAGGGACTCCAGCCGCCTCTGGGCAGCAGACTGCCCTAGGACAGGGCAGGCAGGAAGATGAGAAAGACACAGGCACACACACACACAGCCGCTTTCTACTGGGCTTGGGGGTCACACCTGGCTGTGCAGAGGGGCTGCCTCTGGTTCTGTGCTCAAGGGTCACTCCCGCTGGCGCTCCAAGGTCCATGCAATGTGGGAAACCCAGGTCTCCACAGTGCTCCAGGGCCGAGCCGTCTCTCCCGCCCAGTCGGCCCACTGTCCCGTCCCCCGCACCGCCCACCTCAGGGAACTGGAAAGGAAGAGGGCAGAGGGGGTCAGGGCCGCTGCACTCCGGGTTCCCTAGACAACAGGTGGACCCACCTCACCCCACATCACAAAAGGTTCGGCCAACCTGGGCAATGCTTAGGAATTTGCTCATGTTATTTAATGTTTTTTTATTATTATTCTCTGGAGTATTATTCTACATGCATGTAAAAACAATAAGGGTTGGAGAATAGTATAGCAAGAAGGGTACCGGCCTTGCACGTGGCTGACCCAGGTTCGATCCCCAGCATCCCATATGGTCCCCCAAGCACCACCAGATACCTAGAGCACAAAGCCAGGAGTTACCCCTGAGCATCGCCGGGTGTAGCCCAAAAATTTAAAAATTAAAATAAATGAAAACCACTAATGAGGTGAAAGGAAGGATGGGTGATGAATCACTGTATGACTGAAACCCAACCACGAACAATTTTGTAATGGTCTATCTCACGGATATTCAATAAAATAAAAAATAAATAAAATCAATAAATAAAAATTTAAAATAAAAAAAAAATTTAAATACCACCACCAGTGGGTGGTGATGTGTGGCTCTGTGGTAAAGCACATGCTTTTGCATGTGAGGTCCTGGGTTTGATCTCCAATACTTACACACACACACACACACACACACACACACACACACACACACACAAATAAACACCAGCAACAATGCCCGAGAGAGTGTACAGAAATTAAGGCACTTGCCTCGCATGCCTGACCCCAGGTTAATACCCAACACCACATCCTTTAAACGAACAAAGTTTTCTGGACCAGAGAGGGTACAGCAGGCAAGGAACTGGCTTCATACATAGCCAACTCAGGTTCGATCCCCAACACCCCAGATGGTCCCCTGCCCCACACGGGAGTAATCCATAGCACAGAGGCAGTAGTGAGCCCTGAGCACTGTCAGATGTGGCCTAAAAACAAAAGTGAGAAATTTCTATTCTCTGTTCCTGTTCAGTGGGGTCCCTCTCCCAGTACTACCGTACAGCACCCAAATCAGTCAGTAAATATTTACTCTCCCCAGGAGACTCTGTGTGCACGGCAGGTTACTAATGAATTCACTCAGCAAGTGGCCAGCCTGATCCGAGAAACGTTTTTTCCTTCATCCACCTCGTTTTCAACTCATTTCAACACATTTCAACTCATCTCAACCCAAGGAAGTAATTTTCCAGCGCAAATCCGGGCTAAGGCTGCGTCCTCAAACAATTCAAGAGAGACTCACGGGCTTACTTTATGATTGTCCGCCAGCCCCCCGAAAACAGGCAGGGCTCAAAACACGCAGAATGCCAGCAAAACCCAGGTCACACCAAGAAGGATTTTATAATTCCCTTTTGGTCCCCTGAGCACCGCCAGGGGTGATTCCTGAGTGCAGAGCCAGGAGTAACCCCTGTGCATCGCCAGGTGTGACCCAAAAATAAGCAAAAAAAAAAAAAAAGAAATCCTCTGCCCACTTCCCCCAGTCTCCAGTCACCTCCCTAAAACACTCCCTACCCATTCTCCATAATTACCACACCACACCTGATGGTGTTCAGATAGTAGGCAACAAATCACAAAAGGAAAAATATATATATGCGTACATACACATTTTCAGATATATACACCAAAGCTCACATCACCCAAACTTTAACAACATGTCAGTGATATCCTATAGAATGTCTTAATGGCGCCTGCCAAAATAGAACAATCTTCACACTGTTTCCTATATGAACACTTTTTTGTAAGCATGTTCAGCAATTCTGCATAACAAACAATACGAAATATATTGTTTCAGTTGTGTTTTGGGACAGGGACTGGGGTTTGGGATGGGAACATCCCAAATTTGGTGGTGGGAAGGTGTAATGGTGGGGGGACTGGTGTATGAATACTGAATGTAATCAAACATTGTGAACTAACATAAAATTTTAAAAAATTTTTTAACAAGTAACGTGGAGGGCTAGAGCAATAGCATGGTGGGTAGGGCATTTGCCTTGCACACGGCCGACTCGGGTTCAATTCCCAGCATCCCATAGGGTCCCCTCAGCACCGCCAGGGGTAATTCCTGAGCGCTGGGTGTGACCCAAAAAGAAAAAAAAAAGTAACATGGAGTTCACGCCCAGTTCAATCAGCTTAATCAATGGCTGAATAAACAACAGTGCTCCTACATTATAAAAATAAATAAATAAATAAATCAGTGGTTGTCAGGGCTGATGGCCGCTGGAGAGTCACTGCTGGTGGGCAGAGAGTTTCTTCCTGGAGTGATGGAAATATCTTGGGATTCAGACAAAAGTAGTATCACCCCGCACTGCGGATGTGCTAAATGCCACTGATTTGCTCACTTTCAAATGATTAATTCTGGCCACAAATGTGACTCAGAGATAGAGCCCACCAGGAGGGCCTGGGTGTGATCTAGGGTGCCCCTAATTCCCACCCAAAAAATTGAAACTGGGTGAATTTTACCTCCATATATATGTATAGATGTGTGTGTGTGTGTGTGTGTGTGTGTGTGTGTGTGTGTGTGTGTGTGTGTGTGTGTGTGTGTGTGTGTGTGTGTGTGTGTGTGTGTGTTCACGGGCCATCACTGAGTACTCAAACTTCCTGTTCCTGGAAGGTCCCATAAGGAAACGCAGCGCCTCGGCCGGGCAGGTTAACCCACCTCTGCGGGGAGCGGCAAGCGTTAGAGGGGGGCGCCAGCTCCCGTCTGCAGGGCAGGCAGATGCAGAAAGGCACAGGGCTGGTGGGGCAGGGAAGGGGACAAGCACCGCAGCCCAAACACACAGGGAGCCGAGGGGACAGGCCCCACGCCCAGGCTGCTTCTCTCTAAAGTGTCTCCAGCAGGACCAGAGCGACAGTACCGTGGGGAGGGTGTTTCTGCCTTGCATGGGGCCGACTCCGGTTCGATCCCCTGGACAAAGGCCTGAGCAGGAGCTGCGCCAGGCCTCGCGGCCCATCTTCTCACGCAGGAACCAATGTTCCAAGAAGGGGTTCAGTCCCAGAAAGATGAGGCGCAGAGTCATGGGGCCTGGGAGACTGCACTGTCCTGCACGGAGGCAGAGCCTGGCCCACAGCCCAGCACCACACCCGGCGCCCTGAGCACCACCAGGGGTCGCTCTTGAGCACAGAGCCAGCAACGGCCCCTGAGCAGCGCCTGAAGTGGCCCCTGCTCCAATAAGAAAGTAAAACTTCAGAAAAAAATTATAGCCAGGGGACCTGGAGGCGCATTGGGAAATTCGGATAGTGCTGGAGTGTCAGGGGCATTTCTGCAGAGAGTGGAATAACACTGTTTTGGCTACACAGAAAAAAACTTTTTTCAGAGTGCCAACAGATGAATGCCAATTCAAAGATGCAGACCTGGGGCTGGAGCGATAGCAGTGGGTAGAACGTTTGCCTTGCACGTGGCCAACCCGGGTTCGAATCCCAGCATCCCATATGGTCCCCTGAGCACCGCCAGGGGTAATTCCTGAGTGCAGAGCCTGGAGTAACCCCTATGCATCGCCGGGTGTGACCCAAAAAGAAAAAAAAAAAAAAAGACGAAGACCCAGGGACAAAACGTCACATCTCTCGATCTCTGCAGAACCCTCCAACACAGGGGACCTGGACTCTGGTGGAGGGAGCCGAAGGGGGGCGAGGGGCGGCGAGAAGGCCTGAACCAGCACTGCCAAGCACGGTGCCTGCGTGAACACTGAGAGAAACCGAGTCTGGGAGCTAAGAAAGCTAAAGCACCAGTCCTGCATGGGCCCCTGAGCACTGCCGGGAGCAAATCTCTAACACCTCCGGGATGACCCAAAACCCAAAACTGACAAAACAGAGTGAGTTCAGCAAAATAATACTGGGGGCTGCAGCAACAGAACAGCGGGTAGGGAGCTTGCCTTGAATGCAGCCCAGACCCAGATCTGATCCCCTAGTCCTGACAGGAGTGACCCCTCAGAGCAGAGCCAGGAGTTAGCCCTCGTCTCCACAGGTCTGGCCCAAAAACCAACAAAAGAAAGTAAAAGTGGGGGGAGGGAGAAGAGGAAGGGAGGGAGGGAGGGAGGGAGGGAGGGAGGGAGGAAGGAAGGAAGGAAGGAAGGAAGGAAGGAAGGAAGGAAGGAAGGAAGGAAGGAAGGAAGGAAGGAAGGAAGGAAGGGCATGAGAGGATGAAAAGAAGGAAGAGGGAAGGAAGGGGCGGAGAAAAGAAGGAGAAAGAGCTCACAGGACCGGAGGCCCTGGGCTCAATTCCCAGAAACACGTGGTCCCGGAGCACCACTGGGGTGACCCTGGAACCCCCAGCACTGCTGGACCTAAGTACCACCCAACCAGGTCGCCTCGGGATCCCTGCCTCAACCCCCTGAGCACTGCTTGGAAGAGTACCCCACCCCCACCACCCACCCCAAAAAAAGGAAGAAAGGAAACAACTATGGGCAAGGATGTGAAGGAATGGGGGCTGGAGCGACAGGACAGCGGGTCGGGCACTTGCCGCGCACGCGGCCGACTCGGGTTCGATCCCCGACATAAGTACATGATCCAAGTCTGCGGGAAACCATTCCTGAGCGTTATCAGGACCGGAGGACACAGCCCTAAGTGCGAAGGACAGACACTCAGGACCCCACCGCGCGGACGGGAATGGGGCAGGAGGGCAGAGGGGTCAGGTGCCCGAGACGTCCAGGGGGAGGAAGAAAGAACTCAGAGGTGGAAGGTGGCGACGGCGGTACTGGGCGTGGCTGGGCCACACAGCGAAAAGTGGTTAGAACATCATGGACAGTTCCTAGTTCCAAAACGACAGAAAGAGAAGCAGCAGGTCTCGCCCCAGTGAGAGGCAGCCAGAGACGGGGTCTACTCTGACCCGCAAACCTTCCCAGGGTGCCCATCCCCAGCCTCCCCACCACCCGCCACGTCACCAGTAACTCCGCAGGGCAGTGCTGAGCACTCGGTCTCCAGCCTTGGCCGAGACGAGTCCCACCACCTGCCCCGGCGCCCCACGACCCTGTCGCCCGCTCCCCTGGGCAGGACAGAGCAAAACCTAACGCTGGGCACCTCCCCAGACAAGCGCCATCTGCGTTTGGACTGAGTATCTGATGTCCACGCTCCTCGAGTGGCCGACGACAGCTGGCAAGGACGGTGGTGACACACCCAGGCCACTGCTCCGGAAGTGAAACCGCGAGCGTGGCGAGCCGCCTGCCCCGCCAGGACAGGCTCACTGTCCTCGCCTCTGCCCAAGAGCTCGTGGCCGTTACCACAGGCGGAGCCGGGGATGAGACACGGCGATCCCGGGCGTCAGGCCGTGACGACGGGCTCCACGACATCCGAAAGGTCCGACAACCAGGCGGTCCCCCAAAGGGGACCGATGGTGGCGGGGCAGTCTCGGGGAGAGATGAGCGCTTCCTGCGTCGGGGGCGGTCAGGGGGATGACCACACCGGACGGTCACACTTGGGACTCTATTGCGGGGCCTCCCCCAGTCAGCGGCAGCTGGCACACGCCATCTCTCGCCAGAGACAGCTCTGGCACGCGGCGCGGGTGGCACATAGCACATGCATTTGTCTGCTTTTTGTGGCCCGGGGGCCACACGCACCAGTGCTCAGGGCTCACTCGCGGCTGTTCTCAGGGATCACGCCTAGCAGTGCTCGGGGAAGCCTACGCCATGCTGGGGATCGAACCTCGGTGGGCTGCATGCAAGGCAAATGAAGCGCCTTGACCCGGCTATTATTTCTCCCTCAGAAAGGGCCTGTGTGGGGGCACCTGTGGCTGTAGTCCAGGCCAAACCCAGGAGCCTGCACGCAGAGCACGGCTCCAGCCGGGAGTCTCCTTGCCTCACCAAACAGCGTTTCGTCCTGATCCCCCTTGAGGCCAAGCAACGTTCTTCAAAGCCCCTCGCCGAGGAAGGTCCATTTCTGGCTCCGTCTGCAGCCAGGAGAGGGGCAGGAGCTTCAGAGGCATGGCTGTAGTCCAGCAGAGCAGGACATGAGTGGAGATGGACCGTGTCCACCCGGCGTCCAGCCCCGCTCCACAGAAAGTGGCGTGAATGAGTCACAGGCCCCGGGCCTCTGCGACGCGGGTCCGGAGACAGGAAACTGGGTCACAGTCGCAGAGAGAGGGTGCTGTGAAGCCACAGGGCGGAGGAACCCCGCCTGTCCAGCCCCTGCTGTCCCCTGCCTGGCCCTCGCGGGTGGTGGCGCTAGAAGCGTCCACCTTCTGGCTGCAGTGCTCTGGGTGGAAGTGGGGTGGGGACCGTCCTGAGGTCAAGGCACTTGCTGGCTTTGCACGTGGCCAGCCTGATCGACCCCCAGCACCGTACGGGGTCCTCTGAGATCCCCCCACATCCCTTGACGAAGTCTGTGCCCTCTTCCCCCCACCCAGGACTCCGTCCCAGGAGCAGGCAAAGTCCCCTGTGAAAGACCCCAAGGAGATGTGTGAGACTGAAGGTGGGGGGGGCCAAAGGGTCCTAGGAGGGGAAGCCAGCCGGTCTGCGAGGCTCATCTGGAATACCCCCTCCGAAGGGAGGCCAGGTTTAAGCTTCTGAATCTGAGTCCAGCAAAGACCTGGCAACGATCTGTAGTAGCGGAACGAAGGCCGACTGCTGACCCCCCAAAGTGTCAATCTGATCAGCTCCTCAAAGAGCAGAAAGAAACCCCCAGGGAGGGGCCGGAGCGATAGCACAGCAGGTAGGGCATTCGCCTTGCACACGGCCAACCCGGGTTCAATCCCCGGCATCCCATATGGTCCCCCAAACACTGCCAGGAGTAATTCCTGAGTGCAAAGCCAGGAGTAACCCCTGAGCATCGCTGGGTGTGACCCAAAAAGCAAAAAAAAAAAAAAAAAAAAAAGAAAAAGAAACCCCCAGGGATCGGATGGGCCGGTGCAGCTCCGCTGGCAGTCCTGGATTTGGTACCCACGGACAGCCAGATCTCATCAGAATTCACACACACACACACGTACACTTTTTTTTTTTGCACCGTAGTTGGGGTGGGGGTTGGCCAGCCCCAGCGGTACTCAGGACGTGCTCCTGACTGGTGCTCAGGGGACTGACTTTATGAGGTGCCGGTACAAGGACAAAACACATGTAAGGCAAGTGCTTTACACACTGGACTCTCTCTAGCCCCAGACTAGACACTGTTTCTGTTTTCATTTTGGGGGCCACACCCGGATGAGCTCAGGGGACCACATGTGCCAGGGATCAAACTCTGGTCGGTCGACGACCCTGCTGCCCTGCTGTTCTGGCCCTTCAGTTTTTATTTATTTATTCGAATTGAATCACCGTGAGACAGTTTCAAAGCTGTTCGTGATCGCATGATCGGGCTTCAGTCACACTATATTGATTTTTTTTTCTTTTTTTGGGTCACACCCAGCAATGTCCAGGGGTTACTCCTGGCTCTGCACTCAGGAGTCACTCCTGGAGGTGCTCAGGGGGCCATATGGGATGCCGGGGATTAAACCCATGTCGACTGTGTGCAAGGCAAACGCCCTACCCACTGTGCTATTGCTCCAGCCCTGAATCTTCTTTTTTTTTTTAAGTTGCCCGGGTGGGCTGGTGCCAGGGGCCCCAGGACAGAAGATGCCGCCTTGCAAGAACTCCCCGGGCCCTGAGTGGGCCGCAGCACGGGATGATGTCACACCCTCTGCTCCCATCACCACCTGTGACTGGGGAGGCACGGACAGGAACAGGAAGTCCCAGGGGGGCTGTGGCCACGTCACTCCCCAGCGCGTGTCCAAACACACAGGAAGAGGAGACGCACGGCAGAAGCGGGGGGTTGGGCGGACTCCGGGGTGTGCGTCCCTTCCGCTGGGCACCCTTGGGGCACGCGTGTCCCTGTGGCCATATGGACTCTCCAAGGCTGGTGGTTCCTGCCCACCTCAGTGGTTCCTCCAGGAATAAATCACTAGAATCCACGAGGCGGCAGGTTTCGGGAATGCCAGGGGGAACAGTTCACCACCACCGCGGGTCCCCGCTGCCCCGAATCCCAGGACTCATTCCCCTCCGTGAATGAGGCCACCAAGAGCTGGGCAGGAGGAACTGCCCCCTGGATTCTGAGATCAGCCATGGGAGCCCCCTCCCACCTGGTCACGGAAGGAAGTGGCCAGGGCATGGACGGCCAGTACCCAGCCATCCCAGGGGGGAGCAGGTGGGGACTCGGTAGCATCTGCATGCTGAAAGCCCCCGTCTCGGCGGGGACCCCGGCACCTACTCAGTTCCGGGAAGGAACTGTGTTCTCGGGAGGGCAAGGAGGGGGTCAAAGCGTGCCCAGCTCACCGTCCCGGCACGGGCACGCAGAGAGGTAACCTGACCCACACCCCGCAGCCCCCGGCCTCGGCCCGGCGCCCTCGATCTGTCAAGCCAGCCTGCACGGAGAGCAGGGGACGCAGCCGTGGCCTGGGAACCCCGAGACCCCGGCGGCCCGGGCAGTCAGCCGCTGCAGCGCCTCCCCTTCCTGTTCACTGTTTAACCCGGCAGCCAGGAAACGCATCGCGGGGCCCCTGCCCCGTCCCCGACACCCATCAGACACACTTCACGGAGCTCCTCCTGGGGGCATGTCACTCGCTGAGGGCCCCCCGCGGGCCACAGACCTCTAAGTCTGTGCTCCCAGAGGAGGGAGGACTCAAGATTTGAAAGCAGGCGATCTCTGAGCAGAGAAGGGGTGCGGAGGTGGGGGGGGAGGGATGTGCAATGAGACACTGATTCTTCAGCCCCCTAAGGGCCCCTGCAGCTCGCAATCAACATCCTCATTGAGGGCCGGAACAGGTAGGGCATTCTGCCTTGCACACGACCCACCCGGGTTCAATGCCGGGCATCCCATATGGTCCCCCAAGCACTGCCAGCAGCCATCCGTGAGTGCAAAGCCAGGAGTAACCCCTGAGCATCGCTGGGTGCGACCCAAAAAGCAAAAATAAAAACAAAACCAAACATGGGCTGGAGTGATAACACAGCAGGTAGGGCGTTTGCCTTGCACGCGGCCGACCAGGGTTCGAATCCCAGCATCCCATATGGTCCCCTGAGCACCGCCAGGGGTAATTCCTGAGTGAAGAGCCAGGAGTGACCCCTGTGCATCGCCGGGTGTGACCCAAAAAGCAAAAAAAAAAAAAAAAAAAAAAAAAAAAACCCGAACAAAAAAAAATCCATCCTCATCGTTCCTTACGCCTCCGTGTGGCTCAGAAACCGTTTCAAAGGAGTTGATCTTACAAGTGAATAACACCCCTCCAAATTCCGTCAGCGAGGGCAGGAGTGGGGAGGGCTCTCGCCTAGCACATGGCCGACCCGGGTTCCATCCCCGGCACCCCAGACGATCTCCAGAATCCCGCCAGGAGTAAGCCCTGAGCACTGCCGGGTGTGGCCCCCCCAAAGCAAAACAAAATCAAAAAACTCCCCATGCCACTTGCTGGCCTGGGCAGGGCCTCAGCCGTACAGCGCTCGCCTGGTAAGGCCTGGGTTCGAGCCCCGGCACCACACTGGAACTCACCAAAGCTGATCACCCAGCCCGGGTCCCTGTCCCAGGGCCCCGCTCTCAGGACAGTCCTCTCAAGAAGAGCCCCAAGGGGCGGGGACAGCCTCTGCTGCCGGCCACTGAACTTACCTTTGGAGTCTTCTTTGGCCAAGTGACTACGGGGACCCCCGTGATGGCCAGATTGGGGTCATCGTCCGCGTGCTCCTTCAGGACATTCTGCGGCCAAACAGAGAAGTGGATTAGCCCAGGGCAGAGGGGACATCGCGGGCGGGGCAGGAGATGGACCCAGCAGAAGCGAGAGTGCCCCATCCTCGGGGAAAGACCATCCGCCCCCAGGGCCTCACAGCGCCCACCTGAGTCCCTCAGGCACCCCCACACCAGCGCTGCTCACACCAGGGACACACAGTGGAGGCCCAGAGGCTCTCTCGGGTAAGAGTCAGTAGCCGGAAAATAAATTAAAATAAAATAGAATTGGCTGGGGCTGGAGTTATAGCACAGCGTGTAGGGTCTCAGCCAACCGTATCCAAGAGAAAAACGCCCTGCCTTGCACGCGGCCGACCCAGGTTCGATTCCCAGCATCCCATATGGTCCCCCAAGCACCGCCAGGAGTAATTCCTGAGTGCAGAGCCAGGAGTCACCCCTGTGCATCGCCGGGTGTGAACCAGAAAAGAAAAAAAAAAGAAAAGAAAATGATAAACCATAGATCACTGTTAGCAGACTAAGGTTACCTGAGAAAGAGGTGGCGGAGGGAACATAGTGGGTTAGTTAAAAATAATTAAAAGCGGGGCTGGAACGACAGCACAGCAGGGGGGGCATTTGCCTTGCATATGGCCAATCTGAGTTCGATCCCCAGGACCCCAGATGGTCCCCGAGCACTGCCAGGAGTGATCCCTGAGCACTGAGCCAGGAGTAAGCCCTGAGCACTTCCGGGTAGTCCTCCATCCAACAGGAAAAAAAAAATTAAAAGTAGGCAGGGCAGATGGTTCAAAGGGCTGGAGAACATGCCCGGGTTCTGGGGGTCCTGAGTTCAATTCCTGACACTGCCCAGGGCAACCCCTTAGGAATAACCCCGGGGGTTGCCCTAACACAACCACCCTCCAAAAAACAGGGGGAAATTAAAACTGCAGACAGGGACTGGAAAGAGAGCACAGGAGTAAGGCGTGTGCCTCACATACGGGTGATTGAGACTCTAATTTGAGTCTCTGGAAGCCCAAATGGTCCCCTGACCCTGCCAGGAGGGTCCCTGAGCACTCCGGGAAGGCTTCCAAACAGAACGGAACAAAAATAAAGGAACAGATCAATTAATACAGGAGTAACAATAACTGAAACCAGCGACTCCTCTGACAATGATAGTGGAAACGATCACTCTGGGCAAGAACTGAGGGGTGAAAGGAGGTAAAGGGATAGACCTCTATGAAACCTCTATGTTGCAAACCACAATGACCATAATGCCCAAAGTGTGGGAGGTAAGGAGGAAGGGGGGGAGGGAGGAAGGAATGGAGAGAGGAAGGGAGAGAGAAAGAGAGGAGAGAGGAGAGAGAGAGAAAAGAGGGGAGAGAGGCAGGAGAGAAGGAGAGAGGGAGAGAGAGAGATGAGAGTAAAAGAGAGGGGGGAGGAGAGAGAAAGGGGAGAGAAAGAGAAAGAGGAGAAAAGTGCCCGTCAGAGAGACAGGCAGCGGGGTGGGGAGCGAAGGCAGGAGGGAAATCGGTGGCACTGGTGAGCAGCGTGAAGGCGTGCTGGGTTGGGACACTGTGTGATTGAAATCCACTCGTGAACAATTCTGTGACCGTGTATCTCACCGTGATTCAATTTTTGTAAAAATTTAAATAATAAAAAAAAAGCAGTGACCCTCCCAAACGCCCTAGAGACGAGGCGACTCATCCACAGCACCCCCTGCGGCGGCTCCGGCGGCCACCAGAGGGCGCCCTGCTGCCGTCTCGGGGTTCCCTTTTGTGTGCGTCAGGATGCAGAAGGAGGAAATATCTCCAACTGCAGATTTTCTCGATCGCGCTGCCGGGAATCCTGACCCAGGGGCTCTTGGAGGCCTTGGTCGGCCCCACCCCGGGCCCCGCGGGGACAAGCTCTGCAGGAGCGTCGCCCGGGCCAGGCTTGCTCATGAAAGCTGAGGCGCGCTCTCGGCCCACCCCCAGACGACACACCGTCTTTCAGCCCACCCCACAGCAGGCAAGGGGCGGGCGCCCGGCGGAGTCGACTCCCCTCCACCAACCCCTCGCAAAGCACTTAGTGAAGAGTTCACCAGGGTCCGCGGGGCCAGCCCTCCGGAGGCGGGTGTTGGTAGCGAGTCTCCCCTTCCCTTGAACTGAACGCGGGCCTGTGACGCAGGCAGTCACTGAGACTGAGCACAGCCGAGCGGCGCTGGGTGCCCGGCCGTCTCAGGGGGCTGCTGAATGCAGGGTCGCCCAAGACCCCCCTCTTCCCCCGGCCCACATGTACGCGGCCAACCCAGGCTCCATCCCCGGCATCCCATATGGTCTCCCCAAACCCAGAGCACAGAGCCAGAAGGAAGCCCCGGGTGTGGTCCAAACACAGGCGACAGGGGCCCGAGCGATAGCACAGAGGGTAGGGCGTTTGCCTTGCAGGCGGCCGACCCGGGTTCAATCCCCGGCATCCCATAGGGTCCCCCAGCACCCCCAGGAGTAATTCCTGAGTGCAGAGCCAGGAATAATCCCTGAGCATCGCTGGATGTGACCCAAAAAGAAAAAAAAAAACAAAAAACACAGGCGACAGAGACAGGCCAGTGCCTCCATTTCCCCTTCTCCCATGAACAGGCCCGCCAAGAGGCAGGAGGAAAGGCGGTGAGGACCCCTCACTGCCAAATCCCGAAGGCGCAGGCTGCCCAGGCCCACCCCCACCCCATGCGGGGCTCTCCCGACACACAGCAAAGTAGCCAGAGGGACACAGGCCCGCCTCCCCTCGGACTCACGCTGGACTGGCAGGAGCCTCAGGGCCGCGGCGGCAGCCTCGTGGGCACCGGGCGCAGCTCGGTAGGCTGCCAGGGCCACCTCGACCGTCCAGTGTCCCACCCACAAGTGACCCAGCCTTCCAGCCACCAACACCCAGGGACGCTGCACGGGACAAAAGCAAGTTGCGGAACAGATGATCTAACTTTGGAAACATGAGGCCTGGACGTCGGCGTCCAGGGGGCCAGGAGGCGCACGGGACAGGAGCGTCTCGGCGCTGATTAACCCAGCCAGGCATCCTGCAGGGAGCGGGCGGGCAGGGGAGAGTCCCAGCATGCGGAGAGCCAGAGCCCAGCCTGGGGGGTGGGGAGGGGGGAGTGTTTCTGGCTTCTCTGTGAAAGTTGAACTTTCACCAGGTTAGACCAAGGGAGACAGGCATGGGGGCGGGGGGCCAGGAGGGAACAGCGGGCACTGAGTCTGGCCAGCTGCTCCCCACTTCCCACCGCTTGTGGCTGGTCACCAATGTAAGTCAAGGTGGCCAGCGGATTTTTGATTACTTCTGACTTTTTTTTTTTTTTTTTTTGCTTTTTGGGTCACACCCGGCGATGCTCAGGGGTTACTCCTGGCTCTGCACTCAGGAATCACTCCTGGTGGTGCTCAGGGGACCATATGGGATGCTGGGAATCGAACCTGGGTCAGCCGCATGCCAGGCAAACGCCCTAGCCGCTGTGTTATCACTCCAGGCCCCCATTTTTTTTCTTTTTTCTTTTAATTTTTTTTTTATTTTTAATTAGTGAATCACCGTGAGGGTACAGTTGCTCATGTTTCCTCCATAAAAAGTTCGAGAACCCATCCCTTCACCAGTGCCCATTCTCCACAACCAGTAAACCCAGCGTCCCTCCACCCTCCCCAGTCCCGTCTCCCCCCACCCCACACTGCCACTATGGCAGGGTATTCCCCTTCGTTCTCTCTCTCTGATTAGGTGTTGTGGTTTGCAATAAAGGTGTTGAGTGGCCACTGTGTTCAGTCTCTAGTCTACATTCGGCACGCGTCACCCCTCCCCCGCATGACCTCCGACCACATTTTACTTGGTGTTCCCTTCTCTGAGTTGCCCAGAATGAGAGACCAGCCTCCAAGCCATGGAGTCAACCTCCTAGTACTTAAGGCCCCCATTTTTGTTTTGTTTTGTTTTGTTTTTGGGTCACACCCGGTGATGCACAGGGGTTACTCCTGGCTCTTCACTCAGGAATTATCCCTGGTGGTGCTCAGGGGACCATATGGGATGCTGGGATTAGAACCCGGGTCGGCCGCGTGCAAGGCAAACGCCCTACCACTGTGTTATCTCTCCAGCCCCAAGGCCCCCATTTTTTTTAAGCAAGCAAGTAATTACAAACATATTTCATTTCAGGCACTGCCAAAAAAATTAAAATGCAGGTGAAACACTGTTTCCTTGGGGGGGGGGAAAGTTTGATCCTGTAAAATCTAAACAAAGATGTAAGTCAGGGCTTACAGTCAGGACGCCCCCCAGGGCTCAGGGACCCAGCCACTGCCCGCTCTTCAAGGAGGCCACGCGACCGTCCATCCCACAACCTTCCCCATCCCGAGGCGGCTTCCACAAGACAAACAGCTCTCTCCGCAGAGCCGAACCAGGACAAAGCAGACAGTCGCTCCCCTCTGCACCTCTGTAAAGCGGAGAGAATAAAGCCCCGCAGGGCCTGGGAGAGCTCTCGACAAAGGTTTTCCACGTTGGAGCCCCAGGTTCAATCCCAGCACCCGAGTCCTCACAGCACCCAGAGGCGCGACCCCCGGCACAGAGCCAGCTGCGGCCAGACAAGGACAGTGGAAAGGAGCACGGGTTCCACTTCCGGGTGATGTGCCTGTAACTCATTTACAACATCTGGGGACCCTGCAGCAATTAATGATTAAATTACTGATGTAAATATATTGTTTTCATGCTCAGAACCTCTGATGAAATAATCACATGATAAAATTCCAGTTGGAAAAAAAAAACAGCCCAAAGATACGTGATTCTGGGGCTAGAAAGACAATATAATGGGACGTCTGCCTAGCATACAGTCAACTCGGGTTCAATCCCCAGCACCCCAGAGGGTCCCCTGAGCCCCACCAGGAGTAAACTCTGACTACAGAGCTCGGAGTAAGCCCAGAGCACAGCCAGTGTGGCCCAAAGACAAAAACAAAAAGATAAGGGATCCTTAGCGCAGGGACCACGAAAGGCTTGGGAGCCCAACGGCTCAGAGTCCAGTAGCACACCATATTCCTCATGGCTAAGACCACTTTTATAAAATCCTTTTTTTTTTCCCCACTTTTTGGGTCATACCCAGCGATCAGGGGTTACTCCTGGCTCTGCACTCAGAAATTACTCCTGGCGGTGCTCGGGGTACCATATGGAATGCTGGGAATCAATCCTAGGTCAGCCAAGTGCAAGGCAAACACCCTACCCGCTGTACTATCGCTCCAGCCTGATTTTTATAAAACCCTTTTTTTTTTGGGGGGGATCACACCCGGCGATGCACAGGGGTTACTCCTGGCTCAATCACTCAGGAATCACTCCTGGCGGTGCTCGGGGGACCATATGGGATGCTGGGAATCGAACCCGGGTTGGGCCGAGTGCAAGGCAAATGCCCTACCCGCTGTGCTATTGCTCCAGCTCCCAGATTTTTATAAAACTCTTAAGAGAGGCAAGAAGCTTCCAAAAACAGAGAAATCAGAGCCAGAAATATAATACAGCAGAAAAGCATTTGTCCTACATGTGGCCACCCCGGATTCTATCCCCAGCATCCCACATGGACCCACAAACACACCAGGAGTGATTCCTAAGTGCAGAGACAGAAGTAAACCTTGAGCACACCTGGGTGCGGATCAAAAACAAACCAACAAAAAACCTGGAAAAGCCGGAGGGGCTGGAGTGATAGCACAGCAGGTAGGGCATTTGCCTTGCACGCGGCCAACCCAGGTTCGATTCCCAGAATCCCATATGGTCCCCCAAGCAGCACCAGGAGTAATTCCTGATTGCATGAGCCAGGAGTGACCCCTGTGCTATGCTGGGTGTGACCCAAAAAGAAAAAAAAAAAAAACCTTAGGCTGGAGTGATAGTACAACAGGTAGAGTACTTGCCTTGCTTGCATGCAGCCAACCCGGGTTTGATCCCTGGCATCCCATATGGTCCCCAAAAGTCCCACCAGGAGCTATGTACCAGCACAGAACACAGAGCCAGGAGCAAGAAGTCCTGAGCACCGCAGGTGTGACCCAAAAACAAAACAAAACCAAAAAGTATGTATCTTTTTTTTTTTTGAGGGTAAAAATAAAAACTTTAAATAAAAACTTGAACAAGAAAATAGGTCTGGGGCTGGAGCGATAGCACAGCGGGTAGGGCGTTTGCCTTGCACGCAGCCGACCCGAGTTCGAATCCCAGCATCCCATATGGTCCCCTGAGCACCGCCAGGGGTAATTCCTGAGTGCAGAGCCAGGAGTAACCCCTGTGCATCGCCAGGTGTGACCCAAAAAGCAAAAAAAAAAAAAGAAAAAAAAAAGATAATAGGTCTGCTGTATTTTATCGTGCTGGGGATCAAACCCTGTGCCTCGCACATACAAGTGCGTTATACTGAGCCACCTCCCCAGGCTGTAGGATTTTCCTTTCTTGGCACCCATAAATAAGGCAGGGGCTGAGGGCAGGTGGTTCTGTGGCTCTGGCTCCCCCTGCTGGTGGCGCCTGCCCTGCGCCCCTGGTCTCAGCTCGCACCTGGAGGGAACAGTCAGGATTTCCACGGCCGCTGGCCTGATCCAGGGATGCCACAGGAACTAGGGAACATATGAACAGGCTTCTCTAAATCAGGCCCAGAGTCGGCCTCAGAAGGACTCCAGTGCTCACGGAAGGCCTCGCCAGAGCCCAGGCCGCGAGCTCTGTGTGGCCCAAGTGGCTCAACCAGTTTCTCCATCAACCAGCCACAGGAGGAACTTCCTCTGTTCCTAGCAAACTTTCAGCAAGTACTAGGATCATGATTTCTCTAACCCAACACCTGCCAACGTGCCTTCCTAAACTTGCATCTTGGAATAGCAGCGTTCCCACAGCTGAGGAACTCCTATCCAGCTGCTAGGGCCCAGCTCGTATTGCCCTCTGCATAACCGCTCCAGCAAGCAGCCCGGTCCCTGATGTGGCAGAGGTGTTTCCACTCACCCAGTGCCACCCTGGTCTACACAGCGTGCCCAGGGGTGCTTAGTTCCACACCACAACCTGACGAACCTGCTGCAGAGGCAAATTTCGGAAGAGCGGGAAGAACACCGTTCTGCTCTTAGCGACCCCTGGTGCCCCTGGAGGGTCCAGCTCCTCGAAACTGCTGTCCACCCTAACACACACACACACACACACACACACACACCACGCACACAGAGTGTCCAGCTCCTCAGAACTGCTGTGTGTACACACACACACACACACACACCCCACACTGGGCACCAGACACATGGAGTCCAGCTCCCCTTACACACACACACACACACACACACACACACCCCACACTGGGCACCAGACACACGGAGTCCAGCTCCCCTTACACACACACACACACACACACACACACACACACACACACACACACGCTGGGCACCAGACACAAGGAGTGTCCAGCTCCCCTTCCACAAGCACGAAACCTTGTGGAAGAACTGAGTCCATGGGGCTCAGCTACTGAAACACCCACAGCACCTCCGGGCAGCACCCGTCCGAGTCTGCAGAATCCCACATCCCACGCAACCAGCCCGGCCCCACCCACCTTGACGCCCTCCAGGAGGGCCTGGGGGTCCTCGATGCCCTCGGGGACGCACTTCTTGTTCTCAGGGAGGGATTCCAGCTTCTCCACCAGCGCTTTCAGCCCCTTCAGCTCGAACTCGGTGAGGTGGGCCCAGCGGGCAGCCACCTCGGGCACCGGAGAGCCCGCGGGCGTCCTGGGGCCGTCGGCGGCTGCAGGGGACCGCAAGCTCTCCTCCGACTCGGTGGACAGAGTCCTCTTGAGGAGGCGCAGGGCCGAGGCTTTGGGCTTCTTCCCTGGGGCCTCCTGGTCCTCGGAGGGGCTGCTGGAGGGCGAGGCGCGGCCATCGGCAGGATGCTTGGGGGCCCGGTCTGCGCCCTCCCCCTCCTCTTCCTCCTCCTCCTCCTCCTCCTCCTCTTTCTCCTCCTGGGGCTGGTGCTCGCAGGACGCCTCCTCCATCTCCAGCCAGGAATCGGATGAGAAGCCGTCTACACTGGCCTTTCGTGGGGCATCTACAGGGAGAGAGAGGCAGGGGTGGTCACAAAGAGGAGAAGAGCGTGCCCTGGACCCCCTTCACTGGAGGGGTCAGCTCCGCTTGACAACTCCAGCGGCCTCTGCCTCAGTTCTAGAAAGGCTGGGGTCAGCGACAAGGCTCAGACCCCAGCTCTGGGCGTGCAGTGACTGGAGCTTGTCCTGGAGCACTTGTCCTGCATGTGGAGGGGCCCGGCTCGGTCCCGAGCACCCCAAACCAAAACCAAGCCAACCTCAGCACTTCCTAGCTGTGTGACTCCCAAAGAAGCTGCCTGACCTCTCTGAACGTATCTGCATTTAATTTTATTTTGTAATATTGCGGATCAACGCACATATCAACAACAGACATGCTTCACAGCAAGGACTCGTGCATACGAGACACGTGCTTTACTGCTGGCCCGGACCCCCGAGTCCCTGAATTTTCTGTTTCTGCATTATTCCTCAGGTTTGCTAAAGAACTCTCGATTTATTCAGGTGACAATGCAAGGTTTTTTTTGTTTTGTTTTGTTTTGTTTTGTTTTTGCTTTTTTGGGTCATACCCGGCGATGCACAGCGGTTACTCCTGGCTCTGCACTCAGGAATTACTCCTGGTGGTGCTCAGGGGACCATATGGGACGCTGGGAATCGAACCTGGGTCGGCCGCGTGCAAGGCAAACGCCCTACCCGCTGTGCTATCACTCCAGCCTCTGTATTTTCTGTTTCAACATATAAAAATAAGGGGCTGGGGTCATAGGACACTGGGCAGAGTGCTTGCCTTGCACGCGGCCAACCCAGGTTTGATCCTTACCTTGAGAAATACGGTTTCTCAAGCCTGCCAGGAGTAATTCCTGAGCACAGAGTAACGAGTAACCCCTGAGCATCACCAGGTGTGGCCCAAAAACAAACATAAAAAGATTAGGCAAGGAGTTCATGCCCAATTCAATCAGCTTGATCAATGGCTGAATAAACAGCAGTACTCCTACGTTAAAAAAAAAAAAAATTAGGCAGGGGCTGGAGCAATAGCACAGCGGGTAGGGCGTTTACCTTGTACACGGCCAGCCCCGGACCGACTCCCAGCATCCCATATGGTCCCCCGAGCACAGTCAGGGGTAATTCCTGAGTGCAGAGCCAGGAGTAACCCCTGTGCATTGCCGGGTGTGACCCAAAAAAAAAAATCAGGCAAAAGGAAAATATATTATATATAGTCTCATTTGTTAAGAAATGTTGGTAGGGAGCTGGAGGTTCAATATAATGGGCAGGGCGTCTGCCTTGCACTTGGTGGACCCGGGTTCCATCCCCGACATCCCATATGCTCCCCGAGCACTGCCAGGAATAATTCCTTAGTGCAGAGCCAGGAGTAAGCCCTGAGCACTGTTGTGATCCAAAAACAAAAAGGAGGGGCTAGAGCAATAGCACAGCGGGTAGGGCGTTTGCCTTGCACGTGGCCGACCCAGGTTCGATCCCCAGCATCCCATATAGTCCCCTGAGCACTGCCAGGAATAATTACTGAGTGCAGAGCCAGGAGTAACCCCTGTGCATCACCGGGTGTGACCCAAAAAGCAAAAAACAAAAAAAACAAAAAAAAAAAGGAGGAACGCCCGCTCTGCAGAGCAATGCCAGCCAGCAGGCCGGGGGCAGCCATGCCCGTCAGGACTGAAGCACTGCGGGTGGGGGGACCATGACTAACAGTGACGTCACAGCAGGGCCAGCAGCTACAACTGCCACACCTCACTGCTCTAAACTCATCTCCCAGGCGGGTCCCCCCTCCGCCGACACAAAGCTGCAACGACGTGGGAAACCGACTGCAGCCCACGGCCTGCTCCACAGACACAGAAAACAACCCCCAGGTTTGTCTGTTAAGGTGGCGGAGCTGCAGAGGAATAAAAATAACTGAAAGCCCGGGGACGTCGCTCAGAGAGCTAAAGCGGGAGGAGCCCCAGGTCGGACCCTCCTGGCGAGCTACAGTCCCTGAGCACCGCTGGGGGTGGCCGAATAGCAAACAAAAAGCAGGATTCTTCCCTGGACTCAACAGCTCCACATGCCCCTCCACACACACACACACACACACACACACACACACACACACTCTCTCTCTCTCTCTCTCTCCCTCTCTCTCACATCTCTCTCTCACACACACACACACACTCTCCCTCTATCACACACACTCTCTCTCACACACTCTCTCCCTCACACACACACACACACACTCACATACACACTCTCCCTCTCTCTCTCTCTCACACACACACACACTCTCCCTCTCTCACATCTCTCTCACACACACACACACTCTCCCTCTCTATCACACACACACTCTCCCTCTCTATCACACACACACACTCTCCCTCTCTCACATCTCTCTCTCACACACTCTCTCTCCCTCTCACACACACACATACACTCTCTCTCACACACACACTCTCTCTCACATCTCTCACACACACACACTCTCCCTCTCTCTCTCACACACTCTCTCCCTCACACACACACACACTCTCTCACACACACACTCTCCCTCTCTCTCTCTCTCACACACACACACTCTCCCTCTCTCACATCTCTCTCTCACACACACACTCTCCCTCTCTATCACACACACACTCTCCCTCTCTCTCTATCACACACACTCTCTCTCACACACTCTCTCCCTCACACAAACACACACTCTCTCTCTCACACACACACACTCCCTCTCTCTCTCTCACACACACTCTCCCTCTATCACACACACTCTCTCTCACACACTCTCTCCCCCCCACACACACACTCTCTCACACACACACACACTCTCCCTCTATCACACACACTCTCTCTCTCACACACTCTCTCCCTCACACATACACACACTCTCCCTCTTTATCACACACACACACACACACTCTCCCTCTCTCTCTATCACACACTCTCTCTCACACACACTCTCTCCCTCACACACACACACTCTCACACACACTCTCCCTCTCTCTCTCACACACACACACACACACTCTCCCTCTCTCACATCTCTCTCTCACACACACTCTCTCCCTCTCACACACACACATACTCTCTCACACACACACACTCTCTCTCTCTCACATCTCTCTCACACACACACACTCTCCCTCTATCACACACACTCTCTCTCACACTCTCCCTCACACACACACACACTCTCACACACACTCTCTCTCTCTCTCTCTCTCTCTCACACACACACACACACACACACACACACACACACACGGGCGCCTCCCGTATCTGCCTGCAGTCCTCGACGTGCCACGATGTCCTGCACACCTGCCGTCCAAGCGGAAGGCGCCCGAGGACGCTGCCCCTCCACAAGCGCCCCAAGCTTCTGCCTGGACGTTCTGCCCCCGAAGAATCGCAACCGCCACACCTCACACCTCACACCCTGCCCCACTGCGGACACTGCCCCTGCCCCCCCGGGGGTCGGCTCACCGATCAGCATGGACTCTCTCTGGTACTCCTGGGTGAGGTGGGACCGCTGCGTCACACAGTACACGTAGCGCTCCAGGACATACCAGCACATCTCATAGTAGAAGGGGTAACGGAATTTGGGCTGCACCTGGAAGGACAGGAGCGAGGGTCAGTTTCTGGGGGGCAAAGGGGCCACGGAGGGACAGAAGGGGCGGAGCAGGGGCGGGGGAGCCCCGGGGGTCACTGCCATCTTTGCAAGAGCACACATGGGGTGGGGAGAAAATGGGGGGTGGGGGGGCTGGAGGGAAGGCGAGAGCGCGACGCTGGAAAAGCAAGATCCCAGCAGCATGCACGAAGCGACAGGGGCTGAGGCCCCCGACCTCACGCAGGGCAAGCGGTGGGGGCCGGCCCGCGGCGAGGAGCTGGAAGAGTGAGTTCTCCCCTATCGGCGACCCCGGGGTGCCAGCCGCTGCCTAGCCAGGCCAGACACGGGGCTGCTGTGCTCCAATATCCCTGCCTAGGCCCTGCTCTCCTGGTGACAGGCAGAGACCAACCCCCAAGCCTGACCCCAGGGCAGACCCGAGCCATCTGCGCTGCTGGGGAGAGACACACCTGCCGACCAATGAGGATGAGGAGGGTGCAGTGGCTCCTCCTCCGGGGGCGGGGCCTGGGCGGGGCTAATCCGAGCCCCTCCCCCTGAACCACCTGCTTTCTGGAACACAGACTAACCCCATCCCAACTGGGGCAGGAGGCCAAACGGGGTCCGCCGGGGGTGGGGGGTGCTCTGCAGAGGATCCCCAGAACTGCAGCCTGTGGGAAGGGGCAGACGCGTCCTGGCCCCCCAGCCCACTCCACAGTCCCCGAGCAAGCAAGGGTGAGCTTCCTTCTACAGAGACCCCTCGTTGCCGCTCCTGTTCCCCGGGGAACTTGGGGCCCATAGAGTAACTCAGCCCTGCCCCACCCTTTCCTACTCCCAGAGTCACCCCGACAGCTAAGAAGGGAAACGCCAGCCACTGGAGGGGGTGGGGGGCGGGGCGGCAGCCTGTCCTTTCCGAGGCCTATTCTTCCTGCTTCTCTCAAGGCCCCAATTCAATCTTCCAGAAGTGCTTTAGAGAGGAGAGTGGAGGGAAGAAGCATGGTTGCATTTCTGTCCCGAGCCCCAGCGCCCAGCTCCCCGCTGACCCGGGCCCCTCGCCCTGCCTCCGTCGTTTCATCTGCACAGTGGGTCTGCCTGGTGGATGGG
Source organism: Sorex araneus (assembly GCF_027595985.1). Lineage (NCBI taxonomy): Eukaryota > Metazoa > Chordata > Mammalia > Eulipotyphla > Soricidae > Sorex > Sorex araneus. The sequence continues at coordinate 3,303,802 of NC_073310.1, read as the reverse complement.
ATGGTTTGGAATGAAATCCTGCATGCTTTCGAGCTGGCGGGAGGCGGATGCATGGAACGGTTTCCCTGGCCCCAGCTACGTTCCCGAGAACTCCCGTTCCCCTTGCTGGCCCGTGCTCTGCCCTTTGGAGGCGCTAACAGTCTCCCTGGACCTGAACACAGAGAGGGACTCTTCATCCGAGGCAGACTCAGACCTCAGGGAGAAGAGGTTGGGGCATGGGGACCCTCAGCCTCACCCCACTCCATGACAAGGACTTTGAGTGATTTTGAAACCAATCGCCAAACACCTACAGGAAAGGCCGACAGCTGGCCAGTCCCAGTCAGTCACCCCCAGGCCCGGGTTCGATGGGTCCGAGAACTCAAGTTGGTTTTGACTTTGCAAATTTGGGGACATCATCTTGCACCCCTTGATTTCAAGGGGCAATTGCATGCTGTCTAAAGATCCTTCTAGACTCTGGAGGAAAAATATTTATGCTTTGGCTGCATTTCAGGAGAGGAAAGGAAGTCTCCCTTTTTGTTGCTGAACCCAAGGGAAGCCGGCGAGCGGGGGAACGAATGCTGATGAAGGAATTCCTATTTTAAAAAAAAAATTATTTTTTCGATTTTTTTTTTTTTCCAAGAGAGCACTGCAGGAAACAAAATTGGCAAAGAATTTGACTTACAAACGGGCTGTCGCCTTCCACCCGTCGCCTTCAAAAGGTTTCAGCCACATGCCTGAGGACATTAAACACACAATTGCTCAACATTATTTGTGGACACATTTGGAGTCTCGCCAAACTGAGTTTCATTCGAGAGCAGTCCAGAAAGTCAGGCATGGCCGTCCCAGGGCGCTGCTCAGGCCGGGAGCAGGGACTCGGCCCTGGGGACTGTGAGTGGGAGGGGGGAGGTCGGGGGGGCCTCCGGGTTCCTAAAAGCGGGCTGAGGCCTTTCGGCACCGTGAGGAGCCCAGCTCTCAGTGACTTGGAAAAACTACAGGAGGGTGGACGAAAGTGTGGTCAAATTTATTTTTCTCCTGGAAAAAAAAAAAAGTCAATGGGGGAAAAAATAAATAAATAAATAAATAAATAAAAGTAAAAACCCCAATGGAAGGGAAACGGTGAGAGGCAAAGTAAATTACTGGCAGTTTCCAGTTAGATTCTCTGGCTGAGAGTGAAAGGCTGGCGTCGTTACCTTTCCAGAGAAAGCTGCTCACTAAAGCCATTGGGGAAGAAAAAGATCAATGTCAGAAGCAGAGCCGTTTACCGCTTGAGCATCTCAGCCTCGCCCTTCCCTTATCAACCTCACTGGAGTTAAAAATACAGCCCAGACGTGTTGAGACACTCTCTCGACAGCAAGCGGCACGTGGCGGGGTGTCGCGTCCCCCCAGCCCCCGGGCTCTCAGCACCCCGCCCCGCCCTGCCGCACGCGGAGACCCAACCCGGAACGCTTCGATCCCAAGTGCCCCTGCTCCCCCTCGGACCCCCCCCCCGCCCCACGCCAACCCGGGGGGTTCAGGCAGAGCCGCCTTCCCCCGAACCCCAGCCTCCACTCGGCCCCTTGGCTTCCAAGCCACGCCAGGTTGTTTGGACTCTTGGTTAAAAAAAACTCTTCCTAAATGGCCGTAGCCCCAAGCGGGCTCCCAGGGCTGTGAAGAATTGAGCTGTAACGGGCTGACAAGGCGCCCGGGCATCTCAGCTGCCTCCCGGCTCTCTCCCCCGACCATCTTTTGTCTGCTTTGGCTCCTAAGACATAAACAATCGGGCCCTGTAGCCAAGCTCTCTCCAAAGACCAGAAATCAAAGCAGATTAACAGGCTGCTGCTGGGTCCGGCCCAGCCTGCCCGCCAGGGCCTCCCACATCTACACGCCTGGGGGGGGGGTTGGGAGGCTGGGGGGGTTGGGGAGGGCAGCAGATGGGGGCGGGGGTAGGGGGCGGCACCGGCAGATTCCACGGGGGCTCACTGCTCCATTACCTCCTCCTGCCTCCCACCCTGGCGAGGGGGCTGGGCCCCCAATCAGCCAGATCAAGCCGGAGATGGGCCGGTGATCGGGTTTCCCTGGGGGAGGGGGTACTGGAATCCCAGCCAGCCTCTGGCTTTCAGGAATTGCCTGAAAAGCTGCGTGCCTGCCGGACTTCTTCCCCATCCCACACCTCGTGGCAGCTCCCAAACGGGCCCCCGGCTTCAGGGCAGCCAAGGAACAGCTGGCCGGAGCCCCAGACGGCGCGTGGGCCAGACTGCGGCCCGCGCCTCCACACACCCCACACACCGTGCTTCCTCCCGCTGGCCCCGGGGTCACGGAGGGGGCGGGGGTTCGAAGAGGGCTTCCTCCACGTCCAGGAGACCAGCACGGAGCCTGCAGACCTAGCACCCCAGGAGACGCACGTTCTCCCACACGGCAGTGCTCCAAGGGGCCCCCCGGGCAACCCAGGACGAAACCCAGGAAGGTCGGGACGCTAGAAACATCAGCGACACACACAGGGGCTGAGACTGGCGCGGTTCCGAGCAAACCAAAATGAGAAAGAGGGAGCGAGAAGGGGTGAGGGGTGCGGGCAGGGCAGGACCCGGGCACAGGGACGGGAGTCCCCAAGGCCGAGGCCAGGCACTCGGGGTCCTACAGCCCCTCCTCAGAAAGGCGGGGAGCACCCGCTGAGCCTCCGGGCACACGGGCCTGGAAACACAATGCAGAGCCCACACGTGCCAGTTCCCTGCCGGTGCCACCCGGGCACGAGGAGGCTGACTGGCCAGGGGGCAGGGCCAGGGGCTAGGAAGGCCTCGCAACGCTGCATCCCTGCTAGATTCTGCTGAATCAGCAGCTGTTTCGCTGGGGTGGGGGGCGGCGGGGGACACTCCTGGTGAGCCCCTGCCCAGCAGGGAACAGGGTCTGCATGTCAGGGAGCCAGGGTCACACACGAAGCCTCGTGACCTGCGGGTGGGTGCCACCCCGGCCCCCGACACAGCGACTTCACGGCTATGAAACCCACCCCAGTAGGAAAGAGGAAATAAAGATTCTGAGTAACTGTGAAAACAAAAGGAGGAACAGACCTTCCCCCTGGCCGGGTTCCCACCCTGGCCTGCCGGGGGCCTGGCCGGGCGCCAGTGGGCAGCGTGCGGGGCCCTCAGAGCCGAGGGGCCGAGGATGCAGCCGCACCCCCGCGGCGGGCGGGCCTGGAAGCTCCAGCTCTGAGGCTCCCCCACTGGCACCGCCCCAAGAAAACACTGGCCAGAACCAGAGCCCAGAGGCCGTCCCCCAGGCGACCGCCTGGCTTCCCCGGGACATCACGTCACAACCTGGGTCCCCGCGACGCACAGCCAAGTCCTGCCCTTCCTCCCAGGGCCCGGCCCACCCAGCCGGCACCGTGCCAGCAAACTCCCCCACTCTCCCCGCGTCCGCTTCGACCCGCGGCTGAGAGTTTCTGGTACTTTCTCAAGAAAGTTCCTCTTCCACGGGCGGCCTCGGGAAGCACAGGCGCTCCCCACGCTCTGGGGGTCCCTCGCAGGCACCCGGGGGTGGGAGCCGCTTACCCGCGTCCTGTCCTCGATCTCGTAGATGCGCAGCTGCATGGGCACGTTGAAGCTGTGCAGGATGTTTCCGCCGAACACCAGGGAGTCTACGGGGGTGTAGACCGCATGGATCCAACCTGCGGCGGGAGGGGTCAAAAGCCAGGTGTGCAGGAGCCCGCGGGGCCGGCCCTAGGGAGCTCGGCTGGGAGAAGCCTGGTCCCAAGCAGCCAACGGGGGGGTCCGGCGGCCAGCCGGCCCCTCTTCCCTGGCTAGATCTGTGCCAAACCCCATTTTTTTTCCGTTTGGTTTGGGGGGTCTTACCCGGCAGTGCTCAGGGCTGACCCCTGGCTCTGCACTCGGGGATCACTCCTGGCGGGGTCGGGGGTCGTATGTGGTGCCGGGGATTGAACCCGGGTCAGCCACGTGCAAGGCCAGCGCCCTGCCCACTGTCCTATCTCTCCGTCCTGGCCCCGATTCCTGACGACAGACACAGGCTTCGAGTCTGAGGCCCGGGAGACAGCAGAGGGGTCAAGGCACTTGCCCTGCCTGTGGCCAGCCCCAGCACGAGCCCCGGCACCTCAAGGTTCCCGCGAGACCGCCAGGGCTTAATCCGGAGTAGAGGCGGGAGGAGCCCTGCAGGGTGTGGCCCGAATCCCACCCGCCCTGCCCCGCCCCACCCTCCAGAAACAGGATCTGGCAGTTCCTCTCCCCAGGCCACCTGGTGGGGGGGGGATCCGCCCTCAGCTTGAGCCTTTTCATCATTCCAGCAGGATCACAAAGGTCACAGGCCAGCAGAGGCCTGAAGTCCACCTGGGCGCGGGCTCTCAGCCCAGTCTGAGGCCATCTTAGCACCCGCCTCCCCACTCCCCGGTCAGGGCTGCGCCTCGGGCCTTCCGGGAGGACACCCTGATTCCCCCGGTCACTCCCCCACCTGGCTGCAGGCAGGCAGGGTCGCGCCACTGGGTTCAAGGACAGTGAGAAGCACCCAGGGCAGGGACCCCGGGGAGCTCAGCACTGGGAGGGGGAGTGGCTGAGGCAAGCCACAGCTGACAGGCGCTGGCGCTTGGAATTCTGGGGTAGTGGCAGGACTGGGGAAGGGGTTGGGTTCTCAGGGGATGGAACCAGGGCGCCCCTCCTACGGGGCCCGGGGCCACACCCCTTCCCACGGGCACCTCCCTCTACGGGCAATGGCAGTCAGAGACCCTCCAGCAAGCAGATCTCAGATGGGAAAGGGGAGCAGACTGCCGCCACCCGGGCCCAGTGCCCCCCTTCAGGTTGCCGGCTTGGAGGGAAATGCACCCCCACCCTTGCAGCCTCTTCCCTCAGATAAGCAGCCCAGCCCCAGCCAAGACCCCCCATGGACATAAGTCACGTGGGGGGGGGCATTCTCAGAGGCACCTGGAGAGCCACTGGGGGGCAGGGCCTCCTTCCAGGCTCCGGGCAGGTGAACCCCAAGTCTCAGCGTCCACGCCCACACTACCCCCCCTCGGCCGTGCCCAGTGAGCCCCGCAGCCCCCTGATGACCCCGTCTCTCAGACACACCGGGAAGCCCAGCACAGCCCCGAGGGGTGGCTGGCTGACCACTCCCGGGGCCCCTTCCCACAGTGCGACCTGGGCCACCCCCAAATGGAGGACCAGGTCGGGGGCCAGAGGGAAACACGGTGCCATGGGAACCCCGAGTTCCTGGGGACCAAAGCGAGGGAGGACACAGCCGGGGTAAGAGGGGGCTGAAGTCCCGCACTCCCCAGCCCCGGGCTCCCCTCCCCTAGAGATAAGCACCCCACTTGCACCGTTGCCCCATTACCCCAATGTAGGGTTAACAGCAGAGGTTCTGTACGTCTAGATACTGGAGAGGTTCTAGAACCTTCTGCCGCTCTTGTCCCCATGTATTAGAGCCCCTGCAGCCAGACGCCTGGCGTCCCGCAGACGTAAGAGCCTTCGTGAGCCCCATCCATGCACACCCTCCAGCTCCCCGAGGCACCCCAGGAAGGCAGTGTGTCGGGAGGGAGGCCAGCACGTGCGTCCTGTCAGGCCGGGGTCACCCCCAGACACGGCCATTGGGGGGGGGGGACAGATCTGAGTCGGGCCAGTCTCACCCACACCCAGACCTTCAGAACTGAGAATCCAGAAGACCCTGCCCCAGGCTTCCAGGCGCCTGACGCTGCAGGGCAAAGCCCGAAGGACCCAGCAGTCGGGTGCCAGAGGGCCCGGAGTCCTGGTGGAGCCAGACCCTGCCTGGGCGAGCACCGCGGCTGAGAGGCAACGAGCCTGGGGCCTGGGAGCGGACTCTAGGGAAAGCTGGTCCTGAGGCAAATGACTGAGAAAGGGAGGTTTTGCCCGAGGCCTGCACTGCTGCCCTTTCCCTCTCGGCCTAGGAGGCTGGAGCCCAGGACAGCAGCGCCAGAGACACAGGGAGTCCGGCTGCTTTCCACCCCCACCGCTGAACTGCTCCCATTTCACAGATGGTACCACTGAGGCCCACGTCCCAGGCCACGGCCAAAGTGGCCGGTGACTGCTCAGCTGGCCAAGCACTTCGCTCCCCGGGCGGCTCTGGGCATGAGGCAGCCCCAAGGCCTGGCTCCAGGCTTCTGAGCACCACATTCTGGGCCGCGCTGTCTGCCAGGAGCTCGGGCCAGAGGAATCTGACTAACATCCTCAGCGCCGCCCGCTCTGCCAAGTGTTTCACTCAGACAGCTCAGCGGGGAGTCAACTCCTCCACAGTCAGAGGGACCAGAGGGGACCGGATGCCCCCAGCGCACGGGAGCCCAGCAACGATGCAGCCAACCGGCTTCCGGCCCTGCCCTGCACGGCGGCCGCTGGGCCTTGGCTCGGCAGCTCATCTCTGTTATTGGTTTTGGTTTTTGTCTTTTTTTGGGTCACACCTGGCGATGCTCAGGGGTTCCTCCTGGCTCTGCACTCAGGAATTATTCCTGGAAACGCTTGGGGGACCATGTGGGATGCCGGGGATCGAACCCGGGCTGGGCACTGCAAGGCCAACGCCCTCCCAGCTGTGCTATCGCTCCGGCCCTCTGAAGCAGCTCATCAGTTTGGGCCTCGGAATCTTTTGTATTTGCTTTTGGTTCTGTACCTGGCCGTGCTCAGGACTCGGAGACCCTGTGGTCCAGGGGGCCAGGCCAGGCCTCCTGAACGCACAGCGTGAACCGCAGCCCCCGAGCCACCTCTCCGGGCCCCTGGGGATCCTGGCGAGCGTGCGGCTCGCGGGCGAGCTGCTCCTGACGCACTCAGAAGATAAGTGATGCCCCCAGAACCCGCGCCGCTCAGGAACGCGCGCTCACAGTCGTGATTAACGAGCCTTCCCGGGGGCTGGCTGCCGGCCCGGGCGGCCGGGACGAAGACAAGGCCAGAGTGGGAGGTGAAGGCGAGGCCCCCGCGGCGAGACTTCCTGTTCCTGGGCCGGACTTCACCTCCCTGCAGCCGGGACGTCTCCTGGCTTCCCGGAGCCAGGGCTTTAGAGAGAAGGCCCCAGGAAGTCCCCGGCTCTCAGCCCTGGACTCTCCCTTCTCCCCTGGAGGTGGAAATGACTCCCCTCGGCCTCACGGAGGTCTGGGCCAGCTCAGGAGGACAAACCCCAAACCCTCCCCCTTCTCCGGGCTCATTGTTCTTCCTCCTCCAGGCAGCTTTCCTGGGCTATCTGCGGAGAGGGCCTGAAGAACTGCCACACCCACCACCCAGCTCATACCAAACCCTTCACCTTCTATAGAACAACACCGGGGACATCTGGCTGGCCCTTTCGGTCTTCGTGGCGGGGGGCTTCTTAGTGCTCCCAGTTAACCAGCCAACAGTTCACAGTGAGAGCCCGCATATGCAGAGCCCCTCAGTGCGGGGGGGCACCGGGTCCCCCACTGGTACTCAAGTAGCAACTCGGGACCTGCTCCTAGGAGAAGGGAACCACGCGGTGCCGGGCTCACGCCCAGCTACTCTGCACACAAGCCTCTCAGCACACACGCTCTCTCTGCTCCAGGCTGGGGTTCCTTGGGGTTCGTGGTGGTGGTTGTTTGGGGGTCACACCCAACAATGCTCAGGGGTTACTCCTGGCTCTGCACTCAACCACTACTCCTGGTGGTGCTCAGGGGACCATCTGAGATGCCAGGGATCAAATCCAGGTTGGCAAAGCCCTACACACTGTATACCATTGTTCTGGGTAGGAAAAATAGAGGTTGGGTGGGGAGATGCTCGAAGGACCGAACACACGCCTTGAATCTTAAATACAGGGGCCGCAGGTTCGATCCCCAGCACCGCACGGTCCTGAGAACCACCAGGTCCAAGTCCGCAAAACATGGAACCACAAGCAGCCCCAGCATGGCTAGTAAGTGTGGCGCCCGACAAAACAGAAACAAAAACAAAACCCCTCCAAGACACCACCCTCTGCACCTGCCAGCCTTACTGAAATCTCACTGGCCCACGGAGTCAGTGCCTGAGCCCATGGGACCCGCCCTGCGAGGGGGACACGCGTCACTCCCAGCAAACCCACTCAGGACCCTCGGGGCCACGGTCTCTGAGGGGGTCACTAGTCTGCACATCTCCCACCGACCTAGGATGGGGGGAGGCACCTAAAGTCCATCTGCTGAAGGAGGCCGGGAGGCCTCACAGGGCAGGAAGGGGAGCACTGTGGGGAGTTCCACAGCCGAGCCCTAACCTGCCCCCCACAGAGGATTCGGGATAGTGGAGGCCCAGAAAGGTCAAAAAGAAAACCAGTGTCGGGGACCGGAGTGATAGTCCAGCAACAAGGGCCTTTGCCTTGCACACGCCGACCCGAGTTCGATCCCCGGCATCCCGTACGGTCCCTGAGCACCGCCAGGATCCCTAAGTGCAGAGCCAGGAGTCACCCCTGAACATCGCTGAGTGTGGCCTAGAAGCAGACCAGAAAATCAGAAAACAAGATGACCTGGGGCCCAAGTGATAGCACAGCAGGCAGGGCGTTTGCCTTGCACGCAGCTGACCCAGGTTCAATTCCCAGCATCCCATATGACCCCCTGAGCACCGCCAGGAGTAATTCCTGAGTGCAGAGCCAGGAGTCACCCCTGAGCATCGCTGGGTGTGACCCAAAAAGCAAAAAAAGAAAAAAAAATTAGGTGACCGAATGGCAGAGGTTAACGGGCTGGAGCGATAGCACAGCGGTAGGGCGTTCACCTTTCACGCGGCCGACCCGTGTTCGATTCCTCTGCCCCTCTTGGAGAGCCCAGCAAGCAACCGAGAGTATCGCGCCCACATGGCAGAGCCTGGCAAGCTACCCGTGACGTATGGGATATGCCAAAAACAGTAACAAAAAGTCTCTCAATGAGAGACATTACTGGTGCCCACTCGAACAAATTGATGAGCAACAAGATGACAGTGACGTTGACAGTGAATGGCAGAGGGTGGAGTGGAGTGGGACCCAGTCTCCTCCCTTGGGCGTGCTCCCCACCCCCAAACAGCTCCCAGAACAGCCAGCCGGGACCCCACTGATGAGACTGGGGCTCAGAGCTGGGTGGGGGGAGGCCCCAGGCCATCCCTCAGGGGCACCAGGTCATTAGTGTCGGTTGCATTAACTCTCTGTGGGGTGTGGTTTGCGCCACACTTGGAGGTGCTCAGGGCTTATCCTGGCTCTGCATTCAGGGATCACTCCTGACAGGCTGAGAGGAACAGACCGGACCCCGCATGCAAGGCAAGCGCCCTCCCTCCTGTACTGTCTCTGGGCCCCAACGGAAACTTTTTGTCTGGTTTGAGTTGGGGGCTGCACCAGCCCCAAGTCACCTCTTTACACCCCTGTGCCGCCGAGTAAGGCTCAGAACCACCGCCATCCCCGGTCCCCGGGACCCCCCAGAGAGAGCCCGACTTCCTCCCAGGGAGGGGGCAGGAAGTCTTCCTGGCAGCGTCTGGGGGCTGCTCCTCCCGGGAGGGCCCCGCACGCAAGGCCGAGCCGGACCTACCGGAAGGGATGAAGAACGTGTGGCCCTGCTTCAGCTCGATCCTCTGGCAGCGCTCCACGCGGTCCCCCAGGAAGATGTCACTCTGCTTGCCCGACAGCACCCACTCCTCGTACAGCGCCAAGTTGTGCAGGGTCGGGGGGATCAGCCAGAAGATCTGGGCAGGAGGAAGACGCAGCTCCAGACCCGGACTGGGGCAGGCTCCTGCCCAGGCTCTAGCCCCCAGCCCCCACCCCCCGAGACGGTCTGGGGCTCCGGGGGGCCTGGGCGGCCCTTCCCCTTTCAGGAGCCCCCAGAGGGCATGGCAGGGTGGGGAGGATTTTCCTCCGCCTGAGCCCCAGCTCTCTGTAGGATGACAGAGCCCAGTGAGCGCCCTCTGCAGGGCGACCTGCGCAGGCTGACCTCTCACCCCCAAGGGGAAACAAAGGCACAGGCATGCCCAGATGGTACCGCTGTGCTGCTGCTCGTGGCCCCGAACACGGGAGGCCAGAGCTTTCCCGACGCCGGGCACCCCAGCCGGCCTGAGCCTGCCCCTGACGTCCAGCGTCCTGGAACCCAAAGTGGCACCTTCCACACTGAAACCCCCGGAGTCCCCAGCTGGGACGTGCGTCCCTGTCCTTCATTTTATGGGGCTCTAGTTTCTCGAGCTCAGTTACTTTCCTTTGGGTTTTGGGCTTGGGGGCCACCCCCGGAAATGCTCAGGGCTCACTCCTGGCTCTGCACTTAACAGTTAGTCCTGCTCAAGGAACCACAGAGGATGCAGGGGATCGAACCCAGGTCAGCCACATGCGAGGCAAGAGCCCTACCTGCTCCAGCTCTGAATAAAACTATTTTTAAAAAAGTCTGCAGTGGGGCCAGGGTGATCGCTCCAAAGCCAGAGACCGCACCTGGCCGGTGTGACTCGCACTCCAGTGCCCGAGCACCCCTAGGGGAGGCCACAGTTTAAACAAACAAACAAACAAAAAGCTCTTGGAAACAGAGATACAAAAGTACCGAGAGGAAGGCGCTTGCCTTGCATCCTGCCGGCCTGAGTGCTAATCCCCGGAACCATATATGGTACCAGAGTCAGGGATCAAGCCAAAGCACAGAGACAGAAACAGTCCCTGAGCACTGCTGGATGAGTCACACACACTACACATCCCCATCCAAAAAAAAAAAAAAAGAAAGAGAAAGAAAAATCTCTGGAGCAACAAGGAAAGGAAACCCAAGGGGCCTGATCTGGAGCTGAAATCTGGTCTGGGCGCCGAGAGCATCCGGCCGGGCTGTCACTAAGACAAATCACCATGCACTTGACCTTTCCCTGGCAGAGGGAGCCGGTGGCCCCAGGGCGGCCCTGAGCGCCAGGCTGGTGGGAGGTGAGGGCAGCGGGGAGGGGAGGGGGGACACTTACCTTCCCTCCCCGGAGCACATGGTACCACACAGACGTCCCGCCGAAGTCGATGTGGAAGTCGGTGAAACAGCCCTTCACGCTCATCAGACAGTACCTGCGGGCGCGGGCCAGGGCAGTGCTGATGGCGGGGGATTTTCTCGCCTTTTTTTTTTTTTAAACCCAAATGGAATCGGAGTTCCCCAAGGGGGAAGCCCCGAGATCGGGTGACAAACTTCAAGCACTGGCCACTTGCCCTCAGCGCCGGGAGAACCACTTCCTCTGCTCCCCCTTCCCATCCAAGCCAGGGGCAGGGGGTGCCTGGACCCGCAGGGCCCCCCCTCCTTGGCTGTCCCTGGCTGGAGCCCCTCCCACTCCGCACGCATCCAACAATCCTGCACTGAGCCGGCCCAGACTCCCTGAGGCCCCGAGGAGCGGACGGTCCTTGCACTCTGCCCGTTGAACGGGAAACGGCGGCCGAGCAGCCGCCACAAAGAACACGGCGGCCACAGGAATGCGCAGAACCCGGGGGGACTGGGATCTCCGGGCACGGGGGCGTGGGGGCAGGAGGGCTGCTGGTGGGCCTGCTCCATTTGGGGGTGATGGAAAAATGTTTCCAAACTGCAGCCGCACAGCTCTGGAAAACGCGAGCAAAGCCACTGAACAGTGCACTTGCCATGGATGAACGGGACGGGATTCCGACCGCCACGAAACTGCTCAGGACGGCGAAAACCTCGGAAAGGGATTCAGAGCCCACCCTGTGGGTGGGGGCGCCGGGGCGGGTGGGAGGTGGGGGGCTGCGGGACAGAGTGGAGGGAGAGGAGGGGTCCAGCCCCTCGGAGCCCCAGATAAGCCGCCCTCCCTTTCCCGCCAGGAACCGAGCCCCTCCTCCCATGCTCACAGCTGCCCTCGGAGGGGTGGGCAGAGGCGGTGGAGGCGGGGGACAGGGCAGGTTTCCAAGTCCAGGCCCGGCTGACAGGGTGCTGCGGGGAGCCCCCCAACCCCCTACCTCTTCCAGCAAAAGCCACGGGCGGGAGTGGGGGGGAACGGGGCCGGGCCTCAAGCACCTGGACACCTCCGGGGCCCTGCGCACCCCGCTTACCCACTGACCTCTTTCCCCGCTGCACTTTGCTTTTTCCAGGGGTTGGGGCGGAGGGGAGGAGCGGGCGGGGTCGGGCAGGGAGGAGCCCGCAGCGGCCCGAGTGGGGATCGCGGGAAGGGAGGGGGGGTGTGGGGCTGCACGGGGAAGAGGCTGGGGGCGGGGGGGGTTCCGGGCCGCCCCCCTCCCTCGCCGCCGTTGGCACCTCACATTCAGGTGGACCCCGGCTCGACAATATGCAGGCGGCGTGCCCCGCGTCCCGGCTCCGGATAGGCTGCGCGCAGCCCTGGGCATGTGTGTGCGCGCGCTGGCGAATCAGGAGGCGCGCCCGCACCCCGAGCCGCTGCCTAGCAACCCGGCGAGGGGCGTAGTTGACAGCGCAGGACTCAGCCCGTCACGAAGACAGGCGCGGGCTGCGGGGCTGCCGCTGGGCGGCTCGGTCCGGGCGCCCCGATTCTCCCCGGGGACGGCGGCGGCGGGGAGGGGGTCCCCGGCCCCGCGCCCCCCGCCCCCGCTGCCTTCTCGGCTGTCTCCAAAGCACCATTTCAGAATATTAGTCCTCGTGCTCCGTACAGCACCTCTCGGGGTATTTTTTTTTCCTCCTCCTTCTTCTTCTTCTTCTTCGTTCCCGTTTTTAATCCTCACCCGGGTCCCCACCCTCCTCCCCTCCAGGCCTCGCGGGAGCCGCCGAGGGAAAACAAGCCGGTGCCGGTGGGGTGGAGCGGGGATGCGCAGGGCTGGGGCGCTGGGCTGGGGACCCCGGGCCCCTCTCGCGGGGGGGCCCCCACCGCCTGCCCCCTTGCCCCCTGCCCCCGGCTCCCCTGCACGTGTGCCAAACGCGCACCCCCCGGCGCCGCGGCGGCTGGCGGGGAAAGTTCTCCAAGTTCAGCGCCGCCAGCATCCGCCGCGGCCCCGGGGAGTGGGGGGGGCCGGGGCGCCCCTTCCAGGCCCGCCTCCTCCGCAGAGGCCCCTCCTCCCGGCCCCTCATTTCCTGGCGGCCCGGCCGGGGTCGCCCCTCCCGCGACGCGCAGCCCGGTGGCCGCGGCGGCGCGGCTTTGTCCCGGCCGGCCGGGCGCGGGCTCCGGCGACGCCTTTGCACTGACCTCTACGGCTTCCTCTCCGGGCGCTCCGCAGTCACATGGGCGCCCGGCCCGGTGCCACGGCCGCTCGCGCCGCCGCTCCCGCGCCCCGCCGCCCGGGCTTCCGCCTCGGCCGCCCCCCTGCCCGGAAAGCCACGCCCCTGACACCCCCCGGCCGCGGCCGGGTGGCACCCAGGAGCGGGCGGCGAGGGGGCCGCGGGCGGGATCCGCCCCCACCCGGCGCCTGCCTCCCGGCCTCGCTCGGGCTCGGGGCGGGGGTTCCCGCCGCCGCCGCCGCCCCGCCGGGAGGGACGCGCCGAGGGAGGGGGCGCTGCACCTGCGGCGTCAACTTCGGGGGCCGCCCGCCGCGCCCTCTCCCCTGCAACTTAGCGCAACTCGCCCCTGCCGCCCGCGGGGTGGGCGTCCCCTCGGGCGCGGGGCCGGCGGCGGTGGAGGTGGGGGGGGGAACCCTCGAGGACCCCGATCGCGCGCGCGCTCCCCACTTCCACGCAGCCCCGGGAGACACAAAGGGCCGCGCAGCCTCCCCGCCCGCGGCCCCGATGGAGCCCGATGGAGCGGGAGGACGCGGGGGCCGCGCCGGGGACGCCCGTCCCGAGTCCCCCGCGGGCGCCACCAGGCCCGGCTCGCCCGCCCGCTTCCTTCCTTCCTTCCTTCCTGGGGCGCCGGGTGCAGCCGGGCTCATCCCCGCGCGGAAACTGCACCCGCGCGCGAGGCCGCGGCGCCCCCCGCGGGTGGGGGACACCTGGGGGCCTCTACAAGCTGGCACGTGGTAGGGGAGTGCCCTCCGGACCAGGGTGCTGACCCGCCCCAGCCTGGGTCCTGCAGGACAAGGGTCAGGCCCGGAGGGTAAGCCAGTCTGTCTCCCCTCTCCCAGCCGTTTCCTGGCTGAAGTCCAACTCCACGTCTGGCACAGGCTCCGCGCCTGGGAGCCCTGTGACAACCCCCAGCACCGCAGACGGAATCGCGGTGAGATGAACTGATGTTCACAAGGCACCTGGGTCACAAGCACCCTCTGGTCACTCCCAGGGTCCTCCCAGCAGAGTCAAGACGGGCTCACCCTGGCCACAACCTGGCCGGAGGATGACTGACCACTGACCCTTCGAGCAATTTCTCAGTCAGGCTCCGGGTCTCGTGGGATCTGCAGTCACAGAGACCACCCGCCATGGGGACAGCCATGGGGCAGGCTCCGCAGAAGCCCCCCCACACACACACACACCCTCCCCGTACTCAGCAGGGGCCCCTCCTGTCCAGTCTCCACCTGTCTCCAACCACAGGAGGAAGAGGCCTCCAGCTCCTCCAAACTACGGCCAAACCCTCAGCACCATTACTAAGGAACAGGTGGTCACTCGCAGCCATGCTCAGGCACCTCCTTCCAGGCCCCACTCGCATATACTCTGCAGCCCTGCCCACGGGGTTCCCGTCTCTGAAACACTCGCTCCATGCAGTGTGGAGATAATCCTGCTAGGGGACGCCACCTCCAGGGAGCTGGGCAGAGAACACTGGCTTTCACTCGTTCCTCTTTCAAAGCAAAGAGGCAGGAGGAAAGGCAGGCATCCGGGCCTGGGGCCGGAGCCAGCACCTCCTCCCATGTGGCCTGGGAGGTTTCTCTGGAGGCGTGTCTGTGTGAGGTGTCCCCCAGGGGTGCTTGCCTGCATGATGCCTGCAAGCAAGCCAGACCTGAGCTGGCTCGGAGAGGAAACAATTCTAGAGCAAAGCGTGCACCACGCGGTGGAGACTGAGGAGGATGCGCGTGTCTCCACGAAGGCCACAGACATGAGGTACATTAATGTGGAGCTCTTTTTTTTTAAATTATGAAGTCCTAATGTTTTAGAGAATTCTGTTGTCTCTGACGCAGCAATAAGTAATATAGGGATATTCCCAAGTAACTGTCACTTTGCATCAAAGGGAACTTTCCAAGTAATCCTGTACAGCCCAACTACTTCTGCGAGGCAGGGGGTGTGCTCAGGGCAGGGCGCTGGCCTGGCACGGGTGAAGCCCTACATCAACCCCAACACCACCAAGACGTGCCAGGCGGAACTGGAGAGAAACAGCGCGTGGCACTGGGCAGTCTTGGTCCCCTTCGTCCTGCTCCTCACTCATCACCCCTGAAATTACAGCCTCCGCTTCGGTGCTTAAAGGCTGCCTCTCCCCACCACAATAAAAGATGCACAAGGACAGGAAGCGGTTTTTGCTCCCGGAGTCACCTCCTTAGTATGTGACACGCACCATGTCAGCAGACGAGCCCTCGACCCTCTACAGAGCTTCCATCTCTGGTGCTGGGGGTGGGAGGGAGGCAAAGAAGGGGGAGGAACTCGACTCTCCATCACCTGAGCTCAGCATCGCCACCCAAACCCACCAAACCCATTCGTCCACACCTCCACCCTGGGGCTGGAGGGGGGCGGGGACTTGGTCTGTCTCCCCACCCCTACTCATCAGCGCCCTCCAGTGGAAGATCCACGACTGCCAGGACCAGTGTCACTGTGGCTGGGGCCATAAGACAGCAGGGAGGGCACTTGCCTTGCACGCAGCCGACCTGTGTTCGATCCCTGTCATCCCATATGGTGCCCCAAACACTGAGTGCAGAGCCAGGAGGAACCCCTGAACACTGCCAGGTGTAGCCACAAAGAAAAAAAGAAAAACAAAGAACTCCAGGCAATCAGACTACATCACAGTTTTCCCCTTGCTTCTTAACCAAAACTCCATTCCTCTGAGTCAAACAAATGAGCTCTTTCTAGGGCCGACAGAAGGCTCGGCAGACCCCAACGCGACCATCTCCACAGTCTCCGGAGCACCGAGAGTAGCACCCAGACACTGAGAGCAGGGAAAGAAATAAACACTAAACTGAGCTAAATGAACTCTTTCCACGGTGACAATTTTCTTCCTAACGAAGTTCAAAACCTCCAACTCGCCTCAGCCTCTGACAATTTGTTTGTAAGTCAATTTGTCACAACCAAACCAACACGTCAAAGACATGTGATCCGAGAAAATCACAAATGAGTCTTTTTCGGTTAACTACATAATCTATCGGAGCCGAACTATTAGGAATCTTCCGATAAAGAAAACCCGGAAGGGTGGGAGGAAGCTCGGAGGGTGAAGCACCGGCTCTGCGTGAGGGTCTGGTCTCCTGCAGCCCCAGGAGTGGCCCCCAATTAAAATGGGGGGGTTTCAGATCAAAACAGTAGTGCTCAGGGGATGCTCCCTGCATGCTCAGTGGTCACTCAGCTCCCCACTGTACTACTGCTCTGGCCCCCTAAATTAAATTAAAAAAAAATAATAATAATGAATACCCCTGGGAGTCAAGGTAGGCAGAAATTACTAGTTCGAAATCTGTCACCCAACGCCGCCTCCCTTCCTAGACACAGATCCAAATCAACCTCTCTCCCCTCTGTCCTGCCCGTCACTTGCCCTCATCTAGGCCCTCCCTTCACCTCTACCCCACCTCCTTTACTCCACCAGGAGCAGAGTCATCAAACACAAATCTGAGCACAGCCCCGTGTTTTCAAAATCTCAGGAGGGGGCTGGAGCGATAGCACAGCGGGTAGGGCGTTTGCCTTGCACGAGGCCAGGCCGACCCGGGTTCAATTCCCAGCATCCCATATGGTCCCCTGAGCACCGCCAGGAGTTAATTCCTGAGTGCAGAGCCAGGAGTCACCCCTGTGCATGGCCAGGTGTGACCTAAAAATAAATAAATAAATAAATAAAACAAAATCTCAGGAGGTTCGGCAAGGAAGAAAGCGCCCAGGGCCGAGACTCCCTTTGGAGCTGACCTGCTGGCGCCCGCATGGCCCGGCTGGAACACAGAGCCAGCTGCAGCCCTGCAGCACCGCCAGGGGTGGCCGAAAGTAAAACCAAAACCAAACCCGGAAACGTCAAAGAGTTTCCAATGTTCCAAAGAAAAATGCAGACTCCTCCCTGGGGTGCTGTGGACCCTGTTCAGCCGGGCCGTCCCCCCCTCCCCCCACCCCAGACTGCTCTCCCGAGCCCCCTCCAGGCCTCCCCAGGTTGCCTGTCCAGGGAGCCCCCTGGCATGCAGACCCGCCACCCCCCCACAGCTGGCTCCCTCCCTCAGCACCGATCAGATGAATCAAGGTCAGTGAGCAGGAGGAGTTGGTCCCCCACTCCTGCGGCACCTCTGGCCCTTTGTCCCCCGTTTCCGAGCACGCCCCAAGCCTCTGTCCTTTTCTGACCCGCCCCCCAGCCCACACTTTGACACGAATCAAACACAGCTACGGGGCAGGCGCCCTACTGCTGGGGAGATGGTTCCAGAGGATGAGACACTTCACAGAGGCCCCAGGTTCGATCCCCTGAGCACCGCCAGGAAGGAGCCCGCACGCACTGCTGAAGGTAGTCCCTGCGCCCAATATTAAATAAAAGCCCAGGGCCCCTCAGAGAGGAGTCCGTGACCACGAGACAAGCAGGCTCCCCTCCCCTCCTCCTGCCCAAGTGACCGGGCCACTGCGCAGAGCCCGGGGCTCCTGGCTGCACCCGCCCCACAGCCAGGCGCTGACCCAATCACTCTGGAGAGGGACTGAGGCCCTGCCCCCCGCCAGCTCTGTCGGCCTTTCACACAGCCCAGATCCAAGGCGAAGGCGGCTTCAGCCCCGAGAGGAAGAGGCTGTGGCGTAATTAAAGCGGGAACAAGCCAGCCGGCAGCCAGCTTGAAAGCAAAGCCCAGAGCAACCTGGGGCCGGCACGCGGCCTCCCTTCCCAGACCCTGCAGAAGGCAGGGCCGCGGGCAGTCGCTCCTGGCACGGGCTGGCCTGAGACCAGATAATGGGCTGCAGCGCCTGAGCTAAGCCTTTGAAGAAGCCCAGGAGACACTGGGGCTCCCAGGGGCCTCTGCCCACAGAAGTGACAGGTCTGTGGGCGACTGGTGACACCAGAGGCGGGGACCTCAAGCCTAGTGGGCGGGTCGCAGCACAGCCCCTGGGTGGCGTTCCAGGGGGCTCCTCAGGATCAGAAGCCCCGGATCTCAGCGACCTGGGCCCAAAGAACACCAGGCCAGGCCCTCAGCAAAAGCAAAGTGCCCTCGATGGACAGATGGCCCCGAAAACGGAATCAGCCCTCTCAGCACACAGCAGCAGCCAGCAACTGTCTAGTGCACATAATACACTTCAGCGGCACTCACACACAAGGGCTGGAACACAGAACCCTGAACACGCACTCACAACACGCATGCACAAACACACACACGCACACTCAGACACACAGACTGGCACACGAAACCCTGCAGAGGCACACAAACACGCATACACAAACACGCATGCACAAACACGCACACACACACGCACACTCAGACCCACAAAACACTGCAGAGACACACACAGGCATGCAAACATGCATGCACAAACACATACACATATACATGCACAAACATGTACACATATGCATGCGCGTACATACACATGCACTCGCACAGATGCACACTTAAGACACAGGTCAGCAAACAAAACCCTGCAGAGACGAACGCAAGCAACACAGATACACACACACAAACATGCACACACAAGTACACACACGAACACTCAAGACATACAGGTTAGCACACAAAACCCTGCAGAGGCACACACAGGCAAGCAAGTACACATGCACAAACATGCACACAAACACACATGCACACTCAGACACACAGATGCACACTCAGACACACAGGTCTGCACACTAAAACACGGCAGAGGCACACGCACGCAACACAGATATACAAACATTCACACACATGCAGACACAAACACACATGCACACTCACACAGATGCACACTTATGACACAGGTCAGCACATAAAACACTGTAGAGGCACATGCACGCAATACAGATACACAAACACGCACACACATGCACACACTCATGCATAAATACACACACTCAAACACACAGGTCAGCACATAAAACCCCAGAGACACATGCAGACACACACAGATACAAACGCGCGCACACACACACGCACATACTCACGCACAAACATACACTCACACATACAGATGCACACGCCCATGCATACATGCACACTCAGGCACAAATATACATGTGCAGGTACACAGACATGCACACAGATACAGATACAGATACACACGTATGCACATACGCGGGTGCATATACATGCACTCTAGATACATGCATGCAGATGCAGAGGCATGCACACACACACAGAGGCCCACCACAGCACTGCTATTCCACCTCCTCCCCCTCCTTCTCCCGCCCGTGCCTGGGGAGACCCTGGCTGGAGCCCCCGACCCTGGGCAGAGGGCAATGCCCGCTCCCTCCAGCCGCTTAGCTCCTTCACCTCGAAGGAGGACCATCCCCAAAGCAAGGTTCAGGCCTTCGGGTGCTGTGGGCCCTGCACCCCGCCACCCCCAGCTGGCAGCACCCCAATCCAGCTCCCCTGCCCGGGCCACTTACTTCTTCACTTTGGGGTACTTCATCTCGGCCAGGGCGTTGGTGGCTTCCGTCTGCTTCTCCTTAAGGTGCTGGGGCCACATGTTGTCCACCCAATCCACCAGATCCACCTGCAAGCCCGGCGGTCAGCAGGGAGGGGCGCCCTGGCCCCACCCCCCATCCCGGGCGGGGAAGGGGCGTGGTGGGCGGGGCCTACCACAGTCGGCCTCTTGACCAAGTGCTCCAGCTTGGTGTGGCTGAACTCCAGGCTGATGACGTTGTAGAGTTTGTCGCGCTGGGCCTCGGGCGTCTCGTAGTAGCGCACGAACTGCGACAGGCTCATCTCCGTGCCCTTCTGCGTGTTCACGTCCATCACGTCCACCAGCCGCCGGCTCCCTGCAGGCAAAGTCGAGCTGCGGGTGCCGCTCAGCGTAACACGGCTCGAGCTCCAGGGGGCGCCACAGGCCTGGCCACGGAGCAGGTCCTGGGGGGGTCCCTGCTCCACGCAGCGCCCCACAGCCTCTGGCCCTGCCCTCCGCCCCTGCCACACTGAGCAGTGTCATGTCCCCTGCCAAGTCCGATCACCAGCCGGTCCCCGCGTCCCCCAACCCAGCTTCCCAGCTCTTGATTGGCTGGTGATGACCAGGAAGATGCAGAAACAGGCGGGTTCCTCATTATCCCCTCGGATCCCGTGACAGCCCCCCCTCCGCTACTCCAGCACCTGGCTGGCCCTGGTGGCTGTTTGTGGGAGGTGGCAGCTGGCAGGACGACGCGCCTCGGCTCCGCCAGCAGGCCACTGTGCAGAGAGAGAACCCGGCACCCGTGACCTGCCAGGGCCCCAGAGCCAGGGGGCAGTGGAACCCCAGGCAAGGTGGGGGCGCTCAGACACAGGAGGGAGCAGGGCCAGAGCACCGTGGTTCCCGCACTGGCCTTGCACACGGGGACCGGGTTCCATCCCCGGCACCCCACATGTCCCCTCAAGCACCACCAGGAGTGATTCCTGAGTGCAGGAGAAACCCCTGAGCATCGCAGGGTGTGACCCCCACCAAAAAGAACAGGAGCTGACCAAAAAAAAAAAAAAAAAGAAAAGCCGTGGGGCCAGAGCGATAGCACAGCGGGTAGGGCGTTTGCCTTGCACGCGGCCGACCCGGGTTCGATCCCCGGCATCCCATATGGTCCCCCAAGCACCGCCAGGAGTAATTCCTGATTGCAAAGCCAGGAGTAACCCCTGAGCATCACCAGGTGTGACCCAAAAAGCAAAAAAAAAAAAAAAAAAGCCGAAAATTGTTGCCGATCAGCAAAGCTACCACCTCCCTACACAGGCCACAACCCCAGCATGGAGGGCACTGAGCTCAGTGACTAACGGATGGCCCATGGAGATGGAACTCTGGGGGGGGGGACAGTGAAAAACGGCCAGAAGCATGGGGGTGAGGTGCTTGCCTTGCACATCACCGACCCTGGTGCTAGCCCCAATACCATAGACGAGCCCCGGCCCCTCCAGGAGTGATCCCTGAGCACAGAACCAAGAGTAAGGTCTGAGTTCCGCCAAGCATGGCCCAAACCGAACAAAGGAAATGGGGAAGGGGGTGCAGAGAAATAGCAAAGTGGGTAGAGCACCTGCCTTGCATGCGGCCAACTACAGTTCAATCCCTGGCATCACATACGGTTCCCAAGCCCCACCAGGACAATCCCTGAATGCAGAGCCAGGAATAACCCCTGAGCATCGCCAAGTGTGGCCCCACAAAAAATGGGTCATATGTTGTGACTCAAGTTTTAAGCATCCGTCTCAAATGTACTAAGGCCTTGTATCTCTCTCCCTCTCACACACACACATACACACATCTCACACACACACCTTGGTCTTCGCTTTTGCCAAGACCTGACTGGATTTCTGTTTTGTTTTAGAGCTACCTCTAGCAGTGCTCCAGGATGACTTCTGGCTCCAGGATGACTTCTGGCTCTGTGCTCAAGACTCACTCCTGGTAGGGCTTGCGGGTAGGGCTGGGGGCCTGACCCGGTTGGCCACATGCAAGGCCAGCACTGTATCCACTCGACATATTCACTCGACTATCTCCCCGGCCCTCGAGCTTTTTTTTTTTTCTTTTTTGGGTCACACCCAGTGATGCTCAGGACTCCTGGCTCTGCACTCAGTAATCACTCCTGGCAGTGCTCAGGGGACCCTATGGGATGGTGGGGATTGAACCCAGGTCTGTAGCGTGCAAGGCAAAAGCCCTCCCCGCTGTTCTATCACTCCAGCCCCTCGTATGATTTCTTAGTCCCTATCCCCGTCCCGTGGTCCCGCCAGGCCCTAAGCTGGTGACACGCCAAGGCTGAAGACTCATCACCCAGCTCATGGGCTTCCACTTCCGCCCACGGCTGTCGGGGCCTTTTTGTTTTTGCACCGGGAGTGCAGGACCACTAGGGGGCAGCGCTGAGCTTTGCTGGAATTCTGACCTGGCTCCTCCCGAGGCTGCAGGGCAGGTGGGCACAGCCAGGGCACAAGCCAGGGTCAGCCAGTCCTCCCAGCCTGCCCCCACCCCCGCTTGGTGATTGACCTGTGAAGGGGGTTTGCTGGGCAGACAGACGGGAAAAGGGCGCCTCGCCCAGCCCGAAGGCCCAGGGCAGGCTGGGCTGGGGCGGAGCACGCCCACCACCTGCCGGGTCTCAGGGCCTCTCTCCACCGGGAACGCGAGGAACAAGCAGGGAACAAGAGGGGTGACATGCCCAGAGCTAGCCCAAGCACCCCCAATCCTGCAGGAAGCAAGACAGACAGGAAGGTCATCGCGGCCACTAGCTCCATCTGTCGTGACGGCGACCCCCGGGGCTGAGGTCAGAGCCAGCTGAGAGCTCAGCCCCCACCCCAGCAGACCCTAAAATCAGTGCAGACGACGGTGCTGGGAGCAGCACGCTCAAGGTCGAGTTCAATCCCGGCACGTGCCCCCTGCAATACTGCCAGGGGCAGCCGGTGGGGGGGGGGCCAGGCACCAGCCGGACATGAGCATTGAACCACCTGGCCTGGGTGACTGTCACAGAGAAAGGGCCCTGGGTCTCCGATGCACTGTCCAGGAGCCCCCAAAAATGTACTAAGAGGGGGTGAGCCAAAGAAATAGCAGAGTGGGTGGGCTGAAGCAGGTTTGATCCCTGGAACCCCAGAAGGTCGCTCCAATCCCTGACAGGAGAGATCTCTGAGCACAAAGCCAGGAGAAATCCCCAAGCACAGAGCCGGGAGTGAGCCCCGGGCACAGAGCCAGGAGTGAGCCCCGAGCACAGAGCCAGGAGTGAGCCCTGAGCACAGAGCCAGGAGTGAGTCCTGAGCACAGCTGGGGTGTGGAAAGGGAATGGGGGGGGAAATGGAGGGAAAAAAAGAAAGCAATAAACTCTATGATCTTGAACTCTGTGATGTCTCTGGAAATAAAACTCCATTGGCAAAATAAGCAAAATAAAAAGTAAAGAAACGGCATTCCCGTGTGCTAAAAGCTTTCCAAGAGCAAAAGAAATTATCGCTAAAATAAAAATCCTACTGAATGGAAGTACATACACAGGACACATCCAATCAAAGGTTGATAACCAGGCTCAGGGAGAAATCAGAAGGTTCAGGAAGCCTTGGGCTGATTCCTGAGCCCCACAGTTCCCCAAGGGCCGGGAATGACTCCCAAGAGCCACCACGTGTGGCCCAAACGCCAAATCCATTCAAAACAGA
Source organism: Sorex araneus (assembly GCF_027595985.1). Classification (NCBI taxonomy): domain Eukaryota; kingdom Metazoa; phylum Chordata; class Mammalia; order Eulipotyphla; family Soricidae; genus Sorex; species Sorex araneus. Next base: position 3,280,759 of record NC_073310.1, on the reverse strand, counting down.
ACAAAACAAAAACTCCTGTAACTCAACCAAAAATTCACAGCCCATCAACAGTGGGCAGAAAGAAGAGCTGACCAGACATTTCTCAGACAGACAGAGGCGCGAGCAAAAACGCTGATCTCCAGCAGCATCAGGGAAATGCTAACCAAACCACAGAGACAGCACCCCGCTGAGAATGGCCTGTACCAAGAAGTCACAGGTGCTGTGGACGCGGGAGGGGAAGCGGCCTGCGATGCGGAGAGAGCTCGCCCGGGCCCTGGACACGCACCTGGCTTCCTTCCTTGGTACCAGCTGGTCCTCCGAGCACTGAGCTAGGAGTGACCTGGAGCACCAAGCCAGAAGCAGTTCCCTAAGCACTGCTAGGCGTGGCCCACAACACAAAGAAAGAAAAATAAGCAGAACCGCTGTATGACTCAGCAAATCTCATCCCAGCTTCTCATCTGGAGATGATCCGAATACAAGAGATGCATGTGCCCCTCTGTTCGTGGTGTAACAGCCGCCAAGACCTGAAAAGCACCAGCCCCGGGCCCAGGCAGAGATGACAGTAGAGAGAAGAAGGCGACAGGACAGCGAGGAGGGGGCCTGCCTTGCACGCAGCCAGCCCAGGTTCAACCCCAGGACCCAGATGGCCCCCAACCACCGCCAGGAGTGAACCCTGAGCACAGAGCCAGGAGTAAGCTCTGAATATTGCTGAGAGTGGCCCAACAAACAAAAAGGAGGGAAATAGGGGTTAGGGGCCCGGGATTCAGGCCCAGACTCCTGACTCCGGGGACATTACTGGGTGGCATGACCTTCAGGCCCTTCCAGGCCAGAGCTGACTTCTTGTCTTAGTTCCTTATTCATTTATTTTTTTTTTTTAGCTTTTTGGGTCACACCTGGCGATGCTCAGAGGCTACTCCTGGCTCTGCACTCAGGAATCACTCCTGATGGTGCAAGTGGCACCCTATGGGATGCTGGGAATCGGACCCGGGTCAGCCGCATGCAAGGCAAACACCCTCCCCGCTGTGCTACCGCTCCAGCCCTGGTCTTAGTTCTCAAAAAGAGATCCCTCACCTGTGAGGGCGACAGGGGACGTGTGTCTAAGCTGGGGGTCACGCGCTGGTCAATGTGTCAGGCTCCAATTCTAGTGGCCAAAGCCAGGCTGGTCCTGGGCTCAGCCCTCAGTGCTCACTGCGGGACGGAGGCCGGGCCCACCCCCAGTCAGGGGCCAGACCGGGCTAGACAGGACGGCAGCTCCGAGCTTCAGGGAGCAGCACCTCGGTGCCCACTGGAACTTCAGACCCCCGAGTCAGCGGGTCCCGGGAGAGGTTTTCCACCCGGGACGGTGCCTGGAGTTCCGATACCAGCTCCCAGCATGTGGGGCCAGGAAGTGCCGAGGCTCTAACGGGGGCCTCCAGCGTGCCAAGGTCTGCATGCACGTAGCTTTAAGCTCCCGCTCCGGCTCCAGGGCACCCCCACCCCCTTCTCCCGCACTCTCGGGGCTGGACGTGCATCCAACAGACTGCTGCAGGAGAAATGAATCCGGGACCCGGGGCCGTGCTGGGAAGGCCCCATCAGTTACTCCGAGTCACAGGCTGGCGTGGGGAGGGGGCAGCCGCAAGGCACCGGAGACTAATGCAAAGCACACGCGAGCTGCCCGCTGGCCCGAGCCCGCTGCAGAGTGCAGGCACCCGCTCTGAATCAGTTCCGGAATCTTCTTCAGCCTCCTTGGGTTTCTGTTTTTTTAAATCCTGACTCTGGGGACCATCTCCTCATCCATCGCCTGGTGACAGTGTTTACTAACCCGAGTGGGCTGTGGTTCACATCCCGCGCTGCTATTTTCTAGCAAAGGCTGGACCTGAAGCCTGTCCAGGCCTCAGTTCTCTCATCTGTAGACTGGAGAGAATGGACCTACTTCCAGTGCTCAGACAGCTGCTGCAAGTGCTCTGTGATGGTCAAGGCACAAATCTTACACACAAAAGCCATGTGGATGAGGGGCAAGTCACGAAGCCTCCGTTTATTCATACATAAAAATGGGATATAAGCAGCTGGAGGGACAGAACAACAGAGAAGGTATTTGTCTTGCACGTGGCTGACCAGGGTTCAATCCCCGGCAGGTGCCCTGAGAACCATCAGGAGTGATTCCTGAGTACAAAGCCAGGAGTAACTTCTGAGCACCGCTGTGGTATGACCCAAAAACAACAGAAGAGAAAAAAAAAAGGGTGGGGGGGAGAATGTGATGGGCCAAAGAGATTATTATAGTAGATAGCGCGCTTGCCTTGAACACGTCCAACCTGGGTTCGATCCCCAGCATCGCACAGGGTCCCCTGTGCACTAGCAGGAGTTAATTCCTGAGGCAGAGCCAGGAGTAACCCCTGAGCATCACCGGGTGTGGGCCAGAAACAAACAAAAATAAGTTCATTCATTAAAGGGGTTTGACAAATAGGGTTTCGTGTACACGAGGGAAAAAATGAGACATGACGGGCTGAGAATGAGACGGCAGGAAACAAGAACTCACTGCCACTACAACTGATGTTCATGAGGCCACAGAGAGAGCATAGCAGGCTGGGCGAGCGCCTTGCAAGCAGTCAACCTGGATCTGATCCCAGCACCCGATACGGTCCCTAAGTGCAGAGCCAGGATGAATGCCCTGAGCATCGCTGGGTGTGGCCCAAAACAAAAGAGAGAGAAAAAAAAAGATGCTCCAGCACCAGAGTGAGCTCAAGGGGCTGAGTGCAGGCCAACCTCTGGGAGCAGGAGGCCAGTGAGACCCCAGCACTGCAGGGTCCCCCGAGTACCACTAGGAGCAGAGCCAGGTGGAGCCCAAAAACAACTTAGACTCGAGGGCCGGGGAGACGGCTCACAGGGCTGGAGTCCAGGTTTTACATGGAGGAGTCCCGGGTTCGAACCCAGCACCACATGGTCTGCCAAGCACCACCCCTGAGCACTGCCAGGTGAGCTCCCCCTCAAGGAAAATATATATTCTAAGAAGTCACCCAACAGAGGAATGATACCTAAGCACAATCCAGATTTGATCAGAGGCCAGGGATGTAGAGTCCAAGGCCCTGCAGGTAAAGTGCGCAACACGCACACACACACACACACACACACACACACACACGCATGCACGCACGCACGCACTCCCGCTAACTGTAAGAGTCTTCTTGGGCCAGAGCAATAGTACAGCAGGGAGGGCGTTTGCCTTGCATGCAGCCAACCCAGGTTCAATCTCCGGCATCCCATATGGACCCCCGAGCACAGTCAGGAGTAATTCCTGAGTGCAGAGTCAGGAGTAGCCCTGAGCATTGCTGGGTATTAGCCCAAAAGCCAAAAAAAAAAAAGTCATATCTAAACACATTCAAGGTACAAAATTCAACAAATATAGGGGCTGGAGTGATAGTACAGCAAGTAGGGCATTTGCCTTGCACACGACCAACCCAGCACCCACTCTGGTCCCCAGAACCTGCCAGGAGTGATCCTTGACCCTGAACACTGCAGGGGGTGCCCTCCCCCACCAAAAAAATTAAAAATCAGCCAATACACATCTGAAGAAGCAGACCAGCCCTCATCTTGATCTTCAAATTTCAGCCCCAGGATTATGAGAAAATTCACTTCTACGGTTTCCATTCCGCAGCCTGACTGGTTTGTCAAAACAGCCCCAGCAAACGAATATTTGCAACCCATCAGACAACGCTTCAACATAATGGGGAAATCGTGAGATCAGATATTTCATCAACGAGGAATCCAAGCAACAAAGAAACCTAGGAAATGGAGTTAATTTCATCAGTCATTAGAGATAGTCTCACTAAAACCACAATGATCTCAAGCACACGTGCACACAGAAAAGCAAGCCAGGAGAACGCCCCAAGAACCACAGGTGTGACACCCCAAAGCAAACACAAAACTCAAACATACATGCCTAGTTCCTGACCCAAAATATTCCACAAACAAATCTGCTTTTTTTGGAGTGAGCAGTCAGGGCTTGCTCCTGACTCTGAACTCAGAAGTCACTCACTCCTGGCAAAGCCCGTGGAACCAGATGGGAAGCCGAGACCCAACCCGGGTCAACTCCCCGCTGAACTATCACCCCGGCCCACAAATCTGCTCCCAAGCCCACACTAGCAAAGGCATCCGAGTGTCAGAAACGGATGGACACGGAGAGCATCGTGCTGAGTGAAATGAGTCAGAAGGAGGAGGACAGCTACAGAAGGGCTGCATTCATTTTGGGGATATAAAAAAAATGCATATATATAGGGGACTGGAGTGATAGCACAGCGGGTAGGGCGTTCGCGTTGCACGCGGCCGACCCAAGTTCGATTCCCAGCATCCCATAGGGTCCCCTGAGCACCACCAGGAGTGATTCCTGAGTGCAGAGCCAGGAGTAACCCCTGTGCATCGCCAGGTGTGACCCCAAAAAGGGAAAAAAAAAAAAAATATATATATATATATATATATATAGAGAGAGAGAGAGAGAGAGAAAGACAGAGTACGAAACTAATATCCATGGCAGGGAAAACAGGTCCAGGAGGACTGCTTAATGGTTGGAAACTTGCCACAAGAGTTGGGGGGGAGGGCGCAAAGGGCAGTTAGGACAGAGAAGAGACCATTATGACAATAATAGTTGGGAATAATCGTTTTGGACAGGAACTGAGTGTTGAAAATAGGTAAAGGGACACACCTGATAACCTTCCAGTAGCTATTACAAACCATAAGGCCCCAAAAGGAGAGAGCGTGTGAGAGAGTATGTATGTGTTTGAGAGAGAGTGTCCGTGTGTGTATGTGTGTGTGTGTGTGTGTGTGTGTGTGAGAGAGAGAGAGAGAGAGAGAGAGAGAGAGAGAGAGAAAAGAACAGTGGGGGGGCTGGAGCGATAGCACAGCGGGTAGGGCCCTTGCCTTGCACGCGGCCGACCCGGGTTCGATTCCCAGCACCCCATACGGTCCCCTGAGCACCGCCGGGGGTAATTCCTGAGTGTAGAGCCAGGAATGACCCCTGTGCATCGCCAGGTGTGACCCAAAAAGCAAAATAATAATAATAATAACAAAAAGAACAGTGGGGGTAGGGCGGGAGGGAAACCGGGGACGCTGGTGCTGGGAACTGCACGCTGGCGAAGGGACAGGTGTTGGAACTTTGTAAGACTTGCAAGAGCCTGGCCACCCGCAGCCCTGCGAGCCGACTGGTCCCCCACACCACAGCCCACATCACAGCCAGGGGCGCACGTCAGCACCACAGATGAAAGGGAGCTTAGGGGCCTGAGATCAGTGTCAGGAGCCAGAGAACGCCCAAAGCACGGCTGGATGCAGCCCAAAACACAACAAACCTTCAATCAGTCTTTCTTTTTTCTTCTTTTTTTTTTTTTTTTAAGGCGCCGCTTTGCAGATTTGGACCCTGAGGCACAGGGACACTGCAGCTCCCAAACGCTGCTGCTCTGCGCGCTTTGCTGCCTGCAACGGTGGGGACAGAACCCGGAGCCTCACACCCGCCAGGCAGGTGCTCCGCCGCTCAGCTGCATCCCGGGCCTGCAGACCAGCTGTCCAGGCCTCAAACGAAGAAGGTCCGGCTGCAAAGATGAGACTGATCCCAGGGTCACCTCCTTCAGCAGCGCCAGAACCCAGCTGGGGGGGGGGGGGGAGCAGGGGGGGCGTGGCTACCCCCAGGGGGCCCTCGAGGCGCTGGGGGCTGAGGAGGAGCCAGGATCTCCCCTGTGCGCCAAGCTGCTGACATATGCTGAGCCCATTATCCAGGAGGGTCTCCTGACACACCGACAGGCCGGCTGTCCCCGGCTGTCCCCATCCGCACGCAGCCACCGCTCGGCTCTCAAACCCGGGCCCGGCTCCTTCACACCCACGAGGGCGGCTTTCACCTCCAGACAGATGATAACGAGTGCTGGCGGGAGCTCGCGGCCAGCTGCTCGGGGAGAGCCGTCTGGCTCCCGGGGAGGGGACGCGCTGTCAGCGGCTGATCACCGGCTGACCCAGCAACTCCCCCCCCCCGCCAGGCACACGGGCAATGTGCGCCCACCCGGAAACAGGCACAGCACCACGAGGGCGTCGCCACAGCCAAGACAGCCCGAGTGAGACCTCAGCTGGCGAGCGGGGAGGACGCAGCCCTGCGTGGCCACCGCTCCCCACGAGGGCCCGGAGAGGGACGCGGCCCGCGGCCAGCAGAGCCGGCCAGAGCCCAAAGGTCACGAAGGACCGAGCGCAACTCGCCTCGAGCGGCTGGACAGACAAAGCCGAGCAGGCAAAGGGCCGGTCCAACGCGGCCAGGAGGCGCGGAGAGGGGAAACTGGTTTTTGGTTTGTTTTTATTTCTTTTTTCAGGGCCACAACTGGCGGTGCTCAGGACTGCCTCCTGGCTGTGTGCTGAGGGCTCACTGCTGGCCGGGCTCAGGGGACAGATGAGGTGCCAGGGGTCGAACCCAAGTTGGCTGCACGCACGGCAAGGGCCCTCCCCGCTGGACTCTCGCCCCAGTCCATTTTTTGCTTTGGTCTTTGGAAACTTGGAGGCACAGGGTTTATCTGGAAAGTGCTGAGTGGGAATGTTCTGGAATGAGAGTGGGATGGTGGCAGAGCATTGTAAGAATACTGGATCTGAGACGTTATTTTATTTTTTTTTTTTTTTTTGCTTTTTGGGTCACACCCAGCAATGCACAGGGGTCACTCCTGGCTCATGCACTCAGGAATCACTCCTGGCGGTGCTCAGGGGACCATATGGGATGCTGGGATTTGAACCCGGGTCGGCTGCGTGCAAGGCAAACACCCTACCCGCTGTGCTATCACTCCAGCCCCACATTATTTTTTTTTTGGTTTGGAGTTATTTTTTCTTTTCTTGGGTCACACCTGGCGATGCACAGGGGTTACTCCTAGCTCTGCACTCAGGAATTACTCCTAGCTGTGCTCAGGGGACCATATGGGATGCTGGGAATCGAACCCGGGTCGGCCCCGTGCAAGGCAAACGCCCTAGCCGCTGTGCTACTGCTCCAGCCCCGAGACGTTATGTTTCATTTTGCTTTTTTCTGTGCTGAGGGGCTACTCCTGGCTCTGCACTCAGCGCTCACGCCTGGCAGTGCTCTAGCAAACCTATGGGACGCCAGGGACCGAACCCGGGTCAGCCACGTGCAAGACAAGCGCCTACCCACCGTATCTGGCTCCGAGACCCTGACCTAAATTGTTTTTGGACAAAACACAAACGAGGAACTGTTTCAAACTCCCCCTCCCAAGAAAACGGCCTCCCCACAAAACCCACGTCCTCACTCCCCGTAGCACAAGGAGCCGGACCCCCACTCGAGGCCAGGACCAGAAGTTCTCCCACGGTCCGTCCCGAGCCGGCTCCACCTTCTCCCCAGGTGTTTCTCCCCCACCGCCTGCCCTCTGCTCCTGCTCCTCCCTCAGTCTGGAACGTTCTTTCCCACGGCTGGCTTCTTGCTCATCAGTCAAGCCTCCGTCCAAGAGTCTCCCCACAGCCCCCGCCAGCACCGCCCCGCTCCGCACCGCCCTGTGCCTCTCCAGCCCTCGGCACCCTGCAGGAAGGGAAACTGAGGTTTCCTCCAGCTGCTTATCTGCAGCCTCTGGCTCCCCCGGAGGAGCTGGGCTCCGGGCTGTCACGCGCAGCTCAGAACCCGCCTGCCGGCTAGGAGCTGCTCGAGAGACATTTCTGGAAAGGAGAAACACTCCAGTGCCTTCCTGGAAGACAGGAGCCGCTGCCGGCTTCGCGCAGGAGCCTGCAGGTCCTGGTCCCACCAGCCTGGGACCGCCGAGAGCCCTCAGGAAAGCGAAAGTGTGGCCGGTCCCCTCCCTCCGACCGTGGTTGGGGCCGCCGAGTCCCGTGTTTACCCAGCAACCCGCAAGAGCAAACGGGAACGGCCGCGCTGGGGCACAGAAGCTGCCGGCTCGCAGCTGGTGGGGAGGGTCCCAGGCGCCCCATAAAACAGGCCCCAGCACACACCCTCGGCCACAGCTGGTCTCCAGAAAGGCACCTGCTCCGGGGCCCTCGGAGGCCGTGCCCACCCCAACAGGCGGGCTCAGCCCCCCTCCGCCCCCCGCCCACCGTGCCCACAGCAGGCCACTTACCCACCAGGAGTTTGACATCTCGGACAGAGAAATCAGGGTCGGGCATCCTGGCAGAGGGGGCAGAGACATTCAGTGAGAGGCTGGAAACGCTCCCAGCGTGGGGTGGGGGTGGGGTGGTCGGAGAGGGTTCCCTTGGTCTTGGATAGATCGGCTAGTGCCTCAGGAGTCACCCCAACCCCCGGACCCCGGAGCACTGTCCTCAACTCCCCCCACCCCCCCAAGGCTAACCCTCGCTGTCACCGGTGTCCCACTCTCTTCCCAGGAAACACTCTCCATAAGGGACTTTTCTCAGGGGCGGGGGGGGGGGGGGCAGAGCAATAGCACAGCGGGGAGGGCGTTTGCCTTGCATGCGGCCAACCCAGGTTCAATCCCCGGCATCTGATATGGTCCTCCGAGCACTGCCAGGAGTGATTCCTGAGCGCAGAGCCAGGAGGAACCCCTGAGCATCGCCGGGTGTGACCCAAAAAGGGGGGGAAAAAAAGGGGGGACTTTTCGGCTCTTTGGTTGTTGCTTTTCCTTTTCACGGGGATGGACACACCCAGCAGCACCAGGGCTTACTCCCGGCTCTGTGTTCAGAGCTCACGCCTGGCGGGGTTCGCCACCGGACGCAGTGCCAGGATGGAAGCCGGGTGGGCTGGGTCCAGGGCGAGAGCCTGGCATCCCTCCGGCCTGGCTCTTGTCCTTGGGCGCGGCCGCGCCCTGCGCTGCTGGGGGCTGCTCCCCTGCAGAGGCACAGAGGCCGCCCTGGGCGCTGGGGGCCATGAGAGCTAGAGAGCAGCCCACACGCAGAGCCTGTGCCCGGGTCCTCGGCGTCTCCGTGAGCATGTGTGTGCAGGGCCGAAGGACCCCAAAGACGCTTCAGGCCAATCCCAGACAACGGTCAGGGCAAAACCCCGTCGGGGCTTGACAGGCACCCAGGGCGACCAACTTCCTCCCCGTCCCAGGAAGAAGGCGCTGCGGGTGGCCGGATGCCAGCGGGAGCAGCAAACTGGGGTGACACCCTCCGCCTCCTCCCCGGCCTGCCCGAGGGGCGGAAACCTGTTCTTCCAGCCTTCTCCCACCTCATCCCTCTCCCCAGCTGTCAGATCTCCAGGTGAGCGTAAACAAACAGAAGAGAGGGGCCTGGAGCCCGGAGCTCGTCTCCCATGGAAAAGGGCCCGGAGCGGCCGGGGAGAGAGCACCAAGGGCTGGGCGCTCGTCCTGCACAAAGCCGAGCCAGGTTCAATCCCCGGCATCCAGTATGGTCCCCCCCATCAGCGCCCGGTGAGGCCCAAGGGGAAAAAAGCAAGCCGGCAGGCAAAGGCCCCTGGGCGGCGACCTGGTTCCGAGGGCTGAGCTCAGGCTCTAAGTGCAGGGGCTCCGGGTTCCATTCCAGGCCACCAAGAGGTCCCCCAGCACTGCTTGGTGTGGCACAGAAACAAAACCAGAGAAGGACCCGCTGCTCCCAGCGGGGGAACGGAGTGCAAATAGGGACCTGGGGTCCGGCTCTGCACGGCGTGAGCACACCCCCGGCCTGGCTTAGCCTCAGCGGGTCTCCGGGTGTGGAGGACTCGAGCTGGTCTTCAGGAACCCACCGAGGAAACCGGGGCTGGGGCCCGGGGAACCTGTCCATCAGCCCCTCCGTCTCAGCTCCCCCTGGAGCGCCCCTGGTCAGACCCTGGGTGTGGTTTGTGTACCCCCACCCACGACCCCACTAGAAACTCGGCCAAGGAGGGAAACGGGGAATGTGGGACGCAGTGGGGTCCAGCAACTTACTTAATCCCCAGTCCATCCTTCTCGCGAAATATCAGAGGGACCCTGAGGGCTTCTCGCTGCACGTACTCATAGTTGAAATCTGGAATTAAAAACGACTGGAGCGTTAGCACAGCGGGTAGGGCGTTTGCCTTGCACACAGCCAACCCAGGTTCGATTCCCAGCATCCCATATGGTCCCCTGAGCACCACCAGAAATAATTCCTGAGTGCACAGCCAGGAATAACCCCTGTACAACGTGAGGTGTGACCCAAAAGGCAAAAAAAAAAAAAAACAACTTTCAGGGGCGGGAGTGCCCAGACAAAGGACAAGGCATTTGCTCTGCCACCGCGGCTGACCAGGTTCGAATCCCGGCATCCTACAGGGTTCCCCGAGTACCGCCAGGACTGATTCCTGCATCGCTGGCTGTGCACCAAAAACAAAAAAAGAAAAAGAAGAAAGAAAAAGAATAAAACAACTTTCAGACAAACGCTCAGGGAAAGAAATAGTATGACGGACGGGATGGGGGTAAACCAACACGGGGGCACCAAGCCTAAGGCAGAAACTTCCAGAAAATGCCAGGGGAAGGGACAAGGCACAGCCTGGGAACAGCCATGCCAAGTGTGGGTGCCGCTGCCTACTCAGTCACTCCCGGCATGCCCCCACGGGTCAGGACAGCCCGCGGCCCGCACGGCAGCGGAGGGCCTGGGGGGGAGCCCCAAAAGGAAGAGAAGCCCGGAGGAGCCGGCAGAGGCAAAGGCTGGAGCCCGGGGAAGGCCACCTGGGGGGCACTGAGGCCAGGGAGGAGGGGAGGCGGCGGGGTGGAAGGTTCTCATTGTAGCTGAGCGTCAGGGAAGATCTGATTGTAATATCCTGGCGGCGAGGGGAGGGGGGAGCCGGTTTCCCTGGAAACTGTGTATCTGGTGCCAAAGTAAGTGGGGGCCTGGGCACAGCTCTGTCGTCTCCCTCGGAGATTCTGCCGCCGCCGTCACAACTCGCTTCCACGGGGGACGAGAGGGCTGACCCGCGCGGGGGCCCAGGAGGCCCAGAGAAAACCACAGGGGAGTTTTGGGGGGGGTTGGCACAGACGCCCAAAATCTTCCAGGAAAGCGCTCGAGAACAGAGGCGCAGGGCCCCAGAGCCGCCCCGGGCCGGGCCGTGAAGGCTGGGACACATCCTCACAGTCACAGCCTTGGGCCCCCACGTCCCCTCAGAAGAGCCGGGAGACACAGGCAAGGGGGTCTCAGGCCACTGCGGCCCTGCCCGTTCCCAGGGGAACAGGGGGGAGGAGACCAGAACAAAACCCAGAGCTGGGGAAAGCCCGAGGCCCCCTCTTCCCGGGGCTCCCAGTCATGGGGGCTGCTGCGGACTTAAAGGCACACCAGTTTAAGCAGCTTCTACTCTGAACCAGGCGCCCGGTCGTTCCTCAGCGCCTCCCTTGAGTCTGGGGGCCAAACCCGAACGAAGGACAGAACCCACTGGCCCTTCTCCTTTGAAAGAACAAGCTGGGCAGACGGAGGGGGCCCCAGTACAGATGGTGTTGGGGGGCCGCCCGGGTCACTTTTAACTTCCTCCTGTTCACAGGCCAGAGAAAGCTCCGGGCCAGGCTCAGAAGCCCGAGCATTGTTTTCTCCTGGGTCTCCCCAAGAGCTTGGTGAACCGGGATGAAAGGAGAGGAATTAAAATCCCACTGGTGCTAAGGAAATTTAAACACAGTCAAAAAAGAGTCCTGAAAACCTGGCGGGCCCCACCATGGCCCCCCATCCTGTCCCCCACTGCAGCCCAGCACCCCAGGAAGCAATGGACACAGGAAACAAAACTTCAAAAACGCAAAGGCGGCCAGTGTCTCCCAGGGCTCAGGCCAGAGTCCCGGGCACTGAGGCGGAACCTGGCGGCCTCCCTATCGCCCAGAGGGGGGATAAATCAAACCGAAGAGATTCAAGTCTCGGAGGGGAAAAGGGGACGACAGCCCTGGGGCAAGGAGGCAGCCGGCCAGGCCCCGGGCCCAGGGAATCCTCAGACCAGCCTCTGAGGACCACCCCCACCCGGCAGGGTCCTTCCTAGTGCAGGAGTCTAGGAGAAATTGGGGGCCTCCAAGTCTCAGGCTGGGGAGGAACCCTAAATCTGGGAAGTTTCTCCAAGCTTCTGCTCCTTGCTGGCATGGAGACAAAACTCTCTGGGTCTCTGGGAAGACACCCACCCGGTACCCAGAAGGATGCTTAGAGTCCTCGATTCAAACTGTCAGGCGTCTGTAACCTCAACCTTAATTCTGGGGGGGGGCGTTCTCACCCCGACACGCACCCCGCAGCACCACTTTAGCTTTGATGGCAGCTGGGGGCCAACAAGGACCCTCGCTCATCCCGGCTGGCGGCAGGGGTGGTGAGGTTCAGGGCCCCCACCCAACACCCCTTCGTGGGGTGCTCGGATGCCCGCTCCTAAAGGGCATCCCCGAAAGACTCAGAGACCGGGAAGCCTCGGTCCCGAGGAGGGGGGGTGTCTCATCCCACGGATCCCGCTCCCAGCGGGGCGGCCGCGGCACATCCGCCGGGCCCGGAGCTGCAGGGCAGCCGCACCGCACCCGCCTCTGTCCGTGCGTCCGTCCCGGGCCCCCTGCCCGCCGACCCCCAGCTCTGCCCACCCCGGGGCCAGGCGTGGGCGCCGGCCCGGCCTCGGCCCCCCCTCCTCCCGCCTGCCCTCCTCCCCGCCACCCCACCCACCCCACCCCCAGTGCTCGGCCTCGTGTCGTCACCGGATCCCCTGGAATGGGGGACGCGGGCGCGAAATACGAACCCGGCCACCGGCGGCGGCGGCCCCACGTGCGCGCGGGCCGGGCCGGGCCGGGCCGGGCCGGGCGCGGGCCTCACCTTTGCCCTCCATGGCGTGCACGAAGTCCCCCTGGTAGAGCTGGCTGCGCAGCTTCTCCTCCAGGCTGAAGCCGCGGACGCTGACGATCTCCTCCACGTCCGACAGGTCCTCGTTCTCGTCGTATCTCTGGCGGTCAATCGGGCGCTGCGGGGACCCCAACCAGAGAGCCCGGGCAGGGGCGTCACGCGGGGGGGCCGCCCCGCGCCCGGAGCCCCGCTCGAACAGGTGCAGGAGCCGCACGCCCGCACCCCCCCAAACGCAAACCCGGCAACTTGGCGCACGAGTCAGAGATGCTGAAAATCAGGATAACGAGGGGGCGGGGGTCCGGCTGCGCCCCTGACGGTCCCTCGGCTCCCGCTTCTCCGGAGGCCACGCGAGGGACATCTGGGGGACAGCCCGCCGCCCCCCGCGCCCCCCGCCGCCCGGAGCTGAGCGGTTTCGCCCGCTCGGCCGCCCGCCGGGTTATGTAACCCGCCCGGGGTGCTCGGAGCACGGGCTGGCGGGGCGTTTGTAGGCCCCGGAGGAGCCGCCGCGGCCCCGGCGGCCGCGCCGAGAAAGCCGGAACCCGGGGCCGGCGGCATCGCGGAGCCCGGAGCCGCCCCCCGAGCCACCGGGGAGGCTGCAAAGCTGAAAGGCAAGGGCCGGGGTCCCCGCCGCCCGCCGCCCGCCCGCGACTGCGAGGAGAGGTGGGAGGGGGGGCTCGGGGCTTCGGTGCGCGAGAGGCAGGCGGCCGACCACAAAGCTCCCGGCGGAGACCCCCAAAACGCACCAGCAGCTGCCTCATCTCCCCACCAGCGCGCGCGCACACTCACTTCCTAAGGAGACTCCCCCGCCACTCCCCGCATCCCCTGCCTCCTCCCTCCGGCGCCCGGCCCCGGGAGCCCCGCAGATTCCGGGCGCCCCCCACCCCACGCCCCTCACGGCTACCACCTCCCCACTTCAGTGTCTGAGACTCCGAGCCTCACAAGGGACTGGGGAGAAGTAAGCCGGCTTGCTTCCTTTTGCATGCAATTTATTATATATTTTTTCCCCGGTCCGCTTGCAAAAAAAAAAAAAAGAAAAGAAAAGGAAAGGAAAGAAAAGGTAGCAAGAAACAAGAACCAAAAAAAAAAAAAGGAAAAAAAATCTATCCTAGACCAGCTACAGATTGGGGGGGGGGGGAAGCTACACACCAATCTTCTTCCAGAGTCTTTCACTGCCTCCATTTTTTTAGGAGAGTTCACCAATTAATTGTCAACACTCCTGCCCCCTGCATTTTGGCGGAAGGGGGGAGGAGGGAAGCCCAAAAGAAAACAAACCGGAAAATAAATAAATAAAGCACGCCAGAGCGGAGATCTACAAAGTTTTGCACCGACACTTAAAGCAGATCCGTTTGCAAAGTCCTAGGAAACCATTTTCAGCAGTTGTGGGGGGGGAGGCGTCGACGTCATAATCCCCGGAACGTAAACATTGTTGCCGATCGCGCCGGGAGCCCGCGGCCCGGGCCAGCGCCGGGGGAGGGGGCGCCGCGGGCCCGGGCTGGGGGGCGCGGGCGGGCGGGGGCGGCGGCCCGCGGGCGCGGGGCGGGGAGGGCGCCGTTAGCGCCCTGGCATCGCCGTTTTGTTGTCGGGTCACGAGTGCGCCGCCGCACGCAGGCGCCGCCGCCCGGGAGTGGCGTGCCGAGCTGACTTTTGGAGCGCGGAGTTGCAAAGGCGGCGGCGGCGGCGGGCGCATCCCGGAGATGGCGGGGGCCGGGAGGGCGGGGAGGGGAGGGGGGTGGGGAGCGAGGTGCGGATTTGCACGGCTGGCCTCAGCGGGGGGCGCGGAAATGCAGGCCGAGCCGAGCCAGCGGCCGAGAAAGCCCCCGGGGCCTGGCACCCCCAGAACGACCCCCCACCTCAATCCCTGCCCCCCACTGCCCGGGGCTCGCTCGGGCTCACCCCCCTCTTCCTCTCCTTCCCTTTCCACCTTATTTCATGACCGAGGGTCAGGAGCCAAATTCAAAGGTTTTTTTTAATATATAAATTTTTTTATTATTAGGGTTTTTTTTTAATTTTTTTAATTTTTTTTGCTTTTCGGCAGCGACTGTGGTGGGGGCCTGGGGTGGCGGGAGAGCCGATTCTTTCCAGATTGCCCACCAGCAAGCCTGCTAGGTGGAGAGGCGTGTTTGGGGGGGTGGGAGAGAGTAGCCCAAGTTCCATACCTGTCCAGACGGGGTGACTTTTAAACTCCCGGGGCTCAGCGATGTGGACCCGAACCCGAACGGGTTCTGCAAACAGCCAGACCAGAACCTTTTCAGATCCAAGCTGACCGGAAGGCATTTGGTTTCTTTCATTCATTCCGCCCGCGTCCGTGGAGCCCTGGGCCAGACGTTGACTCGTTTTAAAGGTCCCTGCGCTCGCCAGGAGCTGGAACTAGATGCTCAGGAGTGCATTGCCGAGACAGTCGGATCTGGCGCCTCCTAACGCTGCTGGCGAAGGGTAAGCCCCCATTGGCTGCTGCGGAGAGAAGAGCTCGTGGAGAGTTTGCAGGCGCGCGAGGATGGGGCGCCGGGCACGTGGGGCGCCCCGCATTTGCCCGTGGGCTCCACGCGGAGGTGCGCGCGCGCTCTGCACGTTTGGCGTGGAGATGCTTGTTGGGTCTGGCCGTGCATCCCGCGCCACACGTCCTAGTGCCCCTGTGACTGTGACAGCCCCGCAGCGGGAACCCCAGAGGCGGTGCCCTGTGTGTCCACCTCAACAACAGTCAGGCCCTCTTGGGCTGTGCGAGCCGGTGGGGAAATATCCCTGCAGCCCAGCTAGGCCTGACCCGGGAGGCCGGGACCGTGCTGAGGCCGGACCACAGGGCGCGAGGTCTGGACGGAGCCGCAGGTACCAGGCGGCTCTGCAGAGAACACCCGCTCCCCTCAACTTCGCTTCTGCCACTAACCCCGTGGGGTGACTGGAGCGGGTCATTTGCAGACGGGGCATATTGAGACTTAGGGAAGGGACCCACCTGGGTCCAGCCTTCACGCGCCCAGGCTGCTGTGACATCCCGGCACTCCGCGCTTTTGGAAGTGGCTTCCCACCCGAGACCAGAGGCGAGCACGGGTCACCCTGGCAAGCGGGTCCCCCACACTCACCTTCCTTTCCTCTCCTCTCTTCCACCCACTCCCCAAGGTCCAGTCTTTTGGTGATTTGTTTGAAGACAGGTCCACTAGCTGGAAATAATCTTATAAATAGGGATGGGCTGGAGCACAGGAAATTTTTGTTTCGAAACTGAATAGCCCACGTGTTTGCGAGACTGATTTTTGCTTTCAGCCTGGTGTAAAGGAACAGGGACCGTTTTATTAGTTCCTCTTTTCTCTCGAGCCTTGAAGGAAATCATCTTAGGATTCTTCGTTTGGCAAGGGTCAAAAAGGCAGAGAGCTGTCCGCCCCTAGCTCTCACAGGTTGTGGGGTGCCCTGGCCCAGACTGGAGGCTGGCCCGACATAACACCCCTATTCCATCCTGGTCCCCTGCCCCTCCCAGAGGGAAATCGACATCTAGAAAGTGGAGGAATTGGAGTGGGGGGGGTGATCCTAAAAGGTGACTTAGGTGGAATACAGCAAAACAGATCAAATGCTTGTTCTTATTTATCTTTCCTCTCTCTCTCCCCCTCTCTCTCTCTCTCTCTCTCTCTCTCTCTCTCTCTCTCTCTCTCTCGCCCCCTGCGGCAATCAGAGGTCCCCCCCAAAAGAGTGGCAGGGACCTCAGCATAAAAACGTGGAAGTGCATCTGCACCTCAGTGGGGAGTTCTCTCGAGTTGTCTCCTCATTTAATCCCCTCCCTTTGCTGAGCGCCGAAAGCACACAACAGAGAAGAATGGGGAGGCCGGGGGTTTGTCCTCTGCCCCCGCCCCCCCAGTGCCTACCCTGCAGCTCGGCCCGAGTGATCACTCAGTAAATGTTGGGCCCGTGATGGATCACCTTCCCCAGCCATATTTGCATTTTCCCTTTATCAGTAATTGGCAGATGAAAGGCTTTGTCCTCCTGTTGAAAGAATTCCAGGCATTTGCTCCAAGTGGGGGAGGAGGTTATTTTGGGCCAAAGGGGGAAGGGCCAAGCCCCTTGAGCGCTGAAGTCCCTTAATTGTCCCGGCCCTCTGGACAGTAGGTGAGAGAGGGGAGGGAAGCTCGGGCTGCTCCTCTGAGGTACTTTTTCTTGCCGGGGAGAAACAAGCAGGCCAGTTGTATTTGAAAACCTAATAATGGTGACTTCCTGGACCCTCGTGGCATCCTGACAAAGGGCCCAGTCAATTCCTGACTGTGCCCGGCCCTTTCATTCATTTCTTCATTCATCAAAGGCTGATTGAGCGGCTCTGTGCTCAGAGACGCCAGGACACAGAAGAACCAGCGCTGATTGATGGTGGACACGCTGGCCAGGGTGGACCCAAGACTCCCAGAGGAGTTCGGAGACTGGTCCCAGATGGAACCTCCGAAACCCGGACTGGGAACAACCGCCCCGTGAGAGGACCGCGCTGCTTTCACGCCCCTGTAACCCTGTTGCGGCTGGTCTTTGAGCCCTGGCCCTGCCTGGGAGCAAGGAACAGAGACAGTAAAGCCGATTATGCCCACGCCACACCCTCACTAGGGCTGTGATGGAGGGTCTGTCACTCCCCCGTTTTCTTTGCCAGGGTGTGGAGCTATTCCCAGCTGTGCCCGGCCACGCAGTGCCCACTCCCGTGTGCCCGGCCCTCAGCTCACTGAGCGCCCTGGTCCGTTCCCCCACTGTGATTCAAAGGTCAGGTTGGTCTCCCACACTTCACCGCTGGGACCTCACAGAGAGGTGGGCCCACTTGCTCTCGGCCTGGTCCTTTGTGCGGGTGGGCTGATGTCTTACATCTGAGCGGCCAGGCCTGCCGCCTGCACCACGCCCAGGGCTGCGGACCATTTGAAATGTGGGTTGTGGGGCCCAGGAGAGCCAATACTACAGGCTGGGGCAATACTACAGAAGCTAGGACACCTACTTTGCAGGTCACTGACCTGGGGCTTCCACGCCTGGCATCACAGGGTTCCCTCAGCCCACCGGGAGTGACCCCTGTGTGCAGAGCCCTGACCACCTCTGGGTGTGGCCCAAAAACAACACTTTAATTTGGGTGGTGGGTCTTCTGGCTCCGGAAGAGCCTTCCGAGTGCCCTGCCCAGCCGTATTTCACTGGTTTTAGTCTAGTTTTCTCGAACCCTGCAGGGCTGAGTATATACACCTCACCGCTTCACTGGGCATCGGTGCCCAAAATCAACTATGGGCAGATATTGGTGGATTGAATGAAGGGTCCCAGAGAAAATACAGAATTGGAATGATGAGGTAGGGGCTTTTCCAGGGGTTCCTAAAGGATCACTAGTAGGATCATGAGGTGACTAGACTGGTGGGTGAGCCTCCGACCTCCATCCCAGTGTTTGCCAAGATGTGAGGTAGAGTCACTTACCTGATTGGGCAGTTTGTCCATGACAGATCATTGCTGGCAGGGTAGGAAGTCTCAGAAAAGGAAAACCACCACCCATTAAAAAAGGCCATCCAGGGGGAGGGGCTGGAGCGATAGCACAGCAGGTAGGGCCTTTGCCTTGCACTCAGTTGACCCGGGTTCGATTCCCAGCATCCCACATGGTCCCCTGAGCACCGCCAGGAGTGATTCTTGAGTGCAAAGCCCGGAGTAACCCCTAAGCATCGCCAGGTGTGACCCAAAAAGAAAAAATAAAAAAGGCCATCAAGTTTGCCTTGCATGCAGGCGACCTGGGTTCAATCCCCGGCATCCCATAGGGTCCCTCCAGCACCACCAGGAGTAATTCCTGAGTACAGAGCTAGGAATAACCCCTGAGCACCACTAGGTGTGACTCAAAAAGGAAAAAAGTATGCTGATTACTTCCATAAACAAGAGGACTTATCTGCAGCAACATGGATTCTTTACACGCACAACATTTTCTTTGGAAAGAAATATGTTGCAGTTTTGTGTGCTTGCGACTTTAATTCATTCACTAGCACAGCAAAAAAAAAAATGGGGGGCTGGAGCAATAGCAGAGCAGAAAGGGCGTTTGCCTTACTCATGGCCAACCCGGGTTCAATCCCCAGCATCCCAGTGGTCCCCTGAGCACCGCCAGGAGTAATTCCTGAGTGCAGAGCCAGGAGTAACCCCTGGGCATCTCCAGGTGTGACCCAAAAAGAAAAAAAAGAAGAAAAGAATGGGAAAGAGAAGAGAGCGTATTCTTTGGTCCAGTATGACTATTTTTCCTCTGCACTGTTGCTGAGGTGCCCTTGGTTCAGAACGCCTAAGTTTCAGGAGTGCAACATTATAATCCTCCATCTCGATACGCCACATCACTTTCCACTGTGACATTTCTACCACATGTATGCATTAGTGAAGCATATCAACTTAATCTCATTTTCTATGCATTGCTACCTTTTGAATTTTGTACTATTGAAACATGTTACCTGCTAAGAAATAAACTTTTTTTCTTTTTGGATAATGCACAGGGGTTACTCCTGGCTCTGCACTCAGGAATTACTACTGGAAGTGCTCAGGGGACCATATGGGATGCTGGGATTTGAACCCTGGTTGGCCGCCTGCAAGGCAAACACCCTACCCGCTGTTTGCTATCGCTCCAGCCCCTAAACTATTTTATTCATCCTTTCTGCGTCTATAACTTTCAGCTGACAAATCCCACTGTATTTATAAAAGCTACATTCCACAAGCTTTAAGTTACTACAGTTGCTTTAGTCTTTCTCCCGTCCTCACAGAACCAGCCCCCCCCACACACACACACTCCTGTCCCCAGAAAACTTGTCAACAAGTCTCTCGGGCAGCCTTCAGAAACAGTTTATTCAGGCCAGAGGAATAGTACAGAGGGTAGGGTTCACTTGCTCACAGCTGACCCAGATTTGATCCCCGCACCCGATAGGACCCCCATAATCCCACCGGGAGTGATCCCTGCACTCAGAGTCAAGACTGACTTGAGCACTGCCAGTTATAACCAAAATGAAAAAGAAGGGGGCTGGAGCGATAGTACAGCGGGTAGGGAGTTTGCCTTGCATGTGGCCGACCCGGGTTCGATTCCCAGCATCCCATATGGTCCCTTGAGCACTGCCAGCAGTAACCCCTGAGCATCACCGGGTGTGACCCAAAAACAAGAAAAAGAAAAAGAAAAAAGTTTATTCATTTATAATCATCTTTTCACTTATTGTGATGTTTGAATCTCTTCGTGCACTGTGGAATTGCCTCATTCTAAAATCTGAGTTGGGGACCAGAGCTCGTGCCTCTCATGTGGGAGCTATACATTAGACCCCAGCCCCACAAGGCCCCCCAACACCTAAACACGAAGCCAGGGGTGGCACCCACTTACCCAGCACCACCAAGTGTGGCCACAAGTCAGAACAAAAACAGTATTGGAGGGCCTGGAGAGCTAGTACAGGGTGCAGTGCGTCTGCCTTTCACAAGGCCGAGCTGGGTTCAGTCTTTGGTACCACATAAGGTCCCCCCAGACCACCAGGAGTGATCCCTGAGCACAGAGTTAGGAGTCAGTCCTGAACACAGCTGGGTGTGCCCCCCACACACACAAAAAAAGTACTCTAGGGGCTGGAGTGATAGCACAGCAGGTAGGGAGTTTGCCTTGCATGCAGCCGACCAGGGTTCGATTCCCAACATCTCATTATGGTACCCCGAGCACCGCCAGGAGTAATTCCTGAGTGCAAGTGCATGAGTCAGGAGTAACCCCTGTGCATCACCAGGTGTGACCAAAAAAAGAAAAAAAAATTTTAAAAGATACTCTGGCCAGAGACATAATGCAGGGCTGAATCATTTGCCTGGGGCGGATGATAGTTCAGTGGAAAGGGTGTTTGCCTTGCATATGGCCAACCCGGGTTTGATCCCTGGCATCCCATAGGGTCCCCTGAGTATCAATGGTGTAACCCAAAAAGTCAAAATGGAAAAAAATGGGAAATAAATCTGAGCACCCTGATATAGAAAAATCTCAAGGCTAATTAAGATATCCCTTTCTGGGGGCTGGAGTGATAGCACAACGGGTAGGGCATTTGCCTTGCATGCGGCTGACCTGGGTTCGATTCCCAGCATCCCATATGGTTCCCTGAGCACCGCCAGGGGTAATTCCTGAGTGCAGAGCCAGGAGTGACCCCTGTGCATTGCCGGGTGTGACCCAAAAAGCAAAAACAACAACAACAACAACAACAACAAAAAGATATCCCTTTCTCCCTTAAAAAAGTCTCAGAATAAAGCTGGGAAGATGAGTCAGGGGCTGGAGTTCCTGCTTTGCATGTGGGAGCCCAAAGTGGGAACCCTGGTAACATGGGCCCCAAGAGCAACCCCCAAGTACTGCCAAGTGTGACTCCCCAACTATTCACAGATCAACGTGCATACTCTGAGTCTATTTAAGTTCAAACTCTGTGTAGTAAGTTATGCCATGTAGAGACACACCGTGAAAAAAAGATGGGTCAGGAAATTGTTATGTTGATCATTCCCAGGGAGAGGAGGAGGTTATAGAGATGCTTCAATATTTCTCTTTACTTTTTTTTTTTTGGTTCTGGGAGTCAAGCTCAAGGGACAAATGTCCTATCAGTGGGCCACATTCCAGAATCCATTATTTCCATTGTGAACAAACTTTAGGTGCTTTTAAGTATTTCTCCAGTATTTCACAGAGAAAGACAAAGAATATATGTGTAATAAATATAGTAAGGTCCTGTTATACTCAATATCTAGCTTTGTCAGACCCTAAAATCTTGTTATATTTAGGGGGCTGGAGTGATAGCACAGCGGGTAGGGCATTTGCCTTGCACGCAGCCGACCCGGGTTCAAATCCCAGCATCCCATATGGTCCCCTGAGCACCGCCAGGGGTGATTCCTGAGTGCATGAGCCAGGAGTGACCCCTGTGCATTGCTGAGTGTGACCCAAAAAGAAAAAAAAATCTTGTTATATTTGGAATTGCTTTTACAATTTAAAAAATACTTTGGGGGGACAAGAGAAATAGTAGAAGGGTGAAGGCATTGCCTTTCAGGAAGCCATGGAGATTTCATCCCCTGCCCCTCATGGCCTCCAAATCAAGAAAATTAATTTGTTTTGTTTTGGGCCACAGGCTGCAGCGTTGGGACAGGGGCTGAGTTAGAAATTTTATTGTGTTTGTTTATTTGTTGTTTGGGGCCACATCCACTGGTGCTCTGGGTTTATTTCTGGCTCCGTGCTCAGGGGACCACAAGTGGTGCCAGGGATAAACACATTAACAGCACTATGTCTTTGCTGGGGGAAATCTTTTTTTTTTTTTTTTGCTTTTTGGGTCACACCCAGCGATGCTCAGGGGTTACTCCTGGCTTTGCTCAGGGTTTACTCCTGGCTTTGCACTCAGAAATTACTCCTGGCAGTGCTTGGGGGACCATATGGGATGCCGGGGATCGAACCCAGGTCAGCCGTGTGCAAGGCAAACGCCCTACCCGATGTGCTATCGCTCGGGCCCCATCTTTTTTTTTTTTTTTTTGCCTTTTGGGTGACACCCAGGGAAGCACAGGGGTCACTCCTGGCTCTGCACTCAGGAATTATCCCTGGCGGTGCTCAGGGAACCATATGGGATGCTGGGAATCCTGGTAGGCAGCAAGCAAGGCAAATGTCCTACCCACTGTGCTATCACTCCAGCCCCGGGAAAAATTTTTTAACCCTTTGGGACAATGGCCAATGAACCACACTATTTCTGTGAAAATGACTGGCATTCCCAGGGACTTTGGGTTTTTGTTCATTTGTTTTTCCTCTTCTCTGCCTCTTGTAGATCAGAGCATCAGAGAAAGGAAGAGCAGAATGTCCTGTAGCCTAAGAGTTGAACTCTGGTCATCTTAGGATGTAAGTTTATGTTTAGACACCTGCATTTCTTCGTATTGTTCTTCCTACATGAAGATTGGCAGGCACCTTGGAACTATCAGGTGAGTTCACAAAGGGGTTAATGCCAGGAAGACTGTCATAAAAGTTCAAAGAGACTTTGAAAACTTGCATCTTTGGATTGATAGGCAAGTGTGTTCACCAATGGGCATCGAGATCTGCGTATTACTTCATCATGCTAAATTGTCATTGGTTGGCTCACAGGGGCGGTGGGGTGTGCAGATGGTGGCCCTAGCTGTTAACCCTTTCAGGGAAGAAATGTAATGCCTTTACATTAGTTTTGTTAGTAGGGACATATGGGGGGGTGGGGAGGAAACACAAGTTCAAGCCTTTGATTCTCACCGCAGAAGGCAGTTTCACCCCGAGGAGGAACACCCGGGGACAAATTTCCTGGAGAAAGGCGTGGAACTTTTGAAATGGGGCATCAACTGACCTTGCGGGTAGGGGAAGGGTTCCCTTTTTGTACTGTCAGAACAGAGAGCAGTGTCGGAGATGATTCCATTAATCTTGCCAGGCGATCAGTCACCGAGGGGATTGAATTGCATTTCCTGCCCAAAGATGTAGAGACAGATGACCTTTGCAGCCCGCAGACCCCGGAGCGCAGCTGGAGAGAGAAGGTGTCAGCATTTACTTTGGGTCTCACCCCGCCCTTTGTTCCGAACTCTTGACTCTGTGTTCCTGCCGCTGCAAAGTTTCTTGTAGCTGTTGATGCTGCTGATTTTTTTTTTTTTAACCTCCCACTCTTGCAACTTCTGAGAAACAAACTGGCAGGAGAGAATATCAGGAGGTGGCCCGTGTGGAGAGAACCAGAAAGGGGAGGGGGGGAGGAGGGGACAGAAGTCTCTGCACACTCACTGCAGGCTGAACCGGATAACCCATCCGAGCCAGGCAGCCAGCAGAACTAATAGGAATGCCTTGTGTTTACATGGCACCCTTTCAGAAAGACCTCTGCATGCAATACTTCATGTCAGGAGCACTGCCAGGACAGAAACATGTGTGTGTGTAGAAGGACATTCTAGATTCCCTAAATATCGGGAACTGCATAACCTTGGACAAAGTAAATGCGTACAGTTATCTCATCTGTAAAATGAGAGATGGGGGGTGTCACACCATCCACTTCGCTGCAAGCCTTAGGTGAGGATTGAATGAGGCAGTGTTCCCTGAATGAAGGCTGGGGCCTAAATGGAGGCCTTCATTAGGGGGCAGCTGGACCTCAATGCCATAATTAATGGTCACGAACTGGGGAAAGGGTGATTCCCCCCCAGGAGAAGACTGAGGGGAGGCCCCGGCGATGGGATGGCATTGTGGCGCTTTTCTCCCCAAGGCCTTCCGCCCCAGCCACTCTCCCTCAGAGACCGAGAGCTCTCTCGCTCTAGGAACTTAGGGGCGTTCTTTGAATAAACCCGCTTTCTCTCCTCGGGGCTTTGCATATGCTGATGCGTCCGCCGCAGCCTGCCCAGCTGGCAGCAGCTTAGATCTCCCTGCTTCCTGCTTCCTGGCTAGGCATACTGTGACCAGGAGGGCCACCGCTGGCCGGGCGTTGTTGATGGATCTCCCACCTAGCTCTAACACCTTTTGCAGATGGAGTCGGTGCCTTTTTCAACCCGCCTTGAAACCACATTCCTTACTTCGCCATCCATTTATTTATCATAATGAATACATTCATCAAAAGCCTGCTGGGAACCACACCGTGGCAGGAATCCAACCAGGTGGATCTCCCAGCCCTTCCCTGAGTACTCTCAAGACATGTGCAGTGAATAAACACAAACAACACAACAACACAATGCCTCTCTTCAGCTTGAACTAAGCCTTTGCGGGGCCAGAGTGATAACAGCAAGAAAGCAAGAAAGAAAGAAAGAAAGCAAGAAAGCAAGAAAGCAAGAAAGAAAGAAAGAAAGAAAGAAAGAAAGAAAGAAAGAAAGAAAGAAAGAAAGAAAGAAAGAAAGAAAGAAAGAAAGAAAGAAAGAAAGAAAGAAAGATGGGGGCTGGAGTGATAGCACAGTGGGTAGGGCGTTTGCCTTGCACGCGGCCGACCCGGGTTCAAATCCCAGCATCCCATATGGTCCCCTGAGCACCGCCAGGACTAATTCCTGAGTGCAGAGCCAGGAGTAACCCCTGTGCATCGCCAGGTGTGACCCAAAAAGCAAAAAAAAAAAAAAAAGAAAGAAAGAAAGGAAGGAAGGAAGGAAGGAAGGAAGGAAGGAAACCCTCAGTGACTCCTTTGAAAATGGGAAGGTTCTAGGCAGATGAGTGGGCTGCCTGGGGGAGCTGGCCCCTCCTCCTCACCTATAGGATGTGGTCCCCATAGGAGGCCACATAACTGAGGAGTGGGGGGAAGGGGGGATCATTTTTAAATTGATGTATGGCTTAGTGCCAGCAGACACTGGGCTTGCATACCTATTTTTGTATTTCTCTGTTCTCAGGGTCATGTAAAAAAGTCTCAGGACAAGAGGTCACAGTGGGGAAAGTCTCTGAGAGCTTTTGGACCCCAAAAGCTGCAGGCTGTGCACCCTGTAGACCCAGGGGCCCTGCTGGGGGGAGGAGCCGCTCTCTGCGGGAGAGCCAGGCTTCCCCAGGGACCTGCCCTCAGCAGTGGCAGCTTTTTGTTGCCCTGCTTGATGTCCTCTGGTGGTGTGGGGGTGTGCAGAGCAAGCTATGGGGACCAGATCCGGATTCCTGAGCCTCTAAGTTCCCCAAGCCAGGACCTAGGTGGCCTTCATCATCGGGATTGATCGGTCAATCCCAGCCTCGCCTACTGTGGCCGCGTCTGTGGCGTCTCGAGGTGACAGTGCCGATGGTCGCAATTCGTGCAGTTCTGTGAATTTTCTCTCCACCTGAGTCCACGGACCTTTCTCTGAGAAGAAAGTTTGCTTTGGGGCCAGAGAGATAGTTCAGTAGGCAGGGTGCTTGCCTTGCACATGGCCACCCCTGGTTTGAAATCCAGCACCCCATGTGTCCCCTGAGCACCGGCAGGAGTAATTCCTGAGTGCAGAGCCAGGAGTAGCCCCTGAGCATTATCAGGTGTGGTCCCAAAACAAACAAACAGAAAAAGATTTTGGGGGATGAAATGAGATCCCAGAAAACCTAGCAAGCACCTTACTATTTCTGCTTCCATTCCATTTCCTCTGTACTGTGACCACCTTCTATCATTTTATATATATGACTTATTTTATCAGCCTCTCCTTGCTCATTCTTTTTTTTTGGGGGTCACACCCGGCGATGCACAGGGGTAACTCCTGGCTCTGCACTCAGGAATTACCCCTGGCGGTGCGCAGGGAACCATATGGGATGCTGGGGTTCGAACCCGGGTTAGCCGGTGCAAGGCAAACGCCCTCCCCGCTGTGCTATTGCTCCAGCCCCTTGCTCATCCTTCTTAATGCTGCTGTATTGGGGGCTCTTTTGGTGTCAGGCAAATGAGGCCCATTGTTGTTACTGTTTTGGGCATATCGAATACGCCAATGGGCAGTTTGCCAGGCTCTGCCATGCGGGCGGGATACTCTCAGTAGCTTGCCGGGCTCTCCGAAAAGGATGGAGGCTTTTAGGGCGGCCTCCAATCGCCCTTACTGGTGTTCCCATGGTTCAGACCATATTTGAAGCCCATCAATTTTACTTCTTCATCAAAACCCTGAATGAACATTTTGAGGCTCTTCCTGTTCCTGGAGTGAGCAGATATCATTGGGCTACACTAGCACACGACAGGGACAAATAAAGACGTTACTGGCACCTGCTCGAGCAAATCGAGGATCAATGAGATGACAAGTGATACAAGTGACTTATTATTTTGCATCAGCTTTTTCTCCCCTCTCCTTCTAGGACGTCAGTTCCTCAAAGCAGGAATTGTGCTCTGTCCACCTTTTCTCCCCTAGTCTCCCGAGCAGAGCTGGCATATGGTAGGTGCCCAGGAAATGTGTGTTGAATAAATGAACAGATTCGTGTAGTGATAGTTCTCCTGGAGTGCACAGTAACCGCGGCTGTCATTAGTTTTCCTTGTAACTAAGAACTCAGGCTCTGGAATATAATTGAAAGCTGTGTCTGAGGCCAAGTGACAAATGGAAGGTTCTCAGCTGAGTGCACGGCACAGAATAAGTGCTCAATAAACAATCATCATTACTCAAACTAGAAGGGACTTCTGGATCCATTTAAGTTGCTAAGCACTTTAAAATGTACCAGGGTCCAGCTAGCTCAATGTTTATCTACGAGATGCTCAGGGGGAAATATTGTGTTTATATTGCCTCGATCTTAGTTGGCCCCCAATAGACTCAAATTAATGTTAAAACATCCTGGAAAAAAAGTCACACGTGAAGTTAAATATGAGTGAGGCAGCACTACAGTTTTTGAAATAATAACATCAGTCACCTCCTCTTTGCTAGATGCTTCATTGAGTGAAGAGACAGAGCAGTGAGGTGTTTTTGTTTTATTTTATCTTTTTGGGTCATACCCAGCAATGCTCAAAGGTTTCTCACTTGGCTCTGGAATTATTCCTGGTGGTTCTTGGGGCGCCATATGGGATGCCAGGGATCAAACCCATGCTGGCCGAGTACAAGGCAAATACCCTACCCATTATATTATTGTTCTGACCCCAGGGCAGTGAGTTTAGAGAAATCCAGTAAACCCTACGTAAAGGCTGGGGGAAGTTAGCGATGGAGATAGACTGTGTACCAATAGTCGCAGGAGCTGGTACACTGTGGCTGATAAGTGAATCACTATGGCATGGCAAATGAGAGCGTGGGCAGGGGTGGGTGGAAGACAACCGGGTCCGGGGTTAAGGAGGACATCAGGAAACGGTTCCCCTAAAAACTGTAGCACAGAGTTGAACTCTGAAGTAAACGCCACAGTGTGGGAGAAGTGCTCCTGGCACAGACACAGACGTCCCATGATGGGGTACACGGGAGCCAAAGGAACAGGACGGACACCTGTAGGGCCTGAAAGAAGTGCAGTGGGGGTGGAGAGCAAGGGATCAACTAAAAAAAATAAATAAATAAGCACTTGAGATACTTACTATCGAGATACTCAATATTGAGTAATGCTGAAGAAATATGTAACCTATGAGGCAGCGGTGGAACATTCTAGAAAAACACTGCACCGGGTTGTGTGAACAAGGACATCAGGCCTTTGCATTCTCAAAAACACTCAAAACAAGACCAGTGTCCTCCAACAAGAGAGTGGACAATTGAGACTGCATCTTAGCTTTGGTTCCGGAAAAGGAAGAATTAAAAATTTACGCAAAATTTATTGGGCCTACAGTTCCCGAGGGGAGGAGGAGGGCTCAGGCAGGGAAAGCGAGCAGGTGAGCCAATACGGTGTGTGTGTGTGGGGGGGGGGCACACTTCCTAGAGCAGCTCAGCGAAGTTCTGGAGTGGCTCCTGGCTGCTGGTCAGATCTGCAACTTGCGCTGGAAAGATTGCTTTGCAGGCAGAGGCCCTGCTCTGAACCCCAACACCGCATGGTCACTCAGCATCGCAAGTAGCGACCCCTTAATAGCTATCAAACACCGCCAGGTGTGGCAAAAGGCAGCAAAGGCAATGGAGACTGAGCCCTGCGTGTAGGCCCCGCTGCTCCCGGGCCATCCCTCCACTGTTCGCTCTCACCAGACTCAGCCAGCCCAGTCCTTGTTCCGGCCCCAGCAGGTGAATCTGAGAATTGGGGCTGCAGGGAGCCTTAGAGGCTGGGGACACGGACAGTCGCCCAGCGCAGACGGTGCCGTCAGCCACTGACCACTGACCAAGGTCCAAGAGGCTCCGCACGGAGCCCAGTGCATGGTGGGCGCTACTAATGTGGGCTTCCTGGACTTCTGATGCAGGGAGTGGAATCCAGGTCTCTGTCATGCAAAGCATGTACACGACCACAGAGACACACCTGCCCCAACCTTATGTCATTGAATCCGTGTGTGTGTGTGCGCGCGCGCATGCTAGGGAGCACATCCAATGGTTCTCAGGCTTTACTCCTGTCTCTGGGCTCAGAGATCACCCTTGTGGTGCTCAGGGACCATATATGGTGCTTGGGGATCACTCCTGGCACTGCTCAGGGATCACTCCTGGTCGTGCTCGGGCCTAATGCCTGCAGCACTCAGGGACCACAAGTAGTGCTTAGAGGATCGACCGGGGTCAGCCACGGAAGGGTAAGTGCTCTGCCCCCTGAACTACCTGTCTGGCCACCTCTGTTGTTGAATTCTTCACCCTTGGAGGAAGGACAAATCTCTGAATGACATTTCTCAGAAGGTAGTCACACCGTGGGGGGGTATGTGACTACCTTTATAAGGCGACAGCCCCACAGCTGCGTGGGGGCATGACGGAGAGTCCCTGCATCCACAAACGGATTCGGGGCTGAAAAGTACTGAGTAGGGGCAAAATGCAGGATCTACTGGTAGCTGGCAAGAGGTGCAGGGGTTTGACCCTGGCACCAGCTAAACCACCAAGAAAAAGTTGATCTGAAAGGCCAGTTGCAGAAATAGACTTGTCACTGAAGCGTGTTCGGGTTGGTATGCATTAGAGAATGTTTCCCAGCGTGGCAGGTTTCCCAGGTGTGTCTCCTGAGCAGACAGGATCCTGTTCTCTACACGTCTGCCTCCATGCATGTGCTTGGTCAGTCTCCCCTCTGCCTGGAGGCACCATCTGTGGGACACGCCACAAACTGCGGGCCTGCGGGTCAGCAGCACCTGTGGGGTCACCGCCACTATCGTCCAGAACTTTCTCATCAGCTGAAACTGAAAGTGCAAATGAGGTCTTGGCCCTGGCTCTAATCCCTGACACATTCGCACTAAGAAGTAAAATGGTCCTTTTCCGTTTCCGTTGTTTTTTTGAACTTCTTGTTTGTTCATTTCACTTACATTTGCAGGGGGGCCACCCTCAGCTGTGTTTAGGGGTGCTTAGAGACCTGGGGTACCAGGATCAAACTTGTTCCCCCCACTTGCAAGTCAAGGATGCCACCAGTGACCCACATCCCCCTGTTCCATATATTTTTTATTTAATCTTATTTTTTTTGCTTTTTGGGTCACACCTGGCAATGCACAGGGGTTACTCCTGGTTCTGCACTCAGGAATTACTCCTGGAGGTGCTCAGGGGACCATATGGGATACTGGGAATCAAACCCGGGTCGGCTGCGTGCAAGGCAGACTCCCTACCCGCTGTGCTATTGCTCCAGCCCCCTGTTCCGTATAGTTTACCATAATTTTTCCCTATTTTTTTTTCTTTTTGGGTCACACCCGGCGATGCACAGGGGTTACTCCTGGCTCATGCACTCAGGAATTACTCCTGGTGGTGCTCGGGGGACCATATGGGATGCTGGGAATTGGACCCGGGTGAGCCGAGTGCAAGGCAAACGCCCTACCTCTCTCGATGCTATCTCTCCAGCCCCCATAATTTTTCCTTTTAAAGCTTGGAAGGAGGGGCTGGAGAGATAGCACAGCAGGTAGGGCCTTTGCCTTGCACTCGGCCGACCCGGGTTCAAATCCCAGCATCCCATATGGTCCCCTGAGCACGGCCAGGGGTAATTCCTGAGTGCAGAGCCAGGAGTAACCCCTGTGCATCGCCAGGTGTGACCCAAAAAGCAAATAAATAAATAAATAAAAATAAAGCTTGGAAGGAAGGGAAGGAAAGTGCCCAGTGGGGAAGGTCGTAGTCTGTGAGCATTTGAGTGGAACACTTTCTGGATTTTATTTGTGTTTCCACAGGATGGGGCAGCTAGAGGGGCACGCCAGGTGGCTCCCCAGGAGTGACGGTCAGGGTGCACGGGACAGGGTGGCAAGCCGACACCAAGGGTGCCGCCAAGCAGGCACACGGTTACTTTCTCATATCTAGGGAGCGGCAGGATCAGACAGGGAGCATTGAGCGAGCCTGGGCCGTGGGCAAGGTCCTTCCTGGGTGCCCAGGCAGCAACGAGGGGAGAGTCCACCTGACATGCAAAGAGAGGAGATAAGACTATGGAAAGGTGCTCTGCAGGACAAGGTGATAAGGGGCCCCTCAGTCTGAACACACCCACCCAATAGCCTTATCTGTGTGTGCTAGAGTTATTTATTTACAGACCCTTTTAGCAAGACTGGTGGCTTCTTGAGGATATTGGTGACTCAGGTGTTTCTTGAACTACTCTTGTAGCCAGGTGCTGATTTGGGACTGCTGGTATACTGTAGGTGCTTGGTAAATGCATGTTGCCCATATTCAACAGGTACTCAATAATTGCTCCTGAATTATAAAAGTGAACCAGGACTAAGTCACCTGCAGATGTTTAAGAAACATAGAGAGTTGGGTTCCAAAGAGCTGGAGCATGTGCTTTGCATACAGTAGCCCACATTCGGTCCTGAGCACTGCATGGTTCAGAGCTCTGCCCTGGCAACAGCCCCCAAGTGCCGCGCCCCCCCCCCCCAACTCAAAGAAAAAAGATGAAATTGCATGAAGGAAAACATTCAGGTGGGGTCTGGCACAGAAAGTGTTGGTTAAGGGCTGGAGCGATAGCACAGCGGGTAGGGCATTGGCCTTGCATGGAGCCGACCCGGGTTCAATTTCCAGCATCCCATATTGTCCCCTGAGCACCGCCAGGGGTAATTCCTGAGTGCAGAGCCAGGAGTAACCCCTGTGCATCAGCGGGTGTGACCAAAAAAAAAAAAAAAAAAGAAAAGAAAAGAAGGGGCTGGAGCAATAGCACAGCAGGTAGGGCATTTGCCTTGCACCGGCCAACCTGGGTTCGATTCCCAGCATCCCATATGGTCCCCCAAGCACCGTCAGGGGTAATTCCTGAGTGCAGAGCCAGGAGTGATCCCTGAGCATTGCTGAGTGTGACCCAAAAAGCAAAAAAAAAAAAAAAGAAAAGAAAAGAAAGTGTTGGTTCTATATTGTGCCCTTTGGCCTTTCTACCTATATTCACCCTGAATCTGGATCCTGGACAGCGAAGACCAGAGATCTAACTGGACATCTAGCCCACCGTGCAACCGTCTGTCCTATTCATCCATCCTTCAACAGGCTTGTACCAAAGACTTTTCTGTGTAACCAATGTCTGGGAGAGTTTGCTCTCATTTCTCACACTGCAGATGGGGAGAGAAAACAAGTCAATTGAAATTAAAATAGGTTTCAGGAGCCCAGGAGAGCGCGGTGAGCAGGGTGATAGGGAGCTAGAGTCTGAAAGGGAAGGAGCGGGTCCCAGGAGAGAGGCCAAGAGGCTGGGGTGGGGGTGGGAGCGGGTGGATTCCGGTCACTGCATTGCCCCTGAGCCCCACCAAGAGCAGTGCCCGTGCACAGAGGCAGCCATGCCACTCGGCTCTGCCAGCTGTGTGCGGAAGATGCAGGTAGTCCTGACAAGTTGCGGGAAAGAGCACTATAAGCAGGAGAACAGCATGTGCAGAGCCCTGGGACACACTTTTATTTTTATTTTATTTTATTTTTTATTTTTGCTTTTTGGGTCACACCCGGCAATACATAGGGGTTACTCCTGGCTCTGCACTCAGGAATCACCCCTGGCAGTGCTCAGGGGACCATATGGGATGCTGGGAATCTAACCCGGGTAGGCCGCGTGCAAGGCAGACTCCCTACCCGCTGTGCTATTGCTCCAGCTCCTGCCCTCGGACACACTTGAGCCAAGGACAAACTTGCCTGTTGAAAGGACCACGAGAGGGGCCGGAGTGATAGTGCAGGGGAGAAGGGGGCCATTTGCCTTGCACACAGCCAGACCCGGGTTCGATCCCCAGCATTCCATGTGGCGCCCCAAGCACCGCCAGGAGTGATTCCTGAGTGCAGAGTCAGGAGAACCCCTGCGCATCACAGGTGTGACCCAAAAAGGAAAAGAAAGGAGCAGGAGAAGCAAACATGTTTGTACGCAGATGTGCTCCCGGGAGGGAGAGGAGCTGGCGAGGGGGAGGGCCTTCTCGGAGGAAGGAACTGGGCTTCACTCTAACTCCAGGGGCAAGTCATCAGAGGGGAGGTCAGGCGGGAGAGGCATTTCCGAAACAGTGATGTTTCTGGGGTTTCTCTGTTTGTTTGTGTTTGAGGTCATACCTGGCAGCACTCAGAGGACCAGCTGTGGTGCCAGGGATCAGACCAGGGTTTGTAGCACACTGTGCCAGGCACACACCCACCTCTGATACTGTGTCTCTGGCCCCCAGCTGGGAGGTTTAAGACACTACACTCCTGCTCATCTTTTTCTTCCTTTCTTTTTGCTTTTTTTTTTTTTTTTTTTTTTTTGCTTTTTGGGTCACACCCGGAGATGCACAGGGGTTACTCCTGGCTCTGCACTCAGGAATCACTCCTGGTGGTGCTCAGGGGACCATATAGGATGCTGGGAAACAAACCCAGGTCGGCCACATACAAGGCAAACGCACTGCTATCGCTCCAGCCCCTCGTGCTCATTTGCTACAACAGGGACGGGAAATGAGCGCAACCAAGGTCTGCAAGGACAGGCCCAGCATGGCACTCTGAGGGCTGTTCCTGGGGGGGGTTCCGATCAAATCCCAGTCTCTGGCGCCTAACACAGGTGCTCCGACCTCTTTGCAGAATCTCCTCCACAGACATTTCTGGTTGCTGTCTGAGTAGCTATGGGGGAGGGGAGCTGGAGTGTAATTTCTTTTCTTTCTTTTTTTTTTTTTTTGCTTTTTGGGTCACACCCGGTGATGCACAGGGGTTTCTCCTGGCTCTGCACTCAGGAATTACCCCTGGCAGTGCTCAGGGGACCGTATTGGATGCTGGGAATCGAACCCGGGTGGGCCCCGTGCAAGGCAAACGCCCTACCCGCTGTACTATCGCTCCAGCCCCCTGGAGTGTAATTTCTTTTTTGTTTTTCTTTCTTTTTTGGGGTCACACCCAGCAATGATCAGGAATTACCCCTGGCGGGACCATATGGGATGCTGAGGATCAAACCTGGGTCAGCCGGGTGCAAGGCGAATGCCCTCCCTGCTGTGCTATCACTCTGGCCCGAGTTGGAGAGTGAAAGCTGGAAACGGAGCTGGTACTGCAGACACAGGGCAGGCGGGCGAGGGAGGGGGGCGTCCTGCAGAGGTGCGCAGTGACGGGCTGCAGGGAGCTGGGGACAGTGAGGAAACGCTTCTCCAGGCAGCTGAGGCAGTTCAGGGTGGGCAGGACCCCCTTTCCCTTTCCCCACCTCCCGGCCACACTTGCCAGACAGTTGCTGGGGTCAGGCTGTTGTATGGGTCGAGCCCGGGCTGCCGAGACTTCAAGGCCCTGAAAGGACTTTCGAGTCAGGGCAGGGGATCACAAGTGGGAGCACTCTGGGGACAGAGGGAGCACTAAGCCGGAATCGAAAACTCCAAGTTGTTCCCTTACTTCCTCCTCCCCCAGCCTGGGTGTCACTTTAAATACATGTTTGGCAACATCAGCTGTTCTATTTTTCTTCCTAATTATACAAAGAAAGATCCTGGAAGCAGCTCAGCCCCGCGCTGGGGGGAGCGAGGCCATTTGGGCAGTGCTCAGAGCAGAGACACCGACGGAAGCCAGCGGCTTTGGGATCCTCTCACAGGAGCCGCGGCCGCTGCCCTGGCCACGCTGACTGGCCTTCTAAAAGGGGAGTGTGGGTCACCGGCTTCGCACAGGGACAGCCCGACAGGCATTTCCCTGAGATAAAAATATCTCTTGCACGGGCCCGGCCCAGCACCTGCAGCTTATTCCTGGCCTCCATCCTCTCCTTCCATCCTCTGAGCAGAAAATAAAGTTCCTTCACCCCTCACTGAGAGGGGGCAGGGGTGGGGCTGCCGGGCCCTGACAGAGAGCTCCACTTCAGGGCTAGAGCGTTAGTACAGCGGGGAGGGCGTTTAAATGCCCTCCCCGCTGCGCTATTGCTCTATACTTGATAGGCTATGGTAAAATGTTTTGTTACATATATGCCCATAGCAAACAAATTATTTACTAATAAAAGACTTAAAACTACTTAAGTGTGGGGGTGGGAAGCCGGTTTTGAAGGACTGGCGCACGTGCTTTGTGTGCAGGAAGCCCAGGTCCCACCCCTGTCTCCACAGGGTCTTCCAAGTACCACTGGGTGCAACCTTCAAGCACTGATGAGGTCCTAACACCCTGAACGTCCCCCTCCCCCAAAAAACACCCTACTTAAGATGGCCTCTAGAGCATCAGGCCTTTCTACCTTTCTGCTGGATCTCTATATCCACTGGGGGGCAGATTAAAAAGTCCCATTATGCTTTTTTTTTGTTTTTGCTTTTTGGGTCATACCCAGCAATACTCAGGGTTACTCCTGGCTCTGCACTCAGGAATCACTCCTGGCGGTGCTCGGGGGACCATATGGAATGCCGGGGATGGAACCCAGGTCGGCCGCGTGCAAGGCAAATGCCCTAATCCCCTGTGCTATCACTCCGGCCCCCCATTCTGCTTTTTCCCTTATAACCCAAAAGGCTGCACTCACACCTCCTGGCCAGCAGGGTGGGTGGAAACACCAGCCACAGCACTACCCTCGCTCCCCGCTGGCTTCTCTGGCGTCCTCTGCCAAGCTGCTTGCTTGCTGGGCCTCAGTTTCTCCACGTGCTCAGTAGGCCTTGGGTGTGGCATTGATACGTTTCCAGGCCCCAGCTGGTTCTAACAAGCTTGGGGTGAAGTCACTAACCACTAGCTCCTCAGGCTCCAAGGCTGCTGCCCATGTAGTACCTAGGGGTTTGTTTTGCTCGATGCAGGTAGATTTTGAACCCCGAGACTCAGTAGCGAGGAGGCGCATGCTCCGCCCCACACCCATTCCAAAGTCCCCAGTCGAGCCGACGGTCTCACCCTTTACTTCCTCTTTATTTTGAATCTTGGGTCTTTGAGGTTCTGGTTCTCTGCTCAGGGATCACTCCTGGGGTTGTTCGGTGGTCAGGGATCACATGGGGTGCTGGGGATCAACCTGGGTGGGCGGGGCCCAGGCAAATGTCCTCCGCATTGTACTCTCTCTCGGGCCCAGCTTCTAACCCTTGTGTGCGCCAAGCTATGGGCTTGGGGCCTGTGGGAGCCTAGGGAATGTTATATTTTTTCCGCACTGTTGCTGTGCTGTGTGGGGGCCACACCCAGCAGCATTTGGGGGTACTCCTGCCGTCTGCTCTATCTCTGTGCCCCTCCTTTTCCGTTTCATTGAGTGCTTCCAGCAGGAGTCTTGGCCTGCCAGCCGCTGGGGAAGTGATTTAGACAGGAACTTAGCTCTCAGGCCTCCCGGGGTGGCACGGACCAGCGGTCAGATAGAAATAAACTAGTCAACTTCGCTCATTCTAGCAGTGAAACTATCCGGGAGGGGCCCCAGAGAGAGCACAGGGTCTAAGATACCTACCTGCACGAGATCTCCTGAGGTCTCCAGCGCGGCACAGGGTACCCCAAGCACCGTCAGGAGTGACCCCGGAGCACAGAGCCAAAAGCAGCTCTGGGCACCGCTGGGTGTGGCTCACTTCCTCCACCCACTGAACCCCTCCAAGAACTATAAAGGAAATAAGATAGGGTCAGGCTGGACCGGAGAGATAGTACAGGGATAAAGTGCTCGCCTTGCACATAATCAACCCAGGTTTGATTCCCAGCATCCCATATGGCCCCCAGTGCACCGCCAGGAGTGATTCCTGATTGCAGAGCCAGGAACAACCCCTGGGCATTGCTGGATATGCCCCCACTCGGACCCGCCCCCCAAATGAGTCAGGTAAGAGCTCCTGAAAGGAGGGCGAGAGGAGTGAAATGGGGTCTACTCTGTGCAAGTATGCCTGCACAGAGACACGGAGGTAAGTGGTTGGGGTGACAAGGGCAAAAACGCCAAAGGAACGAGGTCAGTGCAGTGAGAATTCCCTGTAAAGACACCAGAAAGACACCCAGGATTCTAGAGACTCTGGGGTTTGAGGGGCTTCAAGGGCATCCTTCAATGTGGACGAGGGGAAGGGCGCGCCCTAGTGGTCACAAGGGTTGCTTGCCTTGGCTGCCCTAGAATGATCCAAACTGGCCACTTGATTTAATTTATTAATTAATTATTTTTTTTTTTTTTGTGGGGGGGAGTCCACGCTTGGTGATGCTCAGGAGTTACTCCCGGCTCTGCACTCTGGAATCACTCCTACGGTCTCAGGAAACTGACCCTGGTTGACCTTGTGCAAACTAAGTGCCTCCCTGACCCCTTAAACCAGGGCTCTTAGAGCTTTGCCTTAGAGCTTTGCCCTGTCTTCCCACACTTATTCATTCAAGAAATCGGCTACTCAGTGCGAGAACGTGCCCGGTTCTTTCTAGATGCTGAGGGAAGAGTTGTGAAATAGACTGTAAAGGTCCCTACCCTGCATAAGTGGGTGTCCTAGGGGACAGGCCTGGCCCAGGGCCCAGCCCTGGCCCAGGGCCCGGCCCCACCTCACCTCTGCCCTCTACTCTTCCCTGCCAAATTGCCGGATGGGACGGCCATGGCTTCAGTGTCTGTTTTTGCATCCCTGGCCCCGGGAACAGGGGCTGCGCAGGGGGGCAAATGTAAGCTGGTCAGGAGGGGTGAACTTCTCAAAGCCACTGTTCTCGCTGAAACAAAGATCCAGGTTACCGGTTTTCCAGGAATCCCTCCGTTGGCACTTTATAGGAGCTCACTCGCTGAATGGGATTGAACTTCAGGCACTCAAAACCCATTTATGGTGCCCCAGGACCGGATTCAGTGTAAAGCCTTGGCCTTGAAACATGAGACCTCGGTTAGATCCCTGGCAGCACCGAGAGTGGGGGGAAAAAATTAAAAAGATGTATAGGGTGCCAGGCATTGGTGAACTGACTGTGAATGAACTGAACAAAAAATGCCCCAATCCCCTGCCCAGCAGTATTCTAAAGTGAAAAACGAACCTCCTTCTCCACTCCCAACTCCTCCTCAACTTTTTCCTATACATTTATCACCTTCTAAAATACAGCACACCAGGGGCTGGAGCAATAGCACAGCGGGTAGGGCATTCGCCTTGCATGCAGACAATCTGGGTTAGATTCCCAGCATCCCATATGGTCCCCTGAGCACCTCCAGGGGTAATTCCTGAGTGCAGAGCTAGGAGTAACCCCTGCGCATCGCCGGGTGTGACCAAAAAAAAAAAAAAAAAAAAAGAAAGAAAATACAGCGCACCAGGGGCTGGAGCGATAGCACAGCGGGTAGGGCCTTTGCCTTGCACGCGGGTGACCCCGGTTCGATTCCCAGCATCCCATATGGTCCCCTGACCACCGCCAGGGGCAATTCCTGAGTGCAGAGCCAGGAGTAACCCCTGTGCATCGCCAGGTGTGACCCAAAAAGCAAATAAATAAATAAATAAATAAATAAAATAAAATACAGGGCACCGGAGTGATAGCACAGCGGGGAGGGAGTTTGCCGTACACGCAACCCGCAACCGACCCGAGTTCGATCTCCGGCATCCTATATGATCCACTGAGCACCAGCACCGCCAAAAGTAATTCCTGACTGCAGAGCTAGGAGCAAGCCCTGAGCATCGCCCCTGGGCAACATCGGCCCAGGGTGTGACCCCCGCCCCCACAAAAAAAATACGGCTATAACGTAGTATTCCTCGATGTGTATTTTTTCTCGGCCACTCGAAAGTGAATTACAGGAGGGCAGGGAATTTTGTCCATCCGCACTCTGGAAGCGTCTCGGCATCCAGTAGGAGCTCAATGTGTGCAGGACGAAGCCTAGAGGCACGGAGGTAAGTGTCACCCCGCTCTTTTTTCTGCAGAACTTGGGCCACCTTGTTCCGACGGGGAAAGGCGCCTCAGGAAGTTCCCAAAGGTGACCTCGGAGTCTGAGTACCGGGAGCGGGGCCACGGGAGCAGCTGCAGGGACTGGAGGCGCGAGCCCAGCCAGCGCGCGGCCTGGGGGCGTGGCGCGCTTCCAGGAAGAGGGGCGGGAGCAGGCGGCGCCGAGCCCGGGACAGTGGGCGGGGCCGTCAGAGGAGCCCGTCACCTGACTCCCTCCCACCACGCCCACCTCCCTGGGCGGGGCGCCGGGGAGGGCGGGGCGCATGCAAATCGGCCGGGGCGGGCGCATGCAAATCGGCCGGGGCGGCGGCCAATGGCAGCGCGCGCCGGGGGTCCGGGCCCGGGGAGCCGGGGCTCGGCCCGCGCGCCGCCCCGCCGAGCCGCCGCCCGGGCTTTTGCAAGAGGCGCGGCGGGGCTGCGAGCCGTGGGGCCGCGGGCGCTCGCTCGCCTTCCTGCTCGCCCTTGTCGTCGGCCGCCGGCCGGGTCGCGCCGGGCCCGCGCGGGCGCAGGCGGCGGCTGCCGCGGGCGGGGGCGGAGGGAGCCGGGGTGCCGCTGACCGCCGCGCCCGGCCCGCGCCTTTGCAGCGAGCTCCATGCATCCGGAGCCCGCCCCGCCCCCGACCAGCAGCCCCAGCCCCGAGCTTCCCCTCCGCGGCGGCAGCACCACCACCAGCGGCAGCCGCCGGAGCCGCCGCAGCGGGGACGCGGAGCCGCCGGGGCCGCCGCCGCCCGCCCTCACCTACCCGGACTGGATCGGCCAGACGTACTCGGAGGTGATGAGCCTCAACGAGCACTCGATGCAGGCGCTGTCCTGGCGCAAGCTCTACTTGAGCCGCGCCAAGCTCAAAGCGTCCAGCCGGACCTCGGCTCTGCTGTCCGGCTTCGCCATGGTGAGCTCGGGCCGCCCTTGCCCTGCCCCCTCTGCTGTCCCGGCCGCCCGGACGGGGCCCCTCCGGGGAGCCGGCCTGGGCACGGGGGCGACGGGGCGCCCTGGCTGCAGGCCTGCGGGGGGGGGGCCGAGGTGCCTGGGGGCCCGCGGACCCGCTTTCCTCCTGCCGCCAAGGGGCTCCTCGCTGCAGGCTACTACAGTGCTCGGCCCGGCGGCGGCGGGCACGCAGGCTCCGAGCCCTGGGAACAGGTGCCACAGGTGGGCGGAGGAGCCGCGCTCCGGGCTTCCCCGCTGTGTCCCCCACCGCCGCCGGGCCGGGGTACTTGTTTCCACTCGAGAGGGGATTTCCCACCAGGGTTTCCGACAGCCCCAGCCCGGGGGCTGACAGCCGCTCCCCACCCTCCGGGTCGGCTCCAGAAACTTGCATTGAGTCAGTGCTGTGGGGGAGGAGGGCGGGACAGGTGCCTGTTGAATAGGCTGGCTCTCGATTTGGGGGCGGCAGGCTGCCTCTCCCACCCGCAGCCCCAGTGAAAGCAGCCGAGGGGTGGGGGTGGGGGCTGCCGCAGAAGTGCCCCCCCCTACCCCGGCCTCCAGGCCTGGAATCCCAGGCTTGAGGCCCGGCCCTAGCGAACAATTGTAGCTCTGGGTGATGTCAGCCTGGCCTGGGGTCTGTCTCCTGGTGAATGAGCTCAGCCCTGGGCCGTGCCCGGGAGTGGCCGAGCCCTGGATTTTCCTGGGAAGGGAGTGTGCCTGCCTCTGACCCCGAGCTCCACCAGCTCTGGGCAAAGGCTGTGAAGCCAGGACGTTGCAGGCGCCCAGCGTGTGCCCGCGGCAGACACCGGTCCGAGGCCAAGGCCGGGTGACTGCAGCGGGGAGGAGTTCCTGCCCTCTGCCACTTGCTGCTTGGCTGACCTGGGGCAAAGCCCCTGCGCCCTCGTTTCCTATTGTCTGACTTCTCAGAAGTGGAAGCCTAGGAGAAGAAGCGCGTATGAGTGTGTGTGTGCACGTGTGTGCATGCGTGCGTGTGTCTGTGTGTCTGTGTGTACACCCACGTGCCGTGAATCAGGGAGGGGCGCCCTAGTTTGTAGCTTGGGTCCATACAGTGGAATGCAGTTTCTCTCCATCTCAGATCCCGAGTCCCTTGGCCTGGAGAGTCTCTAAGCATAGGTGGGCGCCCCGGGCCCCCGAAGTCTTCGCCCGCCTTCCCGAGGCCATGCAGCCTGCTGCTCGAGCAGGATCTGAATCAGGCCCGGGCTGAGGCACGGCCACCCTGTGTGGTGTGTGCTGCTCCATTGGACGCCGTGCTGGCGACGTCAGGACCAGCTCTTGCAATGGGAACTGGAGCAGAAACATGCTCCTAAAACAGGCTCCTGGAGCTGGAGCAATAGTACAATGCGGGGGGGGGGGGGCGTTTGCCTTGCACATGGCGGACCCAGGTTCGATCCCCAGCATCTCATATGGCTCCCTGAGCACCGCCAGGTGTAATTCCTGAGTGCAGAGCCAGGAAGAACCCCTGAGCATTGCCAGATGTGACTCCCACCCCCACATACGATAAAAACAATTAAATAGGCTTCCCCTGCTCCGAGGAAGGGCGCCGCTGCCTGGGGCTCTGGCTTTAAGATGGTGAGGTGCCTACCCCCCTTTCTTTGGGCGAGAGGGGCCATCCATACTGCCCAGACCCCCTCCCCGTTTAGTAGAAGTGAAGGCGACACTTGCTGGCCTGAGTCTCCTCCATCCTGAAGAAGCGCCTTTGAGTCCCCCCTCCTGAGTCCTGGGCCACTCTGGGACCACCCAGCACTGGGGTGGAGCAGTACCCCAACTCCATTAATGGGTCCCAGGGTTCCGCTGGGAAGAAAAGGCCGAAACCTAGATGAGCATCCAGGTGGGCCCGTAACAAGCGGGTTGCTGCTTTTAGCCAGGAGCCTGCGAAGGGGTTGGCCTTGTGAGTGACCCTCTGGGGAGGGTCACAGAGTGATCTGACTGGGCCTGGTCTCCGCGGCCTCTGAGTCAGCAGCCCCACGGCTTCCTGCCCCCTGAGTTTACTTCTTTGAGGGAAGGTGTCCCAGGAGTCTGGAGTATGCTGAGCCCCCTCCCCCTCCCCCGCTGGTCCCCTGACGTGGGCAGGTGGGCCTGGGACCCCTTTGGGCCTCAGTTTTCTCACGTGCTCCAGGGGGCATGTGCCCGGCAGGCCAAGAACTTGTTGCGGGCTCCTGAGCAGGCCCGGGCCGTGAAGAGTCACGCGGCCTCCGTCTGCACGGCCTGTCGTGGTCAGCACACAGCGTTCCCGCTCCTGGCCACCCTTCTGGAGACCTCTGGGCTTGGCTCTGTCTGCATCTGGGCACCTGTACAAAGCCAGGGGCCCTGGGTACAGCCCAGCAGGTGCTCCAAGAGCCCGGGCTCCCCTCCCCGGGCTGTGCTCCAGTGCCTTAGTTTACCTTTCAGAGGCTGCCAGCCTTGGGCCGACGTGCCCCCTGCAGGCCTGGGAGAAGCCCGCGGACCCCCCCTCCCCTGTTGGGCTGTAACTTTAGCCTAAGCAGAAGATAATTGGGAAGGTCAGCCTTCTATTGTAAACAAAATGCTTTCCCCAACCTGGGATCAATTATTTTTGGATTATCTGCCTCCTCTGGTTCTCTGCCTTTTGTGGGGAGTTGCCTGGAATGTCTATGAAAGGGCTGGAGGGAGGCTCCCAGCCCAGGTGAGACAGCCCTGCCGTGTGGTGTGACTGCACCGGGGTGCGGGGTTCGCCTCTGCATGGAACACCTGGCTGCCGGGTAGAACTCAGAACCGGGACTCCAGAGCGACCCACCTGGTTCTGAGCCCGGCTCTCCCGGTGCATCTGAGACCCTGGGGAAGCCCGTCGGGGCCCCGGCCTCAGCCCCTCACGTGTGAAGGGAAGCAAGGCTAGTACCCACCTCAGAAGGCTTGAATTCTTGGTGCCGTTGATTTAGTATTTATTTACAAAGCACGTAGAGCTTGCCTGCCCGGGTATCCAGGCAACTGCGAGATTCCGGCTAAGCCTGGAGGGGGGCAGTGCCGGGGCTTGGGAAAGGGCCTCTGCTCGAGGCTGTATCTGAACCCGCTGATGAGAGCCGCCTCGTCTCCAGGAAGGGTGGGGTGGGGTGGGGGGGTGGGGTTGAGGCTGTGGGGTACTGCAGAAGGTGAAGTGAGCCAGACAGAATGCTGGGGGGGCGGGGGGGTCTTGACAGTTTAAGAAGTTTGGATTCTTGGGGCTGGAGCGATAGCACAGCGGGGAGGGCGTTTGCCTTGCACGCGGCCAACCTGGGTTCGATTCCCAGCATTCCATAGGGTCCACTGAGCACTGCCAGGAGTAATTCCTGAGTGCAGAGCCAGGAGTAACCCCTGTGCATCGCCGGGTGTGACTAAAAAAAAAAAAAATGTTTGGATTCTTGGGAGCCTGGAGTGATAATACAGAGGGTCGGGTATTTGCCTTGCGTACAACTGACCCAGGTTTAATCCCCAGCACCCCTGAGGGTCCTCAGAGTTCATCGGGAGTGATTGTTGAGCTCAGAGACTAGAGTAACCCCTGAGCATTGCCGGGTGTGACCCCCTCCCAAAAAAAAAAAAAAAGCACGAATTCTTGGGAGCCTGAGAAACAGCACAGGGGTTAAGACGTTTGCCTGCTTGTGGCTGACCCTGGTTCACTTCCAGCGTCTGAGGCCTCTGTTGGCCGGGCTGGCCCAGAGTACCCGGGCCTCTCCCGAGTACCACTCTCCGGAAAGTTTGGACTTGGGGAGAGAGATAGTACAGCAGATAGGGCACTGCCTGCGTGTTGTGTCGCCAACCTGGGTTTAACCCCGTATGGTCCTGTGAGCACCGCCAGGACTGATCCCTGAGTACAAAGCCAGGAGGAAGCCCTGAGCACTGCCAGATGTGCCCACTCCAAAAAAAAAAAACTAGTTTGGACTCTGGTGTGGTCAGTGGGTGCCGCTGGAGGCGTGGTGCAGGTAGGTAGGTGCTCTCCATGGTGAGTTCAGCCCGTGCTGGCGGTGACATTCCCCGGCTCTTCCTAGCTACTGAATGACACTGAGCCTGGACCCTCCTTCTCCCTTACCTGCCACAAAAGGGATGTAGGAATAGGGTGATCGAGGCTCACCACAGTTGAGGGCTTCCGGGTGTGGGCTGTTGCCCGCTGGCCCTGGGTGCGAGGGAGTTTGCTGGCCACCCGGAGAGAGGGCGCCCTCCACCCTGACCCTCCAGATGCTGCCGTATTATTTCACAGGGTCTGCGACATGTTTCTGGGGTTTCCAGTGGGATGTGGATGGCTCTATGGAGGAAGACAGACAGACAGACAGACGGGTTCAAGCTCCCTGGGACAGTGGTCAGGGACCGGGCCCTTGGGAGGAGAAATTTCAGGGAAAGCTGGAAGTGAATCAGCAGCTTTCTCTCCGAATGGCCCGGAGAGGGGTAGGGCTCGGCGGTTCTCGGGCACCACTTTGTCTATGAAGTGTGGGGTTCCCCCCCGCGGATTCCTCAGGCAGCTGCAGCCTCACCTGAGAGGTCAGAAACAGTATTTCCAGCGTGGCAGGTGCCGCGACCTCAGTGGACTCACCCACCTATGGTGGCCTGTGGCTCCATGCCAGTGCAAGGGAATTTCAGAAAGGACAGCCCTCCGGCACGCCCTGCCGACTCCTCTGGGCCAGGCTGCGGAGGGCCCGTCCCGCCCCTGGCGTTGTTAGCGCTTAGCCTCAGTGTCCCAGGGCAGGATCCTGTTGTGATTGTGTCTGAGGCCCGAGAGAGGGCACAGAGGGTAGGGTGCTTCCCTCGCATGCAGCCTGCCCAAGTTATACCTCCAGCGCCACACACGGTCCCCTGGAAGCCCACCAGGAGTGATCCCTGAGCACAGCTGGATGTGGCCCCCAAACCAGAAAGACATGGCAGTTAACAGACATTAAATTGTATAGTTCGGGGGCTGGAGCTATAGCACAGCAAGTAGGGCGTTTGCCTTGCATGCGGCCGACCCGGGTTTGATTCCCAGCATCCCATATGGTCCCCCGAGCACT
Source organism: Sorex araneus (assembly GCF_027595985.1). Lineage (NCBI taxonomy): Eukaryota > Metazoa > Chordata > Mammalia > Eulipotyphla > Soricidae > Sorex > Sorex araneus. The sequence goes on along the minus strand of NC_073310.1, from coordinate 3,236,711 downwards.
GCCAGGAATAACTCCTGTGCTTTGCTGGGTGTGACCCAAAAAGCAAAAAAAAACCCAAAATGCATAGTTCACGGTGCCGGAGAGTTGGGCCCACAGGGCTGAACACCTGCCTCGCAGGTGGAAGAGAGACCTGACTCAGTCTCCAGCATTGCTTGGGCCCCCCACATCACCGGGAGCAGCCCCCCACTCACACACAGCTGAGATAGCCACTGAGATCTCTTAAGGTACGAAATGGGGGGCTGGAGTGAGTGTAGTGAGGACACAGCTTTAACCCCGGCACGGCCTGTGGTCGCCCAGCACTGCCAGGGGTGACACCTGAGTGCAGAGCCGGGAGGAAGCCCAGAGCATTGCCAGGTATGCTCCCCCAATAAATAAAAATACTTAAACAGATGCATAAAATAAATAAATAATAAAATACATTAAAATGCATAAATAAATAAATTACCAGATTGAAGAGTTGGGAAAGGAAGAGCGAAATCTTTTAAGGAGCCGCATTAAGTTCTCATCAGGGTTCCAGACCCCTGGAAATGTAGGACTCAGGGCTAAAATACCCACAGGCTGGTCTGATCTTCATTTATTCCCCAGCGTGGGGGTGTGGGGGGGGTCGGGCCCTTTGCTGGGGGCGGGAGCGTCAGGAGCAGAGCAGATCCCTGGGCCCGCGTTGCTGAGTGTTGGACAGGCGCCGCAGCCAACGCTCGTTTGCCTCGAAAGTGAGCGTTTTTGTGCTGCAGCTTCCGTCTGGGGCCCACTTTCTCCCCCGAGGGGGCCCAGCTCCTCACACACGCTGGCAATTCTCGGTGGATGTTCCCACGATCGAAGGAGTGTAGTTCCAGTCTCACGAGGCCACGCACCCAGGGGCTGGGGGGACTGGGAAGGGGAGGGCTGAGGAAGTGGGGATCCCACTGCTGGCCCCCCGCAGGCAGCCCACATCCAGACTCCAGCTGAGGACGAGAGGCGGTGAGGACGCTTCTGGGTTTTTCCTTTCTGCGGGGCCTCGCCCGGGGGAGAGGGGGAGAGGTCCGCCCTCCCCCAGCCGCCCCCCTGGCCCGCGGCTCCTGGCTTAGGGGTTCAAGGCAATTGTGAGGCAGAAGCCGCCGGCCTTGCACATCGCTTGTTCTCGGGGTGCATTGTTTGGGGGAACTTCTGCGTGTTCTCTTATGTGTGTGCGTCTATTTATAGAAGCATTTGGCGCTCAGGACTGTTGCAGGGCCAGGACACCATCCTGTCCCAAGAGACGTGTGTGTGCCCTCTCTAGGGGCCCTTCTGCTCAGACACCCCAGGCCCCCTCCGAAGCAGGGAGTAGAGGAGGCCGGCCTGGGCGGGACCAGCAGGCCGCAGGGGGCTCTCAGTGGAGTCCCGTGGAGGTGAGGGAGGAGAGGCTGGTATTCAGGTGTGGGGGTTGCGTGGCCCTAAGCTGGGAAGCAAGGAGGTGTTGAGGCCGGTGGTCCCCGAGCCAGGTCCGGGCGGGCCCGTGCTGATGAGCAGCTGTTTTATTTTGGGCTCGGGCAGAGCTGCGGCTATATTTACCGTGCGCGGCGACCAGCAATCCGATCTGATTCAGCTCTCCCGGCTGACCCCGCCAGCTCCTGCGAGGCCCCCTGGCCTGGCCCTCTGGCCGAGGGAGAGTCCCCAGGCGGGGAGCGACTGGGCAGAACTGCACTTTGCAGTGGGGTCCAGGGCTGGTGCCAGCCGTTCCTCTGCCTGCTGTGTGGCCCCAGTGAGGGCACGCGTGCTGCCAGCCTGTGGGGTCAGGCTTCCAGGAACTGACCCGCCCAGAGTCACAGGGTTTCTTCCGGGGTCCCTTCCTCTTTGCTGGCCAAGCTGTCCAGCCCCAGAACCGCAGGGACAGCTGGCCAGGGGTGAGTCCCCAGATCAGTGCGCCCCCACTGCTGTATTTTCCAGCCAGATGTGGCTGATAGGTGGAGGGGGGAGGGACCTCTGCCCTGCTCAGCACCTGGCTTGGGGCTCACCTTCTCCTTGTACCCCAAATTTAAGAGGTGGAGGGGTCAGCGCTAGTCAGTGGGGAGTGCGCTTGCCTTGCTTGCAGGCGGCCCAGGTTCCATCCCCGGCACCTCAGCTGGTCTGCCAAGCACCGCCGGGAGGAAGCCCTGAGCATTGCTGGGTGTGACCCCAAACAAGAACAAACCCTTAGAATGGGGGTTTTGCTGCCTTCTCCCTAGAAGGGGTCAGCTTTGATTCTGCCCTGAGATGAGGGAGTTCCGGAAGCAGGGGTTTGGGCGTGCCCGGCAGTGCTGGCCCGCTTGCCCGCGGTGGAGGACTAAGCCAGGAACCAGTCCGGGCCGAGCCTGCGCTCTTCCTTTAACTGAGGTTTCTGAGCAGCTCCGAGGCCTGGTGCTGGGATGACACTTTGGCCGCCTCTGAGCTGGTGTCATGTGTCCGAGAGGACCAGCTTGGGGAGGCCATTGTCTCACCGTGTTCTCACGTGGCAGAGGACTGAGGGATCCTGGGGGATCCCATCACCTCCCCAGCGACCCACTTCCTGTCACCCTCAGCTGGGATGTTCTGTTTCAGCATACTCGGGCGGACAGGTTTGGGGAGACCGTCGCCTATTGTGATAGCCGTGTTAGGGAGCCCTTCTGTCACCTCCTTGGTCCATGGGCTTTGGAGCCACGTAGACTTGAGGTCAGACACCAGCCCCCCACCCCCCATGCTTCAGAGCCCAGAACCCTGGGACCGTGGGCTGCCCCCTCTCAGCCTGTTTCCTCCTTGGTGATGGAGCCGCCGTGTCACTCCAACCGCCGGCCCCGGATGGAGCCCGTTCCCTGCCGCTCTCCTGGGGCTGTGCCTGGCAGTGCTCAGGGAGCCGTGTGCAGCTGTGTGTGAGACGGAACCTGGCTCAGCAGTGTGCAAGGCAAACGCCCTCCCCGCTGTGCCGTCTCTCGGGCCATCCTGTCAGTCTTACTAACTTCCGTCATGGCTAGGGGACCACTCACCGCCCATGTCCCGCGGTGTCAGGTGCAGGAGGCCTGAACGCTGGAGGTGAAAGCAGGACACACACACACATACAAACACACACACACACACACACACACGTCACAGGACACACACACACACACACACACACACACACGTCGCAGGCCCATTTGAGCAGTGGCACCGAGAGATTGGAAGGATTGTGTGTGGTCCTGAGCTTTGGGTGTTTTTGTTTTATTTGGGGGTCTCCTGGCAGTGTTCACGGCGCCCTCCTGGCTCTGCACTCAAACATCACTCCTGGTGGGGCCTGGAGGGCTGTGTGTGGTGCTGGAGATGGAGCCCAGGGTGGTCACATGCAAGGCAAGTACCTGACGTGTTGTGCTGTCCTCCTGGCCCTGTCACCAGCTTTGTGAGTGGGGGAATTTGCCTGTTCTCCATGGCTGCGTGCAGGGGAGGGCTGTGTGGTGTGGCTGTGTGTCTGGTACGGGGGGAGGGGTGTCCTGCTTTCACCCCCAGCATGTGTGTGTGTCTGTGTCTCTGTGTGTGTCTCTGTGTGTGTCTGTGTGTCTCTCTGTGTGTTCTGCTCTCACCTCCAGTGTTCAGGCCGGCACCTGACAGTCTGGTAGTTTCCGGCCAGTGCCCCGCCGGCCAGTGGACGCGGCAGCCCAGCCCAGGCTCCTGGCTTGGCCCTTCCCTGGTTTCTGGTTTCAGCTTCCGGGACAGCGGGCCAGCACAGGAAGAGGACGAGCTGGCGGTGGGGCTGCAGCAGGAGGCACGTGCCTCTGGGGACACCCCCCCTTCTCCAGCGTGGGCAGCCTGAGGACAGGGCCCAGCCCTGTGTCCCCCACCCAGACACCGCTAGGAAACCTTGGGATTGGCGTTAGGCCACCCTGTCTTTAAAAGTCGAGATCCCCATTGGCACCGCCCAGGTTTACATGAACCGTTTTGTGAGGTCTGGGGCCAAAACCTTCGTGCAATCCTCAGCCCAGGAATTCTCTGGCACGGTCTGGTACAGGGGGACTGAGAAGCCATGCGAGTGTCTCCTGTAGCTCTGCCCGTGTTCGTCGAGTGTCGTACTGTCGCCAGATTCTGGCGGGCTTGTACCCCACGTCCACGGTCCCTTGCGTGGCGCCCTGTCCCTCTGTTTCCGTGAGGGAGTGGGGACCGGCTCACACAGGAAAGCGGGAGTGCTCAGAGCAGAGCGCAGGCCTGACTCGGCCCCTAGTACTCTCTGGGCAACTACACCCCTCAAGAGGACACTAGGACCCCCACGAGGACTGGGTGTCGGGTTGGGGGTTGGGTTTCTCCTGGCGGTGCTAGGGATCTGACCGGAACCGACCACGTGAAGAGCAAATGCCTTAGCACCGGCACTCTTTCCCCCAGAAGATTTTATTGGACATTTATTTGAATGTTTCTTTGGGCCACACTCAGTGGTATTCAGGGTTTACCCCTGGCTCGGTACTCCGGGATTACTCCTGGCAGGGCTCGGGGGACCACAGTGGGTGCCAGGGATTGAACCCGGGTAGAATGTGTGCGGGCCAGAGACCTCCCCTGCTATAGAGTTGCTCTGATCCCCCCCCCCTAGATTTCCCGTACTGTCAGTGGGACTGAGATTGCTAGGCAGGAGAGCAGTAATACAATAAAGCTGTTTTATTTTGGGAGGCACCCCTGAGGATTCCCAGCCAGGCTGTCGGGTAGATGCGGGAGTCCGAGAATACGGTGCTGCTGGGGTCCTTGGGTGCCAGGGGTCCCTGGGCAACTCTTGCCAGTGCTGGGGACCTCCAGGACTGCACCTAGCAGTGCTCTGGGGACCATTCAGTGCCGGGAATCAAACCCCAGTGCTAGAGAGGTGCCCTAACCACTGCACTATCTCATGGCCCCATGTGTACTTTTTTTTTTTTAACCTTTGGGCCATACCCAGCCATGCCCAGGGGACCATGTGGTGCCAAGCCCGAGACCCTTGGCTCTCGCACGCGCATGCTCACCCGCGTGTGCTCCCAGCCCTTTGAGCCATTCCTGGGCCCCAGTAGAGGGCATTCAGAGTGGCCCAAAGCACAGAACCAGTAGTTCGCCTTCCTTGGACGTGGTTCCTGAGTCAGCTTTGCCCCCTTGGCAGACCTGGGAACTGAAGCCCCGACAGTGGAAGCGACCGGCCGGTGTCCTGCAGCTTCAGATTGGACTGAAATAGGGTTCGAGCCGGCTTCTGCCGGAGCCCGAGCTCCGGACCCCAGCCCTGGGAGTGGCTCCGGGGATGGCCAGGAACGGGGCCCGTTGTTAACGGCGTGGGCTGCCTTCCCTGCCGGCCCCTGCTCTGAGCCTGCCAGGCCTGTAGCGGACAGTCCAGGAAGGCCCTTTATCTGTACTGCATTCCTGCCCCTGGCCCGCTGCCCGCTGCCCGCACTATCTGATCACCCTTCACATGAGGGTGCTTGCAAGGTGAGAAGCTGCGGGTGGCAGGTGCCCCGAGTCACCCCAGATCTGTGCGCCTCCAGGAATTGGGGGGGGTGTAACGGGCACATCAGTTTAGGCTGATGGAGGCGGTGGCCACAGGGCTTTGGAACAAGCCCGCCCATGGCATGACCACAGCCTGGACTTCTGAGAAGCCTCTGGGTGCCCTGTGGGTCCGGCACTGTTCTCAGAAAGGGCCAGGCCTCGCCTGGTGGCCCCGAGTCTACGCACCCACCCACCCGTCCTTGTCCTCACAGCTGGGCATGGAGCGGGCACGGTCAAGGGCATGTGCAGCCAACAGGAAAGGTGCTTGGCTGGCAGGTTTTGTTTTGGGGCCACACTCGGGGCGCTCAGGGGCTGCTCCCCACTCAGTGCTCAGGATTGTTGCCAGCTGTGCTGGGGTCCCATGTCTGGGATCAAACCGGGGCTCTAATATCTATGCATCGCATGTGCTCCCACCCCCCGAGCTCTCGCCAACCCGTCAGCTGTCGGTTTTGGTTTGGTTTGGGGGCCGCACCCCGCTGTGTTCAGCGTTTGGTCTTTCCTGGAGGCGCTTCGGGTCCCCGTGCTATGTTGGGGGTTGAAGTTGGATCTGCCGCATGCAGGGCGGTGCCTCAGCCTCTGTCCTCTCTCTCTGCTGTCTCTCCAGTCCCATCAGCGGCTTTCATCGGGCTTCTCTGGAGGGTAGCGGGGTGGATTGTCAAATGTGGTGCCAGGGATCGAACCCGGGTCAGCCACATGCATGGCAGGTGCCTACCTGCTATATTCTCTCCAGTCCCCAGCAGCAATTGCTTTTGGTTTGTTGGGTTTTGGGATTTGGGGTTTAGTTTGGTTTGGTTTTTAGATAACACTGGGCAGGGTGGGGGGCCGGGGCTGCTACTCAGAAATTGGGGGTAGCTCCCGGTGGTGCTTCGAAGACTATATGGTGCTGGACAGTGACCCCCAGCCTTCTGCATGCAAAGCATGTGGGCATGTTCCCGGCTTTTTTTTTTTTTTTTTTACTGGCGGTAAAACTGCCTGACGTACCACTTCCATTTTTACCGTTTCTGCTGATTTGCATAATGCGAGCAGTGGGCAGTTTGGGGCGGGGGGCTCGCCAGGCAGGAGCCTGCAGGTAGCTGTCAGCCTCATCCTGTGACGTCCCATAGGGGAGGAGGCAGTTCAGGCTCCGTGGCTTCCCCCCCCCACGCGGCCCCTGGGCAGCAGGGCCGGGGTTCAGACCAGGCAGCCTGGGCCCCAGCCCCGCTTCCTTCAATCCGCGTGAGGGCCGGCATCGCCCCCATCAACAGATGTGGAAACGGAGGCTCAGAGAAGCCCAGGGGGGTGGGGAGTCCCGGGGCCTGGGCCACGCTGACCCCCGGCCCCTGTGCCCTTCCTGCAGGTCGCGATGGTGGAGGTGCAGCTGGACGCGGACCACGACTACCCGCCGGGGCTGCTCATTGCCTTCAGCGCCTGCACCACGGTGCTGGTGGCCGTGCACCTGTTCGCGCTCATGATCAGCACCTGCATCCTGCCCAACATCGAGGCCGTGAGCAACGTGCACAACCTCAACTCGGTCAAGGAGTCGCCGCACGAGCGCATGCACCGCCACATCGAGCTGGCCTGGGCCTTCTCCACCGTCATCGGCACGCTGCTCTTCCTGGCCGAGGTCGTGCTGCTCTGCTGGGTCAAGTTCCTGCCCCTCAAGAAGCAGCCGGGCCAGGCGCGGCCCACCAGTAAGGCCCCGAGCGAGGGCGCGGCCGTCAACGGCAGCGCGGGCGGCATCACCCCGGGCCAGGCCGCCGCCATCGCCTCCACCACCATCATGGTCCCCTTCGGCCTGGTCTTCATCGTCTTCGCCGTCCACTTCTACCGCTCCCTGGTCAGCCACAAGACGGACCGGCAGTTCCAGGAGCTCAATGAACTGGCCGAGTTCGCCCGCTTGCAGGACCAGCTGGACCACAGGGGGGACCACCCCCTGAACCCCGGAAGCCACTATGCCTAAGCTCCCCCCACACACACACGGGCACTTCAGCGCTTTGGCCTTAGCCCGTCCCGGGCAGAGGGGGGAGGGAAGAGGCTTTTTGTAATGAGAAACTCACAGCACTTTGGAACTTTCCTCTGAGACAATCAGCACTTCCGTTCTTCCAGCTCCGGGTCCTCCCGTTTGGAGACCACCGGTGGGGGCCAGCGTGGGGACAGACACTGCCTTTGTCCCTCCTTCCCCCCCCCCCCCCCCGTGCCGGTGCCACCTGGTTGCTTCCTGCCCCCTTCCCCCTCCTCCCCGTTCAGGGTCGAGTGTGTGCGTGTGTGTATGTGTGCGCGAACACAAATATATTCATAAGGGACACCTCGCGCGTCTGTTAGCGGAGCCCGGGCTGCGGGGACGATGTCGCCGGGGCTCCAGGGGCGCAGCCTCTGAGCACGTTGTTTTCCATTCTCGGGAAATTTCGTGAAGAGTAAGGAGGCGTCCAGAGCGCCCAGTGCTGTTCCGCACTCCCCGCGCCCCTCCTTGCTGGCGTTCTGTGGCCTGCTGGGCACTGTTTTCAGTGTCAGTTTTTGGGCCACACCTGGTGACACTCAGGTTACTCCTGATTCTTCTCAGGAGTCATTCCTGGTGGTGCTCAGGGGACCATGTGGGATGTTGGGGATCGAACCCAAGTCAGCGGCATGCCAGGCAAACGCCCTCCCCCTGTGTACTGTCGCTCCGGTCCCTGGTGTGACTTTGTTTTATGTGTCTTTCTGCTTAAAAACACACTGTTGACCGGTTCCCAGTGGGGCGGGCCTCACGCAGGTCTTAGCCAGGCCCATCCCAGCCCTGAGGCAAACCCGCATGGGAAAGAGGAGGGAACCAGCACTAGGATTGCATGGGGCTGGGGGCGTGGCTCAGGGGCAGACCAAAGGCCTGGCAGGGGGCGACTCTGGTGCCATCCCTGACATCAGAGATCAGAATTTTTGTGTAGATTTGCAAATACCGAAACCTCCAAGTCCTTCCTTGGAGCGCCCTTTCTGCCTCAAGGCAGGTGGGGGGGGCACCCTCGGGCCTGTGGCCAGCCCTGGATCCCCTCCCTGGCCCCCAGAAGGGAGTGTCCGTGCCCTGACCCTCTCACTCAGTGCGCTCCCCTCAGAACCACCGTGAGGGCCTCCTGTTTCCAAGCTGACGCTCCCTCCTGACCCCCGGGCCTCCCTGCATTCTTGGCAGCGTCCCTCTGGCCCTCGCAGGTATGTCCGCCGCGCGGGTGGAGGCCTGTGGGGTGCAGTGTGCCACCCGAGCTCCCTCGCCCCTCCGTGGCACTCCCGGCCCCTGCATTACCGTCACCAGGTTCTCCTTTATTGTCACACACTCAGGAATAGTTCCAACCAGGGGTCTGCCAAGGAACAGGCGTCACCTCCGCCAGCCTGGGGGCAAGTGTGAGCACCCCACTGGCAAAGACTGGTCCAGTGCTAGGTGGGCAGGGCGCCCTCGGAGGGTGCCCCAGCTGGGCCCAGAACCCGCGGGCTCCTGCAGCGGGGACCATGCCAGCCTGAGTTGTTGGTGACACCAGCTGGTTTTCTCCTGAAGCTCCAGGTTCACTGCCAAGGCAAGGGGTTGCTGGGAGCCGGAGCTCAATGCCGCTGCTCTCGGGCCCGCGTTGCCCATGCCAGGAGGGGCTGGCACACCAGGCTCCACCAGACGGCGCCAGGGGTGGGGCCAGGGCAAGCCACCCCTGGGATGTCCGAGCAGGACTCGCGTGAACCGGTCTTTGAGCTTTGGAGGGGAGTTTCCACGGGGACTGGCCTCCCCCTTCCATGCCCCAAGCCCGTGGGCACACCAAGGGTGGCAATGACTCGCCTCACCTGGCCCGAGGCGAGCTCCTGGGCTGCGTCGGTGCAGAGCCTGTGTCCCGAAGTCCTGCTGGGCTACTCGCCCGACTCGCTCTCTCCTTCCTGTGCTTTCATGAACTGGGCTAGGGCTTCCTCCAGCACGCCGTCGGGGTCCACAAGTTTGATCTGGAGGGAAACGGTCAGATCGGGGTGCGTGAAAGCCCAGGCTGGTGGATGCGGAGGATAACGCCAGCCTCTGGGCGCTGCCCGCCTCCGTGGGAACACTCAGCTGGACACCGAGCCATGTCTGCTGTCTGGGCAGGCAGGTGTGGCCCAGGTTCCATTCTTTTCTCTCTCTTTCTCCTCCCTCTCTCTCACCTCTCTTTCTCCGCCCCTCTCCCCACTCTCTCTCTCCCCCTCTCTTTCTCCTCCCCCCCTCACAGGGCTGCCCACCTCAGGAATGGGGAACTGTGTGGGCTGGGGGGCTTCGTCGCGGCCAAAGTCGATCATGGTGCCACACTTGGCCACGTCGTCCACCCAAAAGCCTTCGAACAGCTGCCCGCGGTCCAGGTGGAAGAAACGGCCCTTCCCGTTCTTCATGCCTTTCTCCCACTGGCCCTCGTAGCGGTTTCCATTCTCTGGGGAAAGTACGGGGGGCATGAGTGCTGGGCACAGCAGGCCGGTGGGCGGGCCGGCCCCTCTGTCACCTCTGGGTGAGACCATTCTGCCCAGGAGCTGGAGGAACCACGCTGATGGAGCGTTTGTGCCCCGGGGTCCACTGTTTGCAGAACAAATGTGGCTCATTTCCCTGAACTTGAATTCTCTCAGCCTCCTTTCCCGGCGGCACCGGTCCAGCCTGGCAGGCTGGCATTCCCACACTCGGCTGGGCGGGTGTCGCGCTTCCTGACTTTCCTCCTCAGACAGAGCTGGAAGGGACCACACCTCCTCCCGCTGTTTGTAGAAGGCTCTGCATGTGTGTGTGTGTGTGTGTGTGTGTGTGTGTGTGTGTGTGTGTGTGTGTGTGTGTGTGATTGCAACTGGAGAGCAAGAGCCCAAGCTTTTTCTTTCTTTTTTTTTTGGGGGGGGGCCACACGTGGTGGTGCTCAGGGTTCACTCTTGCCAGTGCTTGGAGGACCATATGGGGTTCTGGAGACTGAACCGGAGTCAGCCACATGCAAACCAAAGGCCCCAGCTCCAGGAGCCCAAATGTCCAACCCCACAGAGTGAGAACAGGGGAGCTCATGCTTCCTGGCATCACATGGTCTCGGCTGGCCCCTTACCCCTTTCAGCCCACGTTCCTGTTTGTGAAGCGGAAGTCACAGAAGCACGCGCATGCTCACACTCAATGGTTGGGAAGTCAAATGAGCACACACAGAGGAGGCTTAGTGGAATTCAGTATGGACGGGCCAGTCAGCGCCTCTCTATATGGGCAGGACACGGGTTTCAGGAAGTCTGACTGGCGGGAATGTGCTGGGCTGCACTGGCCCTGTTTGCTGACCCTGCCCACTGCAAGGCTGAGGGGTGTGCAGCTCTGAGCACCTGCTCGCAGACACCGGGCTGCGCCCTGCACCACACGGGGCTCTTCTCACCTTCCCCACACCCTGACTCACGTGTGTTTGCCCAGATGTGTCTTCACTGTGGTGCCCTGGGTCCTCACCTGCAGGCAGGCACTCTGTCCCCGAGCCACATCCCCATCTCCACATTTACCTGCATTATACTGATGAGGACTCGGGGGTACAGAGTTTCAGCAAACTGACAAGCCTATGGCAGAAACCGAGGCCTGCAGGCCCCAGAGCCCAGACCTGAGGCAGTGACGGTGCGAAGCTGCACAGTAAGCTTCTTTGACTCGGCAGCTAAGAGGTGGCTGGGCAAACAGGCATGCCCCAGGCGCAGGTGCTGGTGAGGGGAACACAGCTGCCTATCCCCAATCCAGCCTAATCATGGGAAACTGAAATGGGAAACTGAAAAATTCAGGGAGGGGAGGGGAGTGCTCAGGGGTCATTCCTTGCAGTGCTCAGGAGAGCATCTGGTGCTGAGGATGGAACCTGGCTTCCTGCATGCCAAGCGGGTGCTCCAGTCTCTGGAGCTCTCGGGCCCATGGAGCACTTTTTTCTTTTTTTTTCTTTTTTTTTTTTTTTTTTTGCTTTTTGGGTCACACCTGGCGATGCACAGGGGTTACTCCTGGCTCTGCACTCAGGAATTACCCCTGGCCGTGCTCAGGGGACCATATGGGATGCTGGGATTCGAACCGGTCGGCCACGTGCAAGGCAAATGCCCTACCCGCTGTGCTATAGCTCCAGCCCCCCCATGGAGCACTTTTGACCCCAAGCTGTGTGATCTGAATGAGTGAGTGAGTGAATGACAACCTCTTCATTTGTAAAGGGATGCAAAGAGCATCAGCTTCATGGGAATTGTGAAATCGGCCATCTCAGAGAGAGCAAGCGAGGAGCACTTGCTGGAGGTCTGTCCATGAGAAACCCTCTTGCATGTCACAGACCCATCCACCAAACTGCTGGTTCGCGGTACTTTGGGGTGCCAAGGATTGAACCCGTGTCAGCTACATGCAAAGCAAGAGCCCTAACTGCTGCCCTAACTGCTGTCCTATCTCTCCAGCCCCGCCTCCCCCATTCACGGCAACCCACACCAGAGAGAGGCTATGCGGGGCGTGGCCACACACGGTGCCAGAAGGCGGGGCCTGAGGGGGTGCGGTGCTTATGTGGGCGTGGTCAAGTTCTCAGGGGCGTGGCTAGATGTGCGTGAGGTCACGTGTCATAAGGAGGCAGGGCTTATGGGCAAGGCTGCACAGTCCAGACTGCGGACTTTGCAGGAGGTGGGGTTTGAGGGTCTTTGAGGGTCGCGGTCAGGTGGGGGCCCGGCGGGACACTCACTCAGCCGCAACATGCCCTCCCCTTCGGGCTTGTCGTCGTACCACTGGCCTTCGTAGATGTCTCCGTTGCTGTAGTACATGCGGCCCCACCCAGTGCGTCGGTTGCTACACCACTCACCCTCGTAATATTCCTTGGGTCCAAAGAACTGGATGCCATAGCCCTGAAAGCACGCCCCCGTTCAGTGCCACCGGCCCTCCCACATGCCACACACCTGGGCTGCTTTTACGCTGCCCCCCGCAGCCCGTCCTTCCTCTGCCCTGCCATGCCCGCTAGACTTCCCTGGCTCCGCACTCGGGAATCAGTCCCGGCGGTGCTCAGGGACCCGTGTGGGATGCCGGGGATCGAACCCGGCTCGGCCGCGTGCAGAGCGAGCGCCCTCCCCGCTGTATTATCGTGGGTTCGTCCCTGTTTCTAAGGGGGCCTTGCAGGACTGTGACCCGTTTGGGCGCTTCTCGCTCGGGGACACTCTGTCTGCCTCTTATCCCTCAGGACCATCCTCTGTCCTCTCTCGTGCTGGGGCCCGGGCCCGGCCTCTGCTTTCTTGTTCTCACTTTCCCAGCCACCCCCATCGCGTATCCAATGCCAATTCAAGGGAGGCTCTCATAAGAGGGAGGCCCAGGGGAAAGAAAGCCAGGAAACTATCGGGGACAAGCAGGGGGGAGGCTGGCGGCAGGGGCTCACTTCATGGCTCCTCCCAGGCCCTCTCCTCTGCTTCCTGTTTCCTGGCTTTTGTTCTGAGAGGCCCTCAGGATCCCCCACCCCTTCCTTCTCCCACCCACACAGTAGCCCTCCTCCCCACACCCGGTCAGACACCTCACACGGTCGCACGCGCACCATGCACTCACCGATTTCTTGTCACCTTTCCACCAGCCCGAGTATACTCTCCTGTACCTTCCAGTCTCTTTCTCAGGAAGGCTGAGGGTCCCATAGCCATCTCGCTTTCCAAACTTCCAGTCCCCCTCATAGATGGCACCTTTCTTCCAGATTTGTGTTCCTTTCCCTGAGATACACAGAGAAGTCAGTGCTGCAGGCACGGCCTCCACCCTGCTGGACATGGTGATGGCAGGCTTTGTCTCGGCCTGGATTCTAGGGCCCTCAGACCTGGTGATTTGGGAGCAGGAGACGGCTCAGTGGCAAAGGCTGATCGCAGGTGCTGCTGGCATGAGCGTGATCTGGGCAGTTCTGCTGGTGGTGTGCTGCCAGCCGTACCACAGCCAGGCGAGTGCAGGCACTGAAACTTAAGATGTTTAGTTTGGGCGCTTGGTTTGCCTAAGGCTCACCCAGGTTGGATCCCCGTACCCCATATGCTCCCCTGAGTGCAGAGGCAGGAGTCAGCGTTTGCACGTGGTGGACTCGAGTTCGATCCCCGACATCCCATATGGTCAGCCCTGAGTACAACCAGTGGTGGCAGAAAAGATAAAAACAAAAGGTATGTTTTGAGGATGGAGAAACATATGGCTCAGCAGGAGAACTTTCATGTTACAAGTATGAGGTTCTGGGTTTGGTTCCCAGCACCACTAAAAAAATGTTCAAGGGTCTGGAGCTGGAGAGATAGTAGTTTGTAGGACACTTGCATTACACACGACTGACCCAGTTCAATCCTCGGCATCCCATATAGTACCTAAAGCCCTGCCACGATTCACCTCTGAGCACCACTGAATGTGGCTCAAACCATCCCCAAAATATTATTTGAGCATTGTGGATACAAATGTGACCTGCGGTGTCTGATCATGTGAAGGGCTACAGCTCATGTAACACAGGCCCAAGCCTGGATCTTATGGGATATAGGGGCTAAAACCCTACTGGTCACATGCAAGGCAAGCACCGTTTATAACTGCTCTTAAAATTGTTAGTGTGTCAGAGAGATAGCACAGTAGGCAGGGCGTTTCCCTTGCACACGGTTAACCCGGGTTCGATTCCCAGCATCCTATATGGTCCCTGAGTAATTCCAGGAATAATTCCTGAGTGCAGAGCCAAGAGTAAGACCCTGAGCATCGCCGGGTGTGACCCCAAAAGACCACCACCAACAACATTGTGCTTGGTTTTCAGCCACATCTGGCCGTGTTCAGGGATTTCTTCTGGTTCTGAGCTCAGGATTCGAACCCGCACCCACCCCACACGCTGCACGACTTCCTCTTCGACTTCTTCAATCTTATTTTCTAACAGACTCTCAATTCAGGAAGTTGGCATCGGTGGGCTCCGCCCCCTGGCAATTCTAGCCAATAAGCCTCCATACCCAGCTCCCTATGATTGGTTAAGTGAAGTGCACGTGACCCACGTTAGACCAATGAAAGTCAGTTCCTTTTAGGCTCTTTGAGGCCTTGTGGGCGTCTGAACTGCTACAGTGAGTGATTTAACTCTCTGGAAGGGAACTAGGGAGAAGGAACTGAGTTAAATGAACCCGGGGTCACTCCTGATGAACTCAGGAGATGGTTGCGGTGCCCAGGATCAAACCCGGGCCGTCGGCGTCTCTACGGGCCCGTGGCCTTTGCTTAAAATTCACCACCACCACCCAGGCAGCAGAGCAAAGCCAAGAGGGTGGGGAGAGGCCAAGTTCCATTTGGCCTCAGAGTCCGGCCGTGCCCGAACTTGTATTGATTGCTTAAGCCGGCCCACGTGAGTTTCTGTCTGCAACCACCCAAACAGACTGGGCAGATGCCCGTGCCATCAGAGCCCCGAGCAGGAAGGACGTCGGGAGACCCGCAGGGCCAGCATCGGAGGGCACCGGGGCCTTGCACACACACCCTCGCCCCGCTCCCACGTCCGCTGGGACCCGGTACTACTAGAAGAAAGTGAAGGTTTGAGGGCGCAGGAACCAAGCCAGAGACAAAGGGGCGCAGCTTGCCTCGGGATCTCAGCACAGAATCAGCCCCCGAGGCGGCCCAGAGAGCCAGACTGAAGGCTGGAGACGGCGGGTGAGGGAGGCCCAGGCAGGTGGAGCAACAGACTGTTTGCAGCAGTCTTGGCTCCAGCGGAGCGAGAACAGGAGCCAAAGAGGAGAGTGAGGCAGGTCAGATGCTGGCAAAGCCAGAGCCACAAGGCGGCGGGTGACCCACTAGGGCCCACCCACTAGGCCACCTGGCAGGGGCCGCCCGATGGGGACGGGGGCTTCAGAGGAGAGTGCCAGGGGTGCCACCAAGCACAGAGCTTTTCAGCCCTCTTCATCTCACCTGCCACTCTCTCACCTGGATCTTGACCCAGCTGGAGGCCAGAGCGCAAAGCATGCTGGGAAGTGTAGTTCTCTGGTCCAGAGTAAAGCAAGTGGGAGGAGGCCACATCAGCAGGAGTGAGTGCTCCTAGGGCCAGCTTGGGAGGCCCTGCCCCCAAACCAGGGTGCAACATCAGTGAGCACCACAACTGAAGAGACTTGCCCCCGAGAAATGCTGGGCATCGGTGCTGCTCCCAACCAACCCCCACAGGAAAAGTTTTGCAAGCTCCCAGGCCAGAGAGGATGACCTGTGGAGCATATGAGATTCCCCTCCCCCGAGACCCCCTTCTCCCTCCAGCAGCCAGATGGGGACCTGACTCAGAGTGTGAGCGCCGGGCACCAGCACTGCTGGCCTCACTGGCGCGCTGGCCTGGAGCCTTCTGTTCCCCTCCCCACTTCCCAAAGGAGCCAAGAGCAAGACTCAGTCAGGGTTCCTGGAGGGTTGCTCTTACCTCAGGAGGTGCCTAACAGCCCGGACAGCAAAACCTTACACACACACACACACACACATCTCTGACTCTGGCAGCCACACTGGCTCTTTGTCCCTTTGCTCCACCTGTTCTTGCTGCCTGGACAGTAATCCCTGCAAATCACAGACTGACTCCCTCACTTTCTTTTTTTTTTTTTTTTTTTGCTTTTTGGGTCACACCCGGCGATGCACAGGGGTCACTCCTGGCTCCGCACTCAGGAATTACCCCTGGCGGTGCCCAGGGGACCATATGGGATGCTGGGAATCGAACCCAGGTTGGACGCATGCAAGGCAAACGCCCTCCCCGCTGTGCTATCGCTCCAGCCCCGACTCCCTCACTTTCAAGTCTACGCTTTAACCCATTTCTCTGAGGTAAGATCACACCACTGTAGCACAGCGGGGAGGGCGTTTGCCTTGCACGCAGCCGACCAGGGTTTGATTCCTCCCTCTCTCTCGGAGAGCCCAGCAAGCTATGAGAGTATCCTGCCCACACAGCAGAGCCTGGCAAGCTCCCGGTGTCGTATTTCATATGCCAAGAACAATAACAAGCCTCACAATGGAGACGTTACTGGTGCCCACTCGAGCAAATTGATGCACAATGGGAGGACAGTGCAGTGCTAAGATCACACTGTTCAATTCTGTAAACTCATAATGCCACCATTTTGGGACCTGGCGCGACAGCACCGTGGGGAGGGCATTTGCCTTGCACATAGCCAATCCCAGGCATCCCAAATGGTTCCCTGGGCACCGCCAGGAGTAATTCCTGCCCCCAAGCCCGAAATAATAAAAAAATAAAAGAAGAATGCCCGTCTGCAGACCTGGTCTGTGCTGCCTTGTGTCCGTTCTCACCATTCTAGCCTCTGCTGCAGTTATTTGTCGGGTGGGTCGTGCCCGTTGTATGTGGCCTGCCAAGGGCAGGCATTGATTTTCACTGGAGCTCAAAGGCTAGCAGAGTCCCTAGCACACAGTAGGTGTGCAACTCAGTGTCGGGAAGCCAGTGTGAGGGGAGCTATTCCTGCCTCTCAGGACCTCCCGTGTTCAGCACAGGTTGGGTACATCCTCCTCTGGGTACCAGGAATGAAAGTTTGTTTGTTTTGAGGGGGCGGCACCCGATGGTGCTCAAGGCTTACTCCTAGCTCTGCACCCAGTGATCACGCTTGGTGGTTGCTAGGGGCAACCATATGGAGTGCCGAGGAGGGAACTCTGGTCACCACATGCAAGGCAAATGCCCTACCTGCCATACCACTGTTCTGGCCCCGCAGTATCAGGAGTGATGAAGATGAAGAAGCCGACTGGATCAGATTCTGTTTATTTGACGGCGAGGGCGAGCCCAGCCGTGCTCAGGCCTCACTTGACCATAGACGGTGCCGGGGATTTGAACTGGGGTCAGCAGGATGCAAGACAAGTGCCTTAACCCCTCTCTCTCTCCTGCCCACATGGACCAGTTATTTTCCTCGTTTTGGACCTGTGCAGAGCTGCTGAGGGGCCCTCCGTGCTTGGTCCTCAGGGGTCCCTCCCGGAAGTGTGCAGGGTTGAAGCCCAGACTCCTGCCTCCAGGGTACGTGCTCCAGCCCTCGAGGCTCTCCCCCACCACCCTCCGTTTGGTTTGGGGGCAGCCTGAGATCCAGAGAGAGGGAGGTGACACACCCCAAATCACACAGCTCCTCGGCGTGGGGGTGGAGGTGACTCACTGGGGCGTTCGTATCCTGCAGGCACGAAGCCTGGCTCAATCCCAGCATCCCCCCAAACCCAACAAAACTCAGGGTCCTCCTTGCTCTGAGTGCAGGGGTGTGCGGCCCCCATGAGCCGCCCGCGGTTGGAAGCAGACAGAGCCGGGCCGGCAGCATGAGGCCTGGCCTCGAAGTCAGGGCGGGGGCCACCGAGGAGACTGGTTCATACTATAGGTGTGGGGATCATCCGTGGAGGAAGCCTCAGAGCACGAAGGTTCTAGATTCCCGTGTACCCCACCCTTAGAGAGCCTGCAGGATTCCCCCTTCTCAAGGCACCTGCAAAAGATGCACTTGAGGAAGGTCCAGGGCCCGGGTCCCCCAGGGCAGGGATGGGGTCTGAGCCCCAGAGCCAAGGGTCTCGCCCTCCGGGGGAGCCCTGGGCCTCTCCTGCCCCCCGCCACCGGGCCGGGCGCCCTTACCGTGTTTCAGGTTGTCCTTCCACTCTCCCAGGTAGCGGTCGCCGTTGACGGCGTACACCTGGTGCCGGATGCCATTCCTCTGCGCCTTGCGGTCCCACTCCTTCCACGGGGGCAGCGACTTCTGCGGGCACTTGGTCACCGGCATGCCACCACCTACTGCTGTGGTCACAGGGCAGGCAGCAGGTCAGACGCTCCGGGCTCAGCTCACGGAACACCCAGAGGCCGGGGGTTCCCTGGGCTGGAGCCGGGCCCCGGAGAGCAGCGGGAGATGACTTGTGGTGGACGCAGCCTCTCCCGCCTCCTGCCATCTCCGGGGCCCCTGTAAAGGTAAGGCTGATGGCACAATTACTTGGGCACCCAGGGAAACCAGGGAAGGAGGTTTGTGATGACATCAGGGACAGTCTGACCCCAGGCAGGGGTGACTGTCACCTGTTTCAGGCCCAGCTGGCCACTGAATGTGGACGCTGTGCTGGCTTTCAAATTGGAGTCTGACCTGGAGCAAGCAGGGGTATGATGCCTGGGCCTAGTTCAGAGGGTCCGAGGGCAGCCAGGCAGGGCTGAGAGGCAACTGCTGGGCACAGGGGGGTCACCCCTACCCCCCACTTCGAGCCCCTTGTTCCTGCCTCTTCTGTCTGAGAGATGAGAGTGGAAAAGCCCAGTGCCAGTTCTGGTGCCGGGGGCAGGGCGCAGACCTGGGACACAGTAGGCACAGACTCACAGCCAGCTCGGCTGGGAGCTGGGAGTAAGCCCTGACCACTGCCAGTGCGGGCAAAACAAAAGAAAGCAAAACAGGGACTGGAGCAATAGCACAGCGGGGAGGGCATTTGCCTTGCACGTGGCCGACCCGGGTTCGATTCCCAGCATCCCATATGGTCCCCTGAGCACCACCAGGAGTAATTCCTGAGTGCAGAGCCAGGAGTAACCCCTGAGCATCACTGGGTGTGACCCAAAAAGCAAGAAAAAAAAAAGAAAAAGGAAAAGAAAAACAAAAGCTGAAAAATTTTAAAATATGTTCAGTTTTTGTTGTTTTTTTTCCCCTTTTTGTGTTTTGCACGTGGCTGACCAAGGTTCACTCCCCAGTGCCCTAAGCACTGCCAGGAGTGATCCTTAGCACAGAGCCGGGAGTAAGCCCTAAGCACTGCTGGGTATGGCCCAACATTTGTCAAAAAAGAAAAAAATTGAATTAAAAAAAATTAATGGGAAAGGCCAGAGAAATAGTATAGCCAGTAGGACATCTGTCTTGCACGCGGCCAACCCAGGTTTGATCCTCAGCACCCCATATGGTCCCCTGAGCACCACCAGGAGTGATTCCTGAGTGCGGAGCTAGGAGTAACCCTTGAGCACTGTTCGGTGTGGCCCCCAGGTCCCCAAATAAATAAATAAATAATAAAATAAAATTTCAAATTAATCAGATTCAATCCCTGAAACACCTGTGATCCTCCAGGCCCTGCCAGGGGTGATGCCTGAGCACTGAGCCAGGAGTAAACCCTGCACACCTCGGGATGTGGCCCAAAAAACAAAACAAAAGAAACTAAATTAGTGAGGGGAAGCAGTCACAGGTTCTAAAGTCACTGTTTTTTTTTTCTCTTAGTTCCATGAATTAAACTTTAATTCATGGGAAAAAATGGAAATAAAAATAAACTTTAATTCAGGGACCCAGGAGAGGATTCAGTGGTCTGGAACCTCCTCTCCGTGAGAGGCCTGGGTCAGTTCCTTCAATCACACGGGGCCCAAGAAATTCTGGGAATGGGGCCGGAGCGATAGCACGGTGCATAGGGCATTTGCCTTGCATGCGGCCGACCCGGGTTCGATCCCCGGCATCCCATATGGTCCCCCAAGCACCGCCAGGAGCAATTCCTGAGTGCAAAGCCAGGAATAACCCCTGAGCATCGCTGGGTGTGACCCAAAAAGAAAAAAAAAAAAAGAAATTCTGGGAATAGTCTCTGGCACTGCTGAGTGTGGCCTGAAAATCAAGAAATTTTTTTTTTTTTTTTTTGCTTTTTGGGTCACACCCAGCAAAGCACAGGGATTACTCCTGGCTCTGCACTCAGGAATTACCCCTGGCGGTGCTCAGGGGACCATATAGGATGCTGGGAATCGAACCCGGGTCTGCCATGTGCAAGGCAAACGCCCTACCCGCTGTGTTATTGCTCCATCCCCACGAGAAAAAATTTTTTTATGATTTTTAATTTTTTTTTCTACAAAAGAAATGTTTAAGGAATTTTGTTTTACTGAGGGGTCAGAGAGATAGTACACTGGGGAGGGCATTTGCCTGGCATGCAGACTACTGGGTTCGATCCCCGGCATCCTGGATGGTCCCCTGACACGGCCAGGAGTAATTCCTGAGTGCAGAGCCAGGAGGAGCTCCTGAGCATTGCCAGGTGTGGCCCGAACAAAAACAAAAGTGTTTTTTACTGAGCATATGCTGCCGGAGCACACATGTGGCTGCCGCGCCCATGTGCTGCCTGAGTCCATGTGGTGCTCGAGCACATGTCCCCTTATCCCTCTTCTGAAGACAGTAATGTCATATGTCCATACTTAGTGCTGGATTGTGCCCTGAAGCTCTCTCTCCACTCTGGAGAAACCCGTGTTCTCTCTTGAGCGCGTTACTCTCTCTCTTCTGCCACTTCCTCAAAACTTCCAAATAAACCTGTTTTTACTGAAAAAAAAATTTATTTTACTTCATTAATTAACTGAAAAGAAAAAAATCAAGGTAGGGGGGCTGGAGCAATAGCACAGCGGGTAGGGCGTTTGCCTGGCATGCGGCCGACCCAGGTTCAGTTCCCAGCATCCCATATGGTTCCCCAACACTGTCAGGAGTAATTCCTGAGTGCAGAGCCAGGAGTAACCCCTGTACATTGCCAGGTGTGACCAAAAAAAAAAAAAAATTAAAGGTAGGACCAAGGCTATATAGCTCATCAGAACAAAGCATCCATTTTGGGGGAAGAAGTTTGGGCCACACCTGGCTGTGCTCAGGGCTTACTTCTGTTTCTGTACTCGGGAACCATCCTGACAAAGCTCAGGGACCACATATGATCCTGGGGATCGAACCAGGGGTCTGCTCCATGCAAAGTCAGCACCTGACCTGCTGAGGCCCTGGCTTCGGTCCCTGGCACCGACATCAACAGCAGTACAGACAGCATCACCAGTTTTCCCAGTGCCAGGGATCAAACCCAGGGCCTCAAGCTGAGCTCCATCCCCGCTGTGATGAGAGTAATGATTAATACATGTATCCGGTAGGCTTTGCATATCGTTCCTATCAGTGGGAGCTGAGTATCAGGTACCCTACGGGCTGTGGAAATGAAAGCCAACACTGAGCTTTAGTCATCCTGGCTGACAGTTGAGATCCGCAACGTGCAGGAAGCTGTTAACCCCTTAGGAGTCCAGACCGACACTCTCCTGGGTTTACTCAGAATTGTAAGCGAGCCTAGAACCCGGCGGCGTTTGTGGTTTGGTTTGGTTTGGGGGCCACACCTGACGTTACTCATGGCTCTGCACCCACGCAGATTTGCCAGGCAGGGTTGGGCGGGCCATGCGGGTGCCTGGAATCTAACCGGCTGGGCCTCTGGGCCCCTTTCAGCGCCTTTGTCATCTCTGACATCGCTGCCCGTGAAGGCATCCTTTGCCCACCTTGGGTTCCTAATGGGCACGTGGGTTCAGGGCCTCAATACTGAGCTCGGCTCCAAATAACAGCCGTGGCCAAGAGGAAGACGGGGTGCCCGGCGCTCGGGCTCCATCCCACCCCCCCAGTCTGCCCCCCGCCCCCCACCCCGCGCCCTGCGCTCACCTGCGCGGCCGAAGCTCCTCTCCGGGTCTGCGTCCTCGGCGCTGGGGTCGCCCAAACCACCGGTCGCCGGCTCGCTCCAGCGTCTCGGGTCGCCAAGGCAACGCGGGCCCGGCCCGCCCCGAGCTGCGCGGGGCCCCGCGGGTGCAGGGCCCGGCTGCGGCGCGGAGGGGGGTTGGAGGGGCGAGCCGGGGCACCGAGGGTGGTCAGCGCCCGCGGTCACGCCCCTCCCCACTCTCTCCCAGCCATCTGGGCACCTCCAGGGCAGCCCCAGCGACCGCTGCGGGCACCAAAGGGTTAAAGGCGCTGCTGCCCAGTTGCAAAGACTAGGCAACCGCCTTGGAAGCCACAGGCCCCACCTCTGGGGGTGGGGGTGGGGTTCTTTTCTGGTGGGGGTCTCCTGGACTCCTTTGAGAATCTGAGGGGCGCCCTCCCGCCCCGCCCCGGGCCGGGGCCGCAGTGGGTTCAAGCTGCAGTTCTCCGCGCCCTGCGTGGGGATCCCCACCTAGATCCTCCTACTGGCTCGCGGTGGGGCAAACCCCAGAGGGCCCGACTCCTGCTAAGCCCTAACTCCCCTCTCTGTCCACAGCCCCTGGTGAAGTTTTCTTTTCTTTCTTTCTTTTTTTTTTGCTTTTTGGGTCACACCCAGCGATGCTCAGGGGTTACTCCTGGCTTTGCTCTCAGGAATTGCTCCTGGCAGTGCTTGGGGGACCATATGGGATGCTGCGGATCGAACCCGATTCGGCTGCATGCAAGACAAACGCCCTACCCGCTGTGCTATCACTCCGGCCCCTGGTGAAGTTTTCTTTTCTGCTTTTTCTCTTCTGGTGTTGGAATAGAGGTGCTGGGGTGAGGAGATGGGGGAGGGGGCTAGTCCCCGCTGGTCATCTCGGGATCTAAACCAGGGCCAGTGGTGTGCATGGGACATGCATTAATCCCTGCACCATCTCTCTGGCTTCTATTAGCAGTTCCTATGTTTGTTCTTCCTCTGGGACCATCTACCAGGGGATTCATACACCCCACTTTTGGGTTGGAAGGATGGTACAGTGGGTAGGGCGCTTGCCTTGCACACCGGGACCTGGGATCAATCCTCAGCACCCCATAGGACCCCCCCACCCCCGCCAGGAGTAAGCCCCGAGCACTGCTGGGTGTGGCCCTTAAAATAATAACAAAAATACAATCCCTTTGTGTGTGGCTGAGGTGAAGCTTCAGCCCTGGGTTCCGTGGCAGGGTCAGTCTGCCCACCCGAGTGACCGCTCTCCCCGGGAGCTCTTGCTTCCCGGCTAAGGAACACTGGGCACTTGTCTCCTCTCCAGTTGTCTGGGCCACACCCAGAGCAGTGCTCCAGGGCTGTTCCCTGTGGTATGTGCTGTAGGACGCTGGCCGCCCTCTGGCCCATTGGCCTATTGCTCTAGCCTCACTCTTTTCTTTTTTCAAAAATGATTGACTTGATGGGGCTGGAGTGATAGCACAGCAAGGGCGTTTGCCTTGCACGCGGCCGACCCGGGTTCAAATCCCAGCATCCCATATGGTCCCCTGAGCATGGCCAGGGGTAGTTCTTGAGTGCAGAGCCAGGAGTAACCCCTGTGCATCGCCAACCCCTGTGCTTTTTGGGTCACACCAACGCTTTTTGGTGTGACCCAAAAAGAAAAAAAAAAAAAAAAAGATTGACTTGCGTGTGTTTGTGTGTGTGTGTGGAGGCGGGGGTTGCACACCTGGCAGTGCTCAGGGGCTGCTCCTGCCTTGCTCAAGAGTCAATCCTGATGGTGCTCAGGAAATGGGACGCAGGTTGGCTGTGCAAGGCAGAAGCCGGCAGAAACCAAGGCTCTGGCCTAGCGCGGGCCTTCCCCAGGCTCTGTGCTGAAGGATCACTCCTGGCAGTGCTCGGGGAACCTCTAGGTTCCGGGGGTTGAACCCCAGCACGGCTCATGCAAGGCAAATGCCCCGCCCACTGTACTATCACGCTATTCTCTTTGACCCACATTATTATATTTATTATTATTATTATTATTATTTTAAAGATTGGCTGGAGCGATAGCCCAGCGGGTAGGGTATTTGCCTTGCACTTGGCCAACCCGGATTTGATTCCCAGCATCCCATATGGTCCCCTGAGCACCGCCAGGAGTCGTTCCTGAGTGCATGAGCCAGGAGTAACTCCCGTACATCTCTAGGTGTAACCCAAAAAGCAAAAAAAAAAAAAAATGATAAAAAGTGTTAGACTTCTTTCTCCTTCTAATTACCTCTCCCGTGCTCTGGCGAGGTCACTGCCCAGTCTAGTACCTTGGTTCTTGGCCCGATCATGCACAGACACTAACTGGTTCTTGCTGGCTCCATGTGGATTTTTTTGTTGACCCGCTGGGCTGCAGAGTTTTGCCGTTGGCCCTGTGGTTTCCCCTCCACCGTTTCTCCTTCCCAGGTTCCGGCCAGAGTGCCCAGCAGGGCTTGGTCCAGAGTCCTTGGCCTTGGGGCTGGGTGAGTGGGGGGACCTCGGCTGGAGGTGTGGGGTGAAACCTTTTGCTGTGAGCGAAACCCCATCATTAATATGTTGTAAATCACGATGCCTTACATTTCAATTGTTTTCTAGTTAAATAATTTTTTTTTCTTTTTGGGTCACACCCAGCAATGCACAGGGGTTACTCCTGGCGGTGCTCAGGGGACCATGTGGGATGCTGGGATTCAAACCCGGGTCGGCCGTGTGCAAGGCAAACGCCCTACCCGCTATGCTATCACTCCAGACTCTCTAGTTAAAGAAATATATATATATATATATTTTTTTTTCTTTTTGGGTCACACCTGGCAATGCACAGGGGTTGCTCCTGGCTCTGCACTCAGGAATTACCCCTGGCTGTGCTCAGGGGACCATATGGGATGCTGGGATTTGAACCCGGGTCGGCCGCGTGCAAGGCAAACGCCCTACCCGCTGTGCTATCTCTCCAGCCCCTAAAGAAATATTTTTAAGTGTCCTTGGCTGGTGGCTTTGCCAGACGCTGCCCTGCCACCTGTTCTAGAAACCGCCCTCCCTCCCCCTGCGCCCGCGTCCCACCGCTGCAAAGAGCCCTTCTACAGCCCCAAACTGGACACCAGCTCAGGGGACACCAAGATGGTGCCTGGAGAGGAAACTAGGCCCGTAGCCCTCAGGGTCCCCTGAGCCCTCCTGGAGTTAAGGCTGTGCATCGCCAGGTGTGGCCGATGAACCAAAACAAAAACAAAATACAGATTCTGGGAAATGCCCTGCCCGTGGGGGTGGACTCTGGTTGTCCACAGACTGAGTGGGGGAGGCGGCTGGCTACTCCCCAGCCCCGAGTGCCAGGGGCCTCCTGCTCAGGGCTCTGCCCCCTCTCTCCCCTGATAACGAGGCAATGAGGTGCCTGGACTGCGCCGGCCTCCCCCGCCTGCTGGCCTGCGTTACCCTGTGGGGAAGGGAGTTGCCCGTGATGCTGGGTGAGAAGGGCCCCCCCAGCCCCCCGACAAACATTCCCCTGGCGGGGCAGGGTCCTCTTGACACTATCCTGAGCACAGAGCTTGGCTGGGTGCCTTGCATGCTCCACCCCGGTGAGGAATTTTCTATCCAGCTACCTCCCCCAGGGGGCGCCATTGAGGACCTTCTGGCATGGGGCAGCCTGGCCCTGGCCTCCCAGGTGGCAGGAGAGACCCACTTGGTCAGCACCAGCAAGTCTCCCACACGCTGGGCGGGGTGTGGCTGAGCGGACACCGGGGTCTGGTCCCCCCAAAGCAAAAGACAAAAGAGAAGGGGGTCCCGAGGAATAACTCGACACCAATGCATGCTTCGCAGGCAGGAGCCCTGGTTTAGCCCCAGCACTGCCAAGTCGTCTGAGCACTGCTGGAGTGGCCCAGAGCACTGCACTAGGAGTAGCCCCTGAACACTGCCAGATATGACCCACAAAGCAAAAATAAAGATGAGGTTCGGAGAGAAACACAGTGGGCAGGTCACTGTGATGCACGAAGCTGGCGCTGGTTCAGTCCCCACCACTGCACATAGTCCCCTGAGCTCAGAGCCAGGAATAAGCCCTGAGCACTGTCTGGTGTGGTCCCCAAGCCCAAACAAAACAAAGCAATAAATCAGGACGGGAAGATAAACAAACATAGTATATCTAGAACTAAAACACACCTCTTGTACTCATTCTATGAAATATGGATGATTGAGCAATAAAAGGGAATGAAAACTGACACGGACAACCCCGTGAACAAACCTCAGAAACGCGCTGAGGGAAAGGACCCTACACTGCGGGTGCCGGGGAGCTGGTGCCTGGCGGAGCACCTGCGCATGTAATACGAGTCTCTGGACTCCATCCGGACACCTGAAAACACTAAATGGAACAAAACGCCATGTGTCGTATAATCCCATTGATATGAAATGTCCAGAACAGGAAACTCTATAAAGACAAAACAGTAGATCAGGAGGGCCAGAGAGATAGATCAGCGGGTAGGCGCTTGCCTTGCTTCGCAGCCAAATTGTGCCTTGCAGGATTCTGTCCCCTCTAATCCCCCCTGGGGCCAGGAATGACCCCTGAGCATAGAGCAGAGTGACCCTGAATCCAGCTGGGTGTGGCCCACAATCCAAAAGAAAAAGGAAATAGACCAGTGTCTGCTTGGTCATGATTTAGAGCTAGGGGGTTTCAGAGTTGATGAAAACATTCTCCGACCGTGGTGGCAGTGGCACAGTTGTGAGAGTATTCGGAAAATAACTGATGTGGGTTTCTTGCTCTGGGGGGTAAGGCCCTCCAAAGGGAGATGTTTTGAGACTCTGGCGCAGGATGAGCGCCCTCTAGGGGTTTCCCGAGGCAAAAAGAGACACACGGGTGCTCTTCTATTTTTCAGAGGTTTGGTGAAAATTGAAAACCCGAGAAAATGCCTAAAGATGATAGCACGAAGTGCGGCAATTGTTTACACTTTCACTGTCACGTAAGGTGCATGGAGGTAGTTGAATTACCACCAGTGTACAGCTGGCCACACTTTAGGGACCTGACCGCACTCTTCTTGTGAAAACAGGCCTGAGGAGGCAACACAGCTGCAGTGCCTCCCCTGGTTTCCTCATCACCGAGGCGGCTCCTTATGTTTAAACGATGTTCGGTGGAAATTAAAGTACAATTCTTCAGTGGCACGAGCCACATTCCAGTGGGCCTGTGTGGTCAGGGCTCTCCCCTGGGCACTGCATGGAGGGAACTTGGCTTTATCAGAGACAGTTCTACAGAATGGTGGTCTGAGAGATGGGCGGGGGGCCAGGCACTTGCTTTGTTTGCAGCTGATCCTGACTCAGGGTTCAGCCTCTGGTGCCATATATGGTTTTCCTGAGTGCTACCAGGAGTGATGTCTGAACACAAAGCCAGAAGTAAGCCCTAAGCACCACTGGGTGTGGCTCCAAAAACAAACAAAAACAGTAGGAAAGGAAGAAAGAAAGAAAGAAAGAAAGAAAGAAAGAAAGAAAGAAAGAAAGAAAGAAAGAAAGAAAGAAAGAAAAGGGAGAAAATGTAAGAAAGGAAAAGCAAATTCATTCTACAGAATAGCCTTGCTTATTCCCTTCTTCAAAGTTTCCTTTCTTTGACTTTCTCTCCCCCTCCCCCATCCTCTTTCCTTGCCTTTTTCTAACAGATCAGCAGAATTCTCTGTCAGACCTAATGTGATGTCAGCAGGGACAAGCCTGTGGAAATTACAGTTTGAAAATAGTGGTTAGGCAAAGAAACACACTTAACAAATCATCCCGAGGAAAATATATGGCCTCACTAGCAATTACAGCAAGAAAAGTCAGCGAACGCTGCGGCCCGTTACACACCGTCTAGACTAGGAAAACTGCAATCAAGAGCGACTGTATTGGCAGCCCTGGGGGAATGAGCCATCACATTCTCTGGCCTCCCTGGAACCAGGTCAGTCCTGCTAAAGGGGCCAGAAACTTGTTTGATCATATATATCTGTTTAGTAACTACTACTAACTTTTTATTAACTGGTACATGACTCGCTGTTTGTGCAGTTGACATTTTACACACGTTGTTGGTTTACTATTGGACCACATAAGACCATCTCAGTGGCACTCTGGGCTCTGCTTCGGAGTAACTGCTAGACGTGTTTGGGAACTGTGTGGTGCCAGGGATCTAACTGGGACCAGTTGATGCAAGACAAGTGCCTTAACCTCTACACATCTCTCTACTTCTTATTTTGTTTTGTTTTGTTTTGTTTTTTGCTTTTTGGATCACACTCGGCGATGCACAGGGGTTAGTCCTGGCTCTGCACTCAGAAATTACTCCTGGTGGTGCTCAGGGGACCATGTGGGATGCTGGGAATAGAACCTGGGTCAGCTGCGTACAAGGCAAATGCCCTACCCGCTGTGCTATAGCTCCAGCCCCCATGTGGTCTCACTTTTAAACAGCTGGGGTACTGGAGTGATATCACAGTGGGTAGGGCACTTGCCTTGCACACAGCTCACCTGGGTTTGATCCCTAGCCAGAACAAAGTTTTATCCTTTTCTGCTCCATACCCTGTGGTACTCAGACTACCATGCATGCTGAAGATCAAATGTGGGGTCCTTGCTGTCTTCATTTTAAAAATTAGCAAACTTCTGGGCCAGGAGATACTCCCCAGGGCTGTTGTACATGCTTTACATGCAGGAAACCTGGGTTACATCCCCAAAGCACCAAAACAAACAAACAAAACCCAGAAATCTTTTAGATTCATCAGAGGCTGATAAGACCTGCCCAGAACCTCCCAATTTGCATCCCGTTTCTGAGTTACCTCCAGGGGCACAATTTGGGTGAGGAAAGATATGAATGCAACCATCACGTGTTATACTAAAGGGAGAGCGTGGGGAATGCACACCGGTGACAATGTAAGTTGTGTCGGGTACAGAATAGATCTCAAAAGCCCGATCTTGGGGGCTAGAGCGCTTGTACAGCGGGTAGCACTTTTGCCTTGCATGAGGCTGACCAGGGTTCGATCTCCAGCACCCCATAGGATCCCTCAAGCACCGCCAGGAGTGCAGAGCCAGGAGTAATCACTAAGCATCGTCAGGTATGACCCAACCAAAACAACAACAACAAAACACAACAGCCACAGTCCCCTTGAAAAGGGCTCTGGCCCTTTAACAGTCAGGCCGGTCTCAGCGGGAGGGCGAGTTTCGGAGGTGACGTAAGCGCCTCGCTTCCTTGGAGTGAGCATGCGTCTACTCGTCCGCTCTCCCGCCACGTTCCAGCACTCAGTGCGCCTGCGCCCTTCCTGGCCAGCCGGGATCTCGGCCCCGCCCGCCTATTTAGGTGGGTGGAGCCGGTCGCGTGAGTTCGGGCGACCCACTTTCTCCCGCGCAATTAGCCGGCCCCGCCCCCTTTTCGCACATGCGCGCACCAGCCCGCGAGGGGACGCGGCGCCTGCGCGCTGGCCGCGCCCGCGCCCGGAAGTGGGCGTGGCCTGTGCGCGCAGCGGCGGCGCGAGGAAAGCGCGGCAAAGGCGCGTGTGGCGCGGGATCCCGGGCCCTGGCTCAGCGCTGCGGGCAGCCCAGGGGATGCGAACTCGCACCGGACGTGGTTGTTTTTTCTGCTTCTTTAAGAATTTGCCGGGGGGCTGTAGCGATAGCACAGCGGGTAGAGCGTTTGCCTTGCACGCGGCCGACCCGGGTTCGATACCTAGCACCCCATATGGTCCCCTGAGCACCGCCAGGATAACCCCTGGGCATCGCAAGGTGTGACCCAAAAAGCCAATAAAAGGAATTTGCCTGCAGGGCGAAGGAACTATGGTAAGCGCGTGCCGAGCATGTTCGACCTTTGACATCCCGTGGGGTCTGCAGAGCACCGCCTGGAGTGAGCCCTCAGCACCGCGCGTGTGGTCAAAAATAGAAAACAAGGGAAATTTTATATTTTACATTGTTTTTATTTTTTAAAATCTTTTTCCGGGAGCTGGAGCGATAGCACAGCGGGTAGGGTG
Source organism: Sorex araneus (assembly GCF_027595985.1). Lineage (NCBI taxonomy): Eukaryota > Metazoa > Chordata > Mammalia > Eulipotyphla > Soricidae > Sorex > Sorex araneus. The sequence continues at coordinate 3,207,122 of NC_073310.1, read as the reverse complement.
TTTGCCCTTACGCGGCCAACCCGGGTTCGATTCCCAGCATCATCACATGTGGTCGCCCAAGCACCACCAGGAGTAATTCCTGAGTGCGTGAGCCAGAAGTAACCCCTGTGTGACCCACACCATCGCCGGGTGTGACCCAAAAAGAAAAAAAAATCTTTTTCCGTTGAAAAAAGTTTTTTGGAGCTTTTTTTTTTTTTTGCCCCACACAGAGATGCCCAAGGGTTACTCCTGGCGGTGCTGGGGGGGACCACATGGGATGCTGGGAATCGAACCTGGGTTGACTGCGTGCATGGCAAAGTCCTTACTCGCTGTATTATTGCTCTGGCCCCAGAATTATTTTTTTGCTTTTTGGGTCACACCGGGCGATGCACTCAGGAATTACCCCTGGTGGAATTACCCCGGATGCTGGGAATCGAACCTGGGTAGGCCGAGTGCAAGGCAAACACCCTACCCTCTGCTATCGCTCCAGCGATATCACTGTGCTATCTATCACTCCAGCCCGAATTTTAATTATTTATGTTTCAGGGCCACACCATCAATGCCCAGGGCTGGCAGGCTCAGCACTTGCGTCTTGTGCTGGGATTGAAGTCAGGCTGGCCACATGCAGGGCAAGCACCTTAACCCTTCCTTTACCAATTTTTACATTTCCAGAAGACTTACTGAAGTAATATTAGGTGCCTGTGTGTGCAGGTTGAAAATAATATTTAAAAAAATTGAGGTTAGGGGCGGAAGAGACAATCTAGTGGGTAGGACACTGCACGGGGGACCCAAGTTCAGTCGTGCCACTGCTTGTGGCCCCCTGAGCGCTGCTGGTGCCATACAGTGCTGGCTTCTGAACTAACGGAAGGGCCTCGGGCAAGGCATGAAGGCCTGGACTCCAGGCCTGTGAGCTGTCTCCTCGCCCTCAAGTGCTTTCTATTTATTACTTTGTTTTAATTTTTTTAATTTGGGAGCCATATCCAGTGGTGCTTAGGGCTGAGTGCTTGGGGGACCGTGCCTTGTTTTGGGTCAATCAGTTCTGGGTCTCCTGCAAGCACAGTATATGCTCTGGCCACCCCTGCCCCTTTTTGGGCAGGTGGTGTTTTGGGTCACACTGGCTACTCCCAGAGATGGCCAGGGGACCATGTGCTGGGGACAGGACAAGGGTCAGCAAGCATCATGCAAGGCGTGTTCCTGGGCTGTCTGCATACAAGGGAAGAGCCTTAACCTTTGTATTATTTCTCTATCCCATCAAAAACATTTTTTTTTTCATTTTGGGTCATACCTGGGGAGCTCAGGGGTTACTGCTGGCTCTGCACTCAGGTGTTACTCCTGCCGGTGCTTGGGGGACCATCTGGGGTGTCGGGGATTGAACCCAGGTCAGGCACGTACAATGCCCTACCTGCTGTACTTTCGCCCCTGTCAAATACTTTTTTTGTTTGTTTCTTTGTTTGTTTTTTGCCTTTTGTATCACACCCGGTGATGCACAGGGGTTACTCCTGGCTCTGCACTCAGGAATTACCCCTGGCGGTGACCATATGGGATGCTGGGAATCGAACCGGGTCGGCCGCGTGCAAGGCAAATGCCCTACCCGCTGTGCTATTGCTCCAGCCCCTGTCAAATACTTTTTTAAATCCTTGGTAACTGGCCCAAATGTACCATCCTGCCAAACCCCAGAAGTGGGAAATCTCTCAGCCTTGGGAGTAGACAGCTGCCCTGCTGCCCTGCTTACAGTGAATCCTTCGCTACCAAACTTCCTAGACAACAAGCTACTGTCCCCCCTCCCTGGAGGGGATGTGAAAAGAAGTCCCCAGAGGTCGGAGCTCGGCAGTTTCCCCACCCAAGTGACTGTGCCCAGAATCTGGCTCATCTCAAAGACACACAGAAATAACATTAGCTTTAGGTGTGGCTTTGGTGAAGTGAAATGTTTGGGAAAGCTCCTGCAGGCAGCTAACACTCACATGAAGGAGTGTGGAAATGTGCAAATGGGCAGGTTTGTACCGTTAAGGGTGAGAGAGCTCGCTCTTGGGGAAGGGATTTGCTCCTAATCTTTGCATAACCAACTTTACGTTGGCAGCAACAGAAATTCTAGGAAACTGGCAGTAGGGGGCGCAATGAAGCAAGATTTAAACTTGCAGGGCCTAAAAGGTAAACCAAAACAAACTAAAAACCAAAGATTCACCCAGTGGCTGGAAAACGTTTTGTAAATGTTTCCAAGCCTACAGTCTCCCTCTGATATCTGCCAGCATACCAAAAAACCTGGTGAAGATGCTTCCAACGGGAACTGTATCACTATCACTGTCGTCCCGTTGCTCACCGATTTGCTCCAGCGGGTACCAGTAACATCTCCACTGTGAGACATGTTGCTGTTTTTGGCTTATTGAATACGCTATGGGTAGCTTGCCAGGCTCTGCTGTGTGTCGGGATAGTCTTGGCAGCTTGCTGGGCTCCCCGAGAGGGGCGGAGAAATCGAACCCGGGTTGGCCGTGTGCACGGCAAACGCCCTACCCTCTCTGCTGTCGCTCCAGCTCCCCATCAGGAACTATCAGACCTAATTTTTGAATTGCATTGACAAAATGTAAAAGAAGACACTTGATGTTTTCCTCCTATTGCATTACAGAGTCTTCAAAATTAGAAGGTTGGCTGGGACCTGGGACTTAGGGCTTTGTGGGTCTGCACTGCTCGGACCGCCAGTGCTCAGAGGTCCTGGCGGTGCTCAGGGGACCATATGGGGTGATGGGGACTCAACCTGGGTCAGCCGAGTGCAAGGCAAACAAACACCCTCCCTGATGTGTTATCAATCCAGCCCCAGTCCTTTTGATTTTCTTTGTTTCTTTGGGTCATACCCAGCAATGCACAGGGGTTACTCCTGGCTCTGCACTAAGGAATCACTCCTGGCGGTACTCAGGGGACCATATGGGATGCTGGGAATTGAACCTAGGTCGGCCATGGTCAAGGCAAATGCCCTCCCCGCTGGGCTATTGCTCCAGCCCCTCCAGCCCCAGTCTTAATGAAACTATTATTGAAAAAAAATACAGCAACTGAATGTAGACTAGAGACTGAACACAATGGCCACTCAACACCCCTATTGCAAACCACAACACCCAATCAGAGAGAGAGAACAAAAGGGAATACCCTGCCACAGTGGCAGGGTGGGGTGGGGGGAGATGGGATTGGGGGGGTGGGAGGGATGCTGGGTTTATTGGTGGTGGAGAATGGGCACCGGTGAAGGGATGGGTTCTCGAACATTGTATGAGGGAAACATGAGCACAAAAATTGTATAAATCTGTAACTGTACCCTCACGGTGATTCACTAATTAAAAAATAAATAAATTTTAAAAGTACAACAAACATATTACCCTTTAAAACTGAGTCGAGGGGCTGGAGAGATAGCACAGCGGGTAGGGTGTTTGCCTTGCACGCGGCCGACCCGGGTTCAAATCCCAGCATCCCATATGGTCCCCTGAGCACGGCCAGGGGTAATTCCTGAGTGCAGAGCCAGGAGTAACCCCTGTGCATCACCAGGTGTGACCCCCCCCCAAAAAAAAAAGCAAAAAAAAATAAAGCAATGGCATTGTATCAACAAAGAAAAGTTGAAATCATGTAATTAATTCAATAATAAAGCAAAACACATTAAAAAAATAAAAATAAAACTGAGTCGAGAAAAGGGGAGGATAAGATCACAGACCCCAGGAAACTGGAGACCCCTGAGCCCTCTGAGCGCCCTCCCTGCGCCGCCCCCACCCTGCTCCCCCTCCCAGCCCTGGCAGGATTCGCTCGTTGTGGGTAGCGCGCGGCAGACAGCCGTGGCTTTCCTCACGCCTTCCCTTCGCGAGGCTCTGGGCATCTCTCCAGTCTGTGGCGGAGCTGGAAGCGCCGTTTCCACACACTGCTCGGACCGACTCTGGGGCTGTTTGGAGCTCGGGCACTTCTGGGCAGGAAGGGAACGTGGCTGGAACCTTCGCCTCCTTGGACAGGGGTTCCGTGTCTAGACGCGGCTCCTGGTCTCGGGCCATGCTGAAGTCATGCCGCCGGCTCGTGCCGGGGTCGCCCTGCCCTGCTCCTCTCCCGCCCCTCTCCGCTCTCTGGCTTCTGCTGTTTAAAGAGCGGCTCTAGGGACTCAGGCAGTGCAGGGGTGAAGGGGGAGTGTTTGCTTGGCATGCAGCTACGCAGGGTTCAACCCCTGCACCACATATGGTCCCCCAAGCCAGCCAGGAATGATCCTTGAGCACAGAGCCAGGACGCCCAAACACACACAAATAATAAAAATGTAAAAGGAAAAGAAAAGGCGCTTACCGTGTGTGTGGCTGGGCCTGCTTCCACCCCAGGTGTGACTCCTGCTTTGGTCTCCAAGACAGTATCTGGTCCCCTGAGCACAGAGATAGGAGTTGCCCCTGAGTCAGTGGTTGAGACCACACCGGCTAAGTGGTCCCAAAGACCCCAAAGTAGGGGCTGGAGTGATAGCACAGTGGGTAGGGCGTTTGCCTTGCACGCAGACGACCCGAGTTCGATTCCCAGCATCCCATACTGTCCCCTGAGCACTGCCAGGGGTAATTCCTGAGTGCAGAGTCAGGAGTGACCCCTGAGCATTGCCAGGTGTGACCCAAAAAGAAAAAAAAAAAATAAAGACCCCAAAATAAAATAAAGCGTAGTTCTTAGTCAAGTAGGACGGCTCAGGAGCTTTAGAATTCCAGGATCTCAGGCCCTTCCTGGAATGCACTGGATGAGAATCTGCATTTAAAAATCTGGTCTGGAAATTTCTACCAAGCACTGGGGCAGCCTTTCAGGAACGACAAATTCCAAGAACAGGCGCCGAGCAGCAGGTGGTTCCTGGGCACATTCAAAGGGCACCTTCCAGGGGGCTGGAGCAATAGCAAAGCGGGTAGGGCGTTTGCCTTCCACACAGCCAACCCGGGTTCGAATCCCAGCATCCCACAGGGCTCCCTGCACACCACCAGGAGTAATTCCTGAGTGCAGAGCCAAAAAGAAAAAGAAAAACAAACAAACAAAACGGCACATTCCAGGCGTCCCCTGTCAGCCGGGGTGATGAAGCTCCTGTACCGAGGACACTGTCTGTGACCGCATGCAGTAGCCTGAGAATGACAGCGTCCACTCAGCACCACCGGGGCAAAAACTGTGTCGAGGGGCTAGAGCCTTAGCACAGCAGGTAGAGCGTTTGCCTTGCATGTGGCCCACCCGGGTTCAATCCCTGGCAACCCATAGGGTTGTCCCCTGAGCACCACCAGGAGTGATTCCTGAGTGCAGAGCCAGGAGGAACCCCTGAGCACTGCCAGGTGTGGCCTCCAAACAAAAAACTAAAACCCAGTGTATTGGGGTGGTGGGTGCTGTGTCTGTCTTTTTATTTGGGGGGCCACACCCAGAGGTGCTCAGGGCTCACCCCTGTCCCTGCTGTCTGGGATCACTCCTGATGGGGCTTGGGGGACCATCCCTGGTGCCGGGGTAAACACTCCACCCTCTGTGCTGTCTCTCCGGCCACCGTCTGGGGTAGCTTGGGGCGCTCTGATTTCCTCCCGTGTTCCAAAGATGTACACGTGAGGCTTGGCTCTGTGGTATCCCCGACGCTGCTGCGCCCAGGCCCCCGTGGGGGAGCCAGGAGAGGAGGCGCAGGGCAGAAGGGTGCCGGGGTGCACCCAGGGCTGGTGCTTGCCCCTGGCCATTCTCCCTGGCCGCGTGGGCAAATTCAGACTGGCAGGGTCCTGAGCAGAGTGCTTGGAAAGGGCGGTAGGAATGTCCTCCCTGGGGCATGGCTGGAGGGGAAGCAGCTGCGCAGTCCGCACTGTGCTTTCGGCTGCCCGGTGGGGCACCCGGAGACCTGGCCCCCCACCACACTGTGCTCTCGGCTGCCCGGTGGGTCCCCCGGAGGACCTGGCCCCGCCAGTGAGCCCGGCCCGTCAGAGTGGCAGCCCAGGGCAGGCTGAAAATTCATCTTGTTTATTTTTATTTATTTATTTATTTATTTATTTATTCATTTATTGGATCACACCCAGCGATGCTCAGGGGTCACTCCTGGCTCTGCACTCAGGAATTACCCCTGGCAGTGCTCAGGGGACCATATGGGATGCTGGGATTTGAACCTGGGTCGTCCGAGTGCAAGGCAAACGCCCTCCCCGCTGTGCCATCACTCCAGCCCCCATACTGTTTATTTTTAAAAACTTTTTTTTGAGGGGGAAGCAGAGCAAGTAGTCCAGTGGGGAAGGCGTTTGCCTTGCAGTAGCTGACCCAGGTTCGATCCCTGGCATCCTATAGGGTCCCCTGAACACTGCTAGGAGTGATCCCTGAGTGCAGAGCCAGGAGGAACCCTTGGGCATCGCCAGGTGTGAACCCAAAAGCCAATCCCCCCAAATACACCCTTTTTTGGGGTGCGGTGGTGTTTGGGCCCCACCTGGCAGTGCTCAGGGCTTATTTCTGGCTCTGTGCTCTGAAGCACTCAGTGAGGGGTTCTGTAGGCCTGGGGACTGGAGCGATAGCACAGCGGGGAGGGCGTTTGCCTTGCACGGGTTCGACTCCTCCATCACTTTCGGAGAGCCAGGCAAGCTACCGAGAGGATCCCGCCCGCATGGCAGAGCCTGGCAAGCTACCCGTGGCGTATTCGATGTGCCAAAAACAGTAACAAGTCTCACAATGGAGTCCTTACTGGTGCCTGCTTGAGCAAATTGATGAACAATGGGGACAACAGTGCTACAGGTTGTTTGTTTTTTTTTTTTTTGACAGAGTCGGGTTTGGGCCATACCTGGTGCTCAGGGCTTACTCCTGGCTCTGTGCTCAGGGACCACTCCTGGAGAGGCTCCTTGGGGGACCACATGCGGTACTGGGGATCAAACCTGGGCCAGCCACGTGCAAGGCAAGGCCCTGCCTGCTTTGCTATCTGGGGATGGACCCAGGCTGGCCGCACGCGAGGCAGGTGCCTTCCCCGTGGGACCGACTCTCTGTCCAGGCGTGTAACTT